>NC_090182.1:35978046-36578046 GCF_024679245.1 Pseudorasbora parva | reverse complement strand
TCGAAAAGGGCCATTTTACATGCAAATTTATCAGAAGTGTGAGGCTCATTCAGTTTATTAGAAACATTATCTGTATATTACCTGATTCATTTATGTTTGACTTGCAAATATGCATCACATTAAGTTGTGTATGTGCATAATAAATGTGTAATTCAAATGGACTGAGGTTTTATATGCAATTTAAATTAATACATAGAATGGAGGGGGGATCTAATCTAGAGTCTATGTATGATTGCATAATGCAAGTGCACTTTTTTGATTATTTAAAGGCTGGTTCAAATTTGAAATATGATTTTTTATGTGAAATGAATCAGAATTGTGAATTCTCTGTGTACTGCATACAGGATAAAAAAAAAAAGAAGTGGCCTTTTCACAGTTGTAGATTTGTGGATGTGACGTTTACACGGACGATTTTTTGAAGGGGCACAGGGAATACTGGTGAATGCCACTGGATTGAGGCTGTGCTTCCTCTGGAGTATGAGTGTCAATAGCTCACACAGCATGCCAAAGAACATCTTCATGCACAGCAGTGGCGTGAGTGTTTTTTTCCTCCCCACGGATTCAATCATGTGACCATCACTGATCCACTCCGCTCTGAATTGTTGTACTGTGGGTTCGGCTTCTTCTTGCAAAGAGTGATATATGCAATTGTTTGACAGGAAAACAGAAGCGATGCTAATGCAGCTAAACTGATGTAAATACGTCATTAGTGTAATCAAGAAGAAACTAAAGTGATGAGTCACTCGCGCCATTGGGAGGTTGGCATATCCCCTCTGTCACAAGCCGTCGCTTTTGCTGACACAACAGAAGCACAGTGTCGCAGAATAACCTTTCTGAAACACTCATACACTCTGACTAATGTCTGGGTGCTGTTATTTTGTAGAATATTAACTTATATACTGCCAAATACTGGGTAAAATGGATACTATGCACTGTAAAAAGCTGTTACCAGTTACCTGGTTGCCTTCAAATTTTGAGTCCATTGAAATAAAAAAAATGATTTAATACATTGAATATGTCTGAAGAATCGACAAACTTTATTCAAATATTATTAAAAGATTTTTCAAGCATATTGGGTAATTGTGTGTGTTTTATTTGTGATGACGCAGTGAAATATGCCAAATTGTGATATTTTCATGATTTATTGAATTTTTTATGTGGTCCAGATACAATAATATTTTGAGTTTCTATTCAATAAACCAATTTCCTTCATTGTATCAACTCTTTTTTTTACAATAAACTCAATTTTAAGGCAACCAGGTTACTTACCTTTTTAAGGTAAACCAACAATATTTTTTAAAGTGTAGTTTGGTGGTATTTAAAAAAAAAAAAACAACAACAAAAAAAAAAAAAATATTATATGTAAACGTATAAAAAACGCACACATTACTGCATTATATGTCCCTATAGACATCCATTTTAAGTGCATTGCTGTACATTGCATTAGACTGTAATGCTGTAAACATTTTTTGGTAATTGAGAGCTACAGATGATGTCCACAGAACTTGTATTGAACCCAAAATTTGCAAGTAATGTGCAATCAGTCAAAGTCAATATCACCAAAATAAAATTATACAAAATATAATTAACGTTAGGAATGAATGATGCAGTTGGATGGCTTCCCATTTCTGCAGATCGGTAACAATTTACAATGTGGTCTCATTTGTTAACATCACATAAAACATTAACTAAATTTGAACAATGCACAATGATTTTTACAGCATTTATTAAGCTTTGTTAATGTTAGTTAATGAAAATGTTTATAATTATTCTTATGATACATTAGTAAGTGTTAAGATTAACAGATCTATTAATTAATTAAGATGAATTAAGATTTTGGTAACGCTTTACAATAAGGTTTCATTAGTTGAACTATAATAATTAACAACACTGACCTACAGCATTTATTAATCTTAGTTAATGTTAATTTCAACATTTACTAATAATTATTAAAATCAAATGTATTTGTTAACATCAGTCATTGCACAATATGAACTAACATTAACAGAGATAAATAAATACTGTAATGAATATAGCTCATGGTTAGTTCATGACAGATGATACATTAACTAATGTTAACAAATGAGACTTTATTGTAAAGTGTTACCTAGGTACCTTCCTATTACCGTGGTTTATCTAAAACAAATCATGATGTTAATAAAAATATCACACCTTTTTTATGAGAGTATTTCTTTCAAATACATTTATAAACAATATATTAAAAATGAAGTCTATTCTCTCATTCTATTGATTTATGTTTCAGTCAATCAATTATGGCTACGGTTAGTGTTACTGCAGTAAAGCCATGTCAAATCTTCAGAAGGGACTGAAGTGTATGGTGATTATGTGCCAGTGAATGTGGGAGCCCATATCTTCCCTTCTCTGATTGGTTGTGTAGTGTTGTGTGTGTGTGTGGCCAGATAGCCCAGTTAATTTTTCAGCCTGTTAGTCAATATATATATATATATATATATATATATATATATATATATATATATATATATATATATATATATATATATATATATATATATATATATATATATATATATATATATATATATATATATATATATATTTGGACACCTTACTATTTGTAATGTTTTTTCATCAAGCCTGCATTTATTTGATCAAAAATACAGAAAAAAGTACTATTGTGATATATTATTACAATTTAAAATATTTGGTTTTCAATTTATTATACTTTAAATGATCATTTATTTCTGTGATGCAAAGCTGAATTTTCAGGATCATTCCTCCAGTTTTCAATGTCACATGATCCTTCAGAAATCATTCTAATATGATGATTTATTTTCAAAGTTGGAAACAGTTCAGCTGCTTAATATATTTTTCATAACCTGTGATACGTTAATGAATAAAATGTAAAAAAAAAAAAAGTTAAAAAAAGAAGCAAATGTTTTAAAAATAGAAATATTTTGTAACCACAAAACACTACTGATATACACTACTGATTTGTACACTAGTAATTTGGGGTCAGTCATTTATTTTTATTTTTATAAATCAATATCAATAATTTTATTCAGCAAGGATGTGTTAAATTGATAAAAATGTATACTAAAGGAGATTTATATTATTTGAAAATATGTTTTTATTTTGTATAAATGTAGTTCTTTTGAACCTTTTATTCATCAAATATATTAGGCAGCGGAACTGTTTCCAACACTCATAATAAATAATCATATTATAATGATTTCTGAAGGATCCTGCGACACTGAAGACTGCAGTAACGATCCTGAACATTCAGCTTTGCATCTCAGAAATAAATGATAATTTAAAGTATAATAAACTGAAAACCAAATATTTTTAATTGTAATAATATATCACTATATACATTTTTTCCCCCTGTATTTTTGATCAAATAATTGCAGGCTTGATGAGCAGAAGAAACTTCTTTCAAAAACATTACAAATAGTAATGTGTGCAAACTTTTGGATTTGTATACTAATATATTTTGTGAAGCAGTACCAGTTTTTCGGTCAAATGACATTAAAGGAATAGTTCACTTCTATTTCTAAAACTATCATTTACTCACCCGCACATTATTCAAGTTCATGTCTTTCTTTATAGAAAATAAGGTCTTTGAGGAAAACATTCCAGGATTTTTCCCCAAATAGTGGACTCCAACAGGGACCAAATTGCAGTTTCAGAGCAGCTTCAAAGTTATCAGTACATTTAAATCCTTTATTATTTTTTTATATAAAAAAATTATAATAATATTGTGTGCTGTTGTGTGTCTCTGTGTGTAATAAGCAGCGTGTGCACCTGGCTATTGTATATTACTAACGCCCTTTAAATAACGAAACATATTGGACTATTACCTTTAGACCAGGTTTTTGTTGGTCAGTGGCACAGTCGTTTTCAGTTTCTCAAAATAGCAACGCCCCAAAATGCGCCTGAACACTACGCTTTCAGACCAGCACAGCCATGGGCGCGAGTGCATTTTCAACGTTGAAACGCTAGACTTAAAAATGGCGGATTAGGACCCCTTTGAAAACGTGATGATGCATCTCAAGGGGTTTATCCTTAAAGAATAAAATTTGTTGCAAAATGATAATTGCATCAGCATGAAGCCAGCAAAAAAGACCTGTTATTGCATTGCACTGGGTGTATAACAGGGCGTAATGTCAAACGCCATTCTTAAATAAGGTAAAGCAACAATATCAGGTGATTTCAGAAAATGAGATAGCATTTTTTTTACTTCCACCTACGTGACCTTTCTGCATTATGATGTAATACGTAGTGCATATCAGATAAGAGCAAGAAGAGCATTTGTGGTTAAAAGGGATATTCTTTTTAAAAAATATATTTTTAGAAAATGGCAGATTGTTTTTGCTAGATAAGATCCTCATCTGGGATCGTGTCGAGCTGTTTAAAGCTGCATTCTTTTTGACTAAAGAAAAGACATGAACATCTTGGATGAAGTGGGGGTGAGTAAATAATCAAAAAAGTATGGAAATGATGGAAATTTCAATTCTGAAGTGAACTACTAATTTAAAGAAATGTATAATGTTTATATATATGTATAAATTAAATCTGCTCTTCAAATGCTGTGTTCATCAAAGAAACCCGAAAAAATCCACAATTTCCATACATTAAGCAACTAACTAAATTCCAATAATGAAGGTTTATTAAGTACCAACCGAGCATATTAGAATTCAACTTTCAATTGAATGCTCCGATCTGCTGTACCAACTTCTGTTGTTTACCACATATTTAGTTTTGCATATTCGCCTCCCATTTTAAATACAATGTAATGTACATTTTCTGTTTTATTGAACAAGCCTATTTACTGCTCTCACCTGTTATTGTGCTGAGGATTGCATTTTACTAAACATAACATCTGAATGCGTTTAGGTGGTCCTCAATGGAAATATAATGAGAGGCATGAGCTGCATGTGAAAGAAGATTGGAATTGTTTGGCTCACATAGCTTTTTTTAATCTCCCTCAGTGCAGCATTTGCAAAGCAGATTCACCTTGTAGGCTCCCTACTGCTCCAGATACGTCTCTTTCAAACTAATTGCGTACGCAAACGAGGGGTATCACAAGATGTGTGTGATGCCTGCCAAGTACACACGCTCTCGGCTTTTTTTTTTTTTTTTTTGGCACGACCCAGGTCGTAAAGCTGCAAAGATCAGCAAGAAGAGAACCCAGAACAAGTTTGGTAGGCTCTCGGCAGATGCCGTGTGAAATATATTTGCCTGTTCAAGCTCTTGTATGTGCACTCAGATATTTTTATTTTTGCTTGTCCTCTAAATTCTAATGAGCCAGAGACAAACAGGGACCCCTGAGCACTTGAATATTTTAAATCGGAGGGTAATTATGCAAACTGTATTCGTGAAAGTATTCCCAGTGCAAAGCATCTTGGGGGATCCAAATGAAGATTGCTGACAGGCTGTGAGGGTCTCCGCAGGCTGAAGATAAAGAGCCAGTTTGAAGGGTCTGGAAATGGTTTATAATGTTTGTGACTCGTTAATTTTTGCGTTAATGATAATTCATTTTCTCAGAATTCATGATGAGCCGTAAAAAGCGAACAATGGGTTTTCTGTATGCTTTTGACAGCCTAGTGCGACAGCTCTCAGATCAGGGAAGTGACTGATGTCTTACCTGTTTTCAAATAGGTCCTTACGGAAAGTAATAAAGCTTAACAATGAGCGACCACTTTTTCGGCAGCCTTGGTTTCGCAATTATTTTTCCAATTGAATGCTCCGTAAGCATTCAAAAGCATTTGCAAAAAAAATAAAAAATAAAATACAGAAACGAAATAAAAACAGTTCTGTGATGAATCATATCAGCACAAAATGTTATTTAAAAAACAAGAAAGTAACTGGAAATCAGAGAAAAGGGAGAAGGTACTACATCCAAACATTGCAAATGACATAATTGAAGCAAGCTGTTCGAAGCTTTTGATTTAAAAGTATTTTAAAAAAGTAGAAAACGTTCCCCTGGTTTCACAGACAAAGCTTAGAGTCTCAAGCTAAAATGCATAATTGAGCTGCGGTAACTGAAAACAAGTTGCCATTGTTTGTCTCAAGATGCACACAGGTGATTTGTCTTTTCTTTCTGAGGTATGTTTTTAAAAGTTTCTCAGATATCCTAATAGAACTAAAGCCTAATTCTCACTGAATCTAAGAGCTTGTCTGGTCTGTGAAACCAGGCAAAAATTTAATCATTTTATCTTGAATTGTATTTAATTTGATTTGTTTTATTAATTGCAATTGATTGATTTTTTTCTGTTTTTTTTTTCTTTTTTGTGACAGGAGAGAGTGATTTTTTTTTTGCAATTCAAGTTGGTCCCACCAGTACACAGTTCAGCTTTAAAGTGTTAGTCCACCCAAAAATGTACTATACTGTCATTAATACCTCACCCTTATGTCATTCCAAACCCTTAAAACCTTCATTCATCTGCAGAACACAAATTAAGATATTTTTGATGAAATCTGAGAGCTGTCTGACCCCACATACATATAAATAGTGTCACAATTTTACCTTTAGGGATACAACAGCTTGTCACTGGGGCAGTATCCTTAAAAAGACATTTGGAATATTTTTTTTTTTTTTTTTTTTTTACCACAAAAAGGTTCATATCATACGCATTTGTACTCCAAGGTACTAATATGCACCTTTTAGGAATAAAAAAAAGGTTCATTTTAAGGGTACTGCCCCAGTGAAAAGCTGTTATAACCCTAAAGGTATAATTTTGACACACTTTTTTTGTGTGTGTAGACTTCATTGTTACTTTCAAGGTCCAGAAAGTTAGTACAGAGATCGTTAAATAGTCTATAATATAGTCTATTAACATTTGACTACAGTGACAATGTTGTAAAGCGACGAGAATACTTTTTGTGCTCAAAAAAACACACAAAAAAATGACTTTATTCAACAATCTCTTCTCTTTCATGTCACATATGCTATTCACTTTGTTGGGTTATTCACAAAGTACATCGCTTTCTAGTTTTGCGGCAAAACGCCAGTACAACTCACTATTGGCCGAGCACGATGACATGATCACACGCACATGTTGAAATCTATGGAGGGGTCAGAGAGCTCTCAGATTTGATCTAAAATATCTTCATTTGTGTTCTGAAGATAAGCAAAAGTCTTACGGGTTTGGAACGACCTGAGGGTGAGGAAATAGACTTTTCTTCTTCATGGTGATGTTTGCGAGTGAAACGGCTTCTTGAACAAGAACAAATGTAGGACGGGACTTGTTTTTGTCCGTGGGGAATTGATTGGATGGTTGTGGTTTGCTATTGATGGATCTCATGTGAGTGGCCATGAAAACATCAGTAAAAACTTAATCAGAGAACAGATTAAATTTTGATTAAAGGGATAGTTCACCCAAAACTACCGGTCTTGAAAAACTCGAGGGTTGAGAAAATAATGACAGCATTTTTAGGTAACCATCAATTTAAAGATTATGAGGGTGCATGTACTGAAAAAAAGAAGAAAATAAAATTAATTAATAATAAAAAATAAAAAAAAAACATGGGAATCATCAATTTTTATTTTATATATAAAAATCAAGTAATTCTACAGCAGTGAATCCAGTTATCAAAAAAAAAAAAAAAAAATGAACTGAACTGAACTGAATGTAAGTGGTGTTAATATGCTAAAGCAATTAATCTGTTAAATAAAGTCCCAACACAGGGCTTTAAGTGTGAATGTGATTTTACCCAGAAGGGAATTCCTGGTATCACAAGACCTGCTGAAATCAGGCCAGTTGTCTCATATAGAAAATCTAGTTCACAGTGAGACTCACGAGAGGGAAGTCTTATGATTGCCATGAATTCTCTCAGGCAAAAGCAATGCATAATTTGAAGGTAATCATAATTAGTACAATATAGTCTAATGAGAGAAGCTTTCTGTAATGAATGTAATGTGCACAATTGTAATATTTATTAGTATACTCACATATATGCTTTTACACCCTTGGGGCGGAACGGTTCTAAGAACGGTAAGAAAGGGCTCCAGTTTTATATCCACTTGAGCCTGGTATACGGCCCATCAATACACTGTTCTTGGCCTGGAATTCTCCGCACAGTTGGCCTAAAATTCACATCGGAACAAACTTTTCATTAAAATAATTACTCTAAACCCAAATATAAGCCCACACAGAAACACTCACTCAACATTAACCTCATTGCACCTCACCTTGTGTTCTTCTCCTGGATCTCCAGCTGCTTTATGGTCCTTCCCTAAATCTCCCTCTCCTCAGATATGGGGAAGACTGTTTCCATCCCCGGTGGGTTTTATCCTGTCTCTCCTCTGCAATTACTAGAATCCGAGACAGGTTATATTAATCTTTACTCACTGTTTGTCTCCTGGCTTGCTCTCCTGATAAATTATATTTATCTCTTACCAGTTTTTCCAGTCATTTCAGTCATTTCATAAATAAGTTTAATAAAATGTAATCAAATATTTAGTATGAATTTTGTGTACGTACATATGTATATGTATTTATAGGGTTTTAATTGCTTTTTTAAAAAGTTTAATAACATATTTTACATAATCGTGTGGACCTTGCATTTTGGTTTCAGGTTGCACATCATTATACTTGCAGATTTAAAGGCCCACTGAAGTGCCTTGAAACACGCAGCATTATTCAATGTGTTGACTAATTTCCACTGAAACAGGAAGACAGGGTGGGCCATATCAAACAGCTCTGCCAATTTTTTTTTTTTTAATTTAAATAACCAATAGTGTTTAGTTTATATCACAGCTCGGCCAGACCCAGGTAAGCCTCAGTTTCCTCCTAATCTCCCACTGTTTCTCCTCCTAATCTCCTCCATATCGCTTTAAAATATAGCATTCCGTACAGAATTCAAATGGGTCTGATACGTTTTCTGGCATGTGCCGACTCAATAATATGATCCGCTCTGTGCTATCATGTCTCTTGACCGTAACTGAGTCGGTTCACTGACACTAATGTAAAAACATATTTAATTCACCTCAAAGGAAAGCATATTTACCCTTGAATTGTTCCCTATCCCCTATAGGACACTATGAGTCATTCACCATGTAGAGAATAGTAATGAGTATGTCTGTTTACAACAAGAGTAAATAGCGTTCCTTGTGTGCTAGTGTTATTTACACTAGCTCCGCCCTACAATGCCGGGTTTGTTCCAACATCTTCAGAGGTGTAGTCAGTAGAGCGTAAGGCTCATGGAGAACTTGGGTTTGATGCGGCTTTGAAACTGCCTTTTGCAGAGCTCGCTCTTCTCCTTTTCCCCATCACATCAAATCGGAAAGGCATTTACTTTCAATAAAAATTAAGAAAATATTCTCAAAGTGGCAATAAATGGCCAAAGTAACGTTTAATAATAATACAAGTATTTATTGGGTAGGGTTAGGCAACACAATCACATGAGAATTCGTATCAATAGTAAAAGTGTGCAATGTTGTGGAGTGTATACAGCAAAATGAGTTTTGACGTGCATATGGTACATATGTACGATACGCACTTAATGGCAAGTATATGACACGCTCTTGGTAGGACGGGGGGGGGGGTGGTTGGGGGGGGGGGGGGGGGGGGGGCTGTGGGTATATACACCACAACATTATTGATATGCGTTTTCGTGTGATCTAGCTCGGATAGGTGGAGGGAGGGCTTTTATTGTCCCATTAAGGTGGCATCTATTTACTAATTTTAAGAAATATACTCATTCACACTCTGTTGTTATTGCATCCTGTTAATGTACACCAATAGTGAGTGCAAATAATATAGGATAACTACCATCTATTTAACTGCTACCTTTACATGGTGTAAATAGAACATGCCACCAGAGTCCTGCACGGGTCCATTTTTGGAGACCCGCCCCCGCCCGTACCCGCAAGGTTTAGCACAAGATCCGACCCGTGACCCGTCAAAATTAAATCCGTACCCGCCCTGACCCGTTAATATGGCCCGTTACCCGACCCGTTCCGCTATAAATCACACACGCTAAAACATTCAAATTAAAATGCTTTATTTTTTTTTCCCTACACCTCTCTCAACATCAACAGCGTCATGAATGGGCTAATGAAACAGGCAAAAGTGCCTTTAAAGACTCATTGTCAACAATTTCATATAGCTACTCCACTCACCAGCTTTACTTTTACTTCATCCATTGCTACTCCTGCAACGCTCGCTCCTTCTGTGCTACGAGAGGCATCAACTAAAGTTTCAATGTCGCAGTGGTGGTGACGTGATGGGTCAAATGGTATATCATTGTTGCGTGTATGTGTAATGGTAATTTGGACATAGAAATTGTAATAGTCACAATATGTTCAATGGGGGAAGAAGGAGGCGGGAACCGGCGAACATTTAAAAGACTTTAACCAAACAAAACGAAAGTAACGTGAGTAGCCCTTCATGGACATCTCCCATGCGCACACGCATAATAAAACATAAACACAACTCAACGTCAAATCCAGGTCTGGTGATCTCTCGTCCTTATATGCTTCCGAGCTCCCTCAGAGAACTCGAGACCGGTGTGGCTCGCAGGTGACGCTCATTCACAATCACGCCCTGGTCTCTCTCGCTCTCGCTCTCTCGTTCACTTTGCCACAGAAATATTGCACATATTTTTCATCCGCCCATCCGCGCTACTACCCGCCCGCACAGAGTTAATTATCCGCCCGCATCCCCGCCCGTGAATTTTATAAATGTCATAATCCACCCGTTTTACCCACTTTTATGCGTTGGAGGAAAGAGCAAATAGTGGCATGCAGAGTCCTGCAACGGGTCGGGTACCCGCGGATACCCGCAGGTACCCGACCCGTTGCAGGACTCTGCATGCCACTATTTTCACTTAGTGTAAATAGCCTCTGCCAAATGGTAAATGTGTGAACAAGTGACCAATTTCAGCCACAGAATCTATTTATAAATGTAGGGGACGGGGCTTCGGATTCTAGAGAGCATTCGATTGGACGGAAAATCTGATGAGAAGCCGAAGTGCAGAGTGATGTCATCAAAATCACTGATCCATATCGATGGAAGTGAGAGACTGTAAGTTTTGAACGTTTTTATCTCCTAAATGTGAATGTTGTCATTGTTTGGGAGCACACTGGCTTATAGATAACAGTAAGGCTAACATATTCAAACTAAAAGCCAACACATTTCAGGGCGAATTTAAAATGTTGTGTTGTAACAAAACAATGGAATGACATCAAAACGACGGAAAAGCATATTTCAAAATGTGATGCTACAGATCTTGATTGTGGAACAATCCAATTTCATTACATTTTCATTTCATTTTAACATACTTTTCCCCCCTTCATTTCCTGCTGTTCTCTTTCTTCACAAAATGAAAACATTATGATGTTTTAGACATTTTCCAGACAGCTGCAAGCTAGTAAACGGCTTAGGCTGATGCAGCAGCCACCTCACCATGCTGCACTCTCACTGCTCACTCTAATTGATCTATAGAGTGACTCACTATTTCTGTTTGTTGCATCATTTGTGTTTCAGCGCCCTGTCAGTTTGATGTGGCTGGAGAGGCACTCTCCCCCCTTGACACGGAATGTAATGCATCATCTACAGTCTTAGCTGAGTATCAAACAAAAGACTATTCAAGAGGTGAGCCCTGCCAAAGAAAGCCGAGACCGAGAGGTGGCATGCGTGCGAGTCATTAGGGTAAATTATGATGGATTTTCAACGTTACGTATCAGATTGTTTATTTACCTCCCTCACTTTGCTGATTACATTTATCTACCCTTAACATTTTGTGACTATACAGCAAGTAGTTTTGTCAGCATAATTGCATGGTACAGTGAAGTAGTACACTGCGGCATGCTCTTTCCTCCAACACATCCAACCATCATTTGCATGCATCTTCAAAGGACAGCCATGGCATTT
Source organism: Pseudorasbora parva (assembly GCF_024679245.1). Lineage (NCBI taxonomy): Eukaryota > Metazoa > Chordata > Actinopteri > Cypriniformes > Gobionidae > Pseudorasbora > Pseudorasbora parva. Next base: position 36,566,188 of record NC_090182.1, on the reverse strand, counting down.
TAATAACGATGACTGGCATGAGCTATTACTTTTCTACTGGAGATTTGACCCAGGAACAAGCACAGCACTTTCTATACCGATTCCCAATTCCATTTTTTGCAGATCAGGGCTGATTTACAATTTGTTGTAGATTTTTTTTTCTTCTTCTTTGTTTCATGCGCTAAGTGCTGCCATTTCAAAAAGTGCTTCTCAATTGGTGGGTCCTGACCCAAGATGGGGTCGCGGGTCTGTTATGATAGAGTCACGCTGGGAAAAACAATGTTTAATGCAAATTATGAAATTACTGCATATTTAACAAGTAGGCTTTTAAAAACGAGAAAACACTTCACATGCGTTTTGTTTTGGTTTGTTTTATGTTGAGGACAGTGCATCCAATCAAACTCTATTTTTATATTTTGTATATTTTGTCCCAAATTCACTAAGTAGAAGCTAGTCAAATTTGGCAGATGCCATCATGAACAGGTTGTGTGACATCTTCACCTCTTAAAAAATAATACCCGATAAAGATCATTGACCGAAATGTTGCCACTTTTAATTTTTTCTAAATATAGGTTCGTTTTATTTTTGTATGTTCTGTTTTTTTTTTGTTTTTTTTTATCTTGCACCTGGCTTTTTGAACATCCTAAATAAAGACGGTGAACAAACCAAAAAATCAAGCAATATAAAATAATAATGATAAAAAAATTACTCACACTACATTAAATGAGGTACGTGCTGACCACAGTTTGTTTTGTGCAGAAACACTCAAATTACTGTAACTTCAAATTACATTTACTATACATATCCAACTTTACTTATATACATACAGTATATTCACATTAAGAAGTTATATGCTATGAAGCAAATCTCAAATGGTTGTTTATCTTGTTGCCCAGCTCTAAGCATTAAGAATACACATCACAGTCTTGATTTGTATGTGTGTGAATAACAGTGTGCCGATATAAAGCCATATTGCACGGCTATGAGTGTGATATTGTATTTATACAACAGTTTGATGTCACAAGTGTGTAAATGAATAAGAAACAACAGTGAAGTGTCTTTTTTAAGACACTCGAGCTAAAAGCCTCTTACTACTTATGAGACATCTCTCTATAACTATTAATGAAGGAATGCTGAGTCACTTCATTGAAGCTTATTGTATTATGAATAGAGTATTATGAGAAAGCATTCATTCATCAGGTCGATGTCCATAATATTATATCCATTATGAACATCCCCTGAGGAATTTGTCATGACAGGGCTAAAACAACTTTCCTGTTTTCCTTGTCATTTATTTAAGATATTCGCCAATGGCCAATAGCCATTATAAAAGACAAAAGGAAATAAACACATGCAAACAATTCAGTCAAAGGTGCAAAAGCGATTCTATTAAAAGCATTCTAGTACAAGATTTAAGTTCAGTATAGACTAAATATAAAGTTACAAAACTTAATTTTCCCCTTAACTAAAATACATTTTATTTGTACCATGTTATAGATTGATACAAAATCATAAAACAACTGTATGACAATTGTTTGTTGCAAAGTGAGGCAACACCTTTTTTCTTTTTTTGAGTGGGGTATAAACTCAACGTTATCTCACAATCAGTTCATACGTATTTGTACAAGGTGGCTAATTTGTACAGATTCGTACGACCTCACATGAATTTGTACAATTTGTCTAAACCGCAGTTGTAGGTAGGTTTAGGGGCGGGTTTGAGGTTAGGTCATTCATAAAAAATCATAAGAATTGAGAAAACTCATCAAATACGTGCATTTTAGCAAAAATCATACCATTTCTTACGAGGTAGCTCGTACAAACTGGTACGAATTAACCACCTCGTAAAATATATACAAACTGCAACACGATCTCATGGTCATGCGTATAAATAGTACGACTTTGCAATCTTGTGGAATGGATACGCTAAAATGAGTTTTGGCGTGCGTATGGTACGCGGTTTTTCGCGTGCATATGATACGCACTTTATGGCGTGCATATGACACGATCTTGGGTAGGTTTAGGGTGGTGGGGTGGGGGTTTCGTATGTATAATACGCCATAAAGTTCGTATCATATGCACGCGAAAAACCGTGTACCATACGCACGCCAAAACTCTTTTTGGCGTATACATTCCACGAGATAGTAAACTAGTACTATTTATATGCATTTTCGTGAGATCCGGCTCACAAACTGCTGTGAGATCGGGTTGGAAACTCAGGTCCATCCATTGAGATTTGTTCTCAGGACCAACATGTGGTTGTGAGGAACAATGAAAAGCTCTTCTAAACTGTGATTTGAATATATATATATATATATATATATATATATATATATATATATATATATATATATATATATATATATATATATATATATATATATATATATATATATATATATATATATATATATATATATATATATATGTAGAATTGTGGAATGCAGGTGTGTGGGGAAGTGAACACCTGTGATTCACCGTGCTGAGTCAAAGAAATTATTCATTTTAAAATAAAAGCAGCGGGATGATGTTTGATGCTTTACAATGTTCGACAGATTGAGAACTGAGGCATTGTGACACAGCCCTAGTTTTGTGATACCTCTAATTGGATGATTAAGGGGAAAGAAGATATATTTTGCGGATATTTTGTATAAATTTTGCATGATGAAGCAGGCCGTCAGAATGTGGGTTCTCATCTAAAAAGGTTAAAGTCTCTACATAGGCGTTTTTTGAAATATGACATATGAAAAATTATGGAATTTCCTCTATGAAAATTAATTCTGAGGGAGACATTCTCTGAAATAATTCTGAGCTCACCTCAATATTTTAAAATTGTGGTGCACTGCCGTGATGTATTGCACCCCGTATGGAGTCAAGCCGTCCTGAGGAGCGGGCAAATTAACTTTTGCCAGGATAAATTATTTCATACATTTACAGCGCTGTTACACCATACTTTTTCTGTTTTTTTATGTGTGAGATTTTTTATGGCAAGTAGTAAAACAGAAATGACGGGGGGTAATATATAATAGTCCTAGTTTTAGTTTTTAGAGTAAATGAAACAATGGATCATGTATTAATGTGTAGGCTTAGTAGCCTATTATACATGGCGCAGTGTGCCATATTTGAAATATTAGCACTTTTATGGAACTGTATTGTGTGGTAAATATAGACATCCATTCATCTATTTTGTATCATGTGGATGGTGGAGCCTTTCCTAGTGCCTCTGGATGTAGGAAGGGAAACACAATGGCCAGTCCATAAAGGCCCGTTCACACCAAATAAACTATAATGATACATATGAATTTATAGTTTACTTTAAAAAAAAAAATAGATATCAAATATTTTCATCACAGCTATAACAAAAATGACACAGAGAAACAATATCGTATAGACAATAATTCTAAAACAATACAACATTTTCCCCATCTGATGAACAATAAAAAAACACTGATGCTTTTTAATTTACACTGATGCTCAATTATTTAATGTGAAAGATGACAAAACGTCTCGGGTTATGACTGTATCCCATGTTTCCTGAGAAAGGAAATGAGACACTGCATCAACGACACTTCGGGGATACTACCTAAGCAATAGCATTTTTGAAAGCATGAATGAAAACTAGTCTAATCCTGATTGGTGTTGCGTCATGATGTACTATGTGATGGCATACATGGAAGATACAAAGGGGAGGCCGGCAAATAGTACAAACAGCCTTGCAATGAATCAGGCACTGATTCACACCATGTTTCATTCCCTTTCTCAGGGAACATGGGTTACAGTCGTAACCCGATACCTTCCCTTTCGAGGGAACTCGAACTGCATCTACGACACTTCGGGGAATGAGTATGCCACAACGGGGCACAACGAGTATGCCCCACTATGCCACAACAAGGCTGACACCCAACCTAGTGTGAAGCCCAAGTCCGGGCACATTTAGGAAGCAAGCACTCTGGCGCCAGGCGTCACAGTTAGGTGTAGAGTGTAGTATCTTATGAAGGTGTGCGGAGTGGCCCACCTGGCTGCCTCGCAGATCTCCTGCAATAAGGCTCCAGGAAGCTGTGAAATGAGGTGGAATGAGCCCTCGCGGATATCAGTGAAGGCAAATTGCACACCTGATAAGCTGTGGCTATAGCCTGGACAATCCAGTTACTGATTGTCTGTTTTGAAGCAGGCAGTCCTTTCCTGGGTGAACCAAAACACACCAACAACTGGCCTGACTTCCTCCACTGCGCAGACTTCTCCAAGTAGATCGTCAATGCCCAAATCGGGCAGAGAAGGGGAAGTCTGCTCTCTTCCACAGTCACGTGAGGTGGAGGTTGGAAGGCCCGAAGAACCAATGACTGTGCCACCAATGGCATTGGATGGACCCTTGGGCACGTAGCCCTGACTTGGGTGCAAGAGGGCCTTAACTCTGCCCGGGGCAAGTTGGCATAATAGACAAGGCCTGAAGGTCCCCCACTCTCCCCAGAGAAGTCATGGCAAGGAGAAAGGCCACATTGAGGGTCTGTTTATTTGCCTCAAGAGACTCCAGCAACTCAAAGGGGCAGCCCTTCGAGTACCACTGCCAAGTTCCAGGTTGGGACTCTGGAATGAGCAGCAGGCCTCATCCTCCGAGCCCGACAGAGGAACCGTACCAACAGATGGTTCCTCCCCAGTGATCCATTACTGACAGGTGAGTCGAAAGCCCCAATGGCAGCCACGTACACCTTAAGTGTGGACAGGGTAAGACCGGCGGAAACGATCTTGGATGAACGCCATGAACTCCAGTTAACTGGGTCCACCTCACGCTCTCTACACCAAGTGGAAAACCAAACTCAGGTCAGCCACTGGGGTGCTACTAAGAGATGGCTGATGCCTTCCTGGCAGACTCGCTCCAGAACTCCCAGGAGTAGAGCAATCAGGGGAAATGCATACAGAGTTTGAGCCTGGCGCTTATAAAAGCGTTAATTCAGCTTATGGAGCGGCTGGATGTCAAGTTTTTCTTGTAGCCAATCTAAACTAAGCTTGGCCACAGCACGGGACAAAACACAGCGCGGGACAAAACCTCCACAAGCTCCTCTAGAGCGTGTGTGGAGTGGCAACTGTTCCACTTCAACCGCCTCGGTGCTCATAGTGACTGATTCTTCGGAGTCAGACAGCATGAGCCCCGCCCAGAGGGAAGAGGCTGCTTCGTGGGATTCCACTTGGGGTGGGAGAATATCTGGATCATCAGACAAGGACGAGGATGAGGAAGATGTCTCAGCAGTCCCCAGTCCCGCAGTAAGACCCTTCTGCGAGCCCTATGATCTGCGCCGCCGTGCTGCCTCAGCCACAGGCCCAGAGCTGTGAAAATAACATTGTAGACAAATAACAACAAAAAGGCTCCCAAACACAGAGAACTAACGCTGATGAGCAGAAAGCTATCTGTGCTATGTACCGATGCCCCTTTGTACCTTCCAGGTATGCCGTCACATTCTGCATCATGACACAACACCAATCAGAATTGGAGTTATTTCATTTACGCTTCAGATGCACCATGCAGGGGGCGTACCCCAAACTGTCGTCACAACAACGCAATGCGAGTTCCCTTTGATGGGGAACTACATTATTCAATTCATTATTATTTCAATAAAAATCCAGTCAGTAAAACATAGAAACCCCAAATTAATTCCAAATATTAAAATCATAAATCTAAGTTACTATGAATTGTGTGTTTAAATATTGCTTTAAAGATTTCTTTAAAACTCATTTAAAAAATATGTACTATTTGAGAGCAAGTCACTCCATATTATCATTCCTTTGTGCACTGCAGTCCGTTGTTTTGCATTGGTTTTTGAAACAGGAAGTAAAAAACATCTCTTCAATGACTGGCTATTCAAATGATGGGCCCTATCATACACCTGGCGCAATGAAACGCCAGGCGCAACACAAGTTTTTTTTGTCTAGCGTTGTTTAAATAGTAAATGCACTTGCGCCCAACTGTTCACCCATGGGCGTGCTGGTCTGAAAGCCAGGTGTGTTCAGGCGCATTGTTGGCACGTTGCTATTTTAAGGAACTGAAAACAACTGCACCATTGACCCACAAAAATCTGGTTTAAAGTCAATAGTGGAGTATGTGTTGTTTTATTTAAAGGATGCATTAGTAATGTGTGCCTATACACACACAGTTAGTGTATGCGTTAGTAATGTGTGCCTATACACACCCTGCTTATTACACACACAGCAGCAGCACACATACATTTTTAAATATCAAAAATAAAATGATTCCTCTCTGGAGAATTTGTAAAATCCTCCATGTAAATAGTGAATCCTTCATGGTGCAAGCGCAACATGCTTTTAAAGGGAATGGGAGATGAGACTCTCTGAGATTGGTTTATTGCACATTACACCCAAAACACACCTATGATGGCTCATTAAGAGACTATAGGTACAACCATTGTGGACCTTGTGCCTGACGTGCTGACCATTTTTTATATTCAGACAAGCCCTGAGTGCACCTCTGCCATGCGCTTCAGAACATGCACTCAGATCGTTAAAATAGGGCCCCAGGAATAGTACTACTATACAAAAGTTGTCAGTACAAGACATTAGGGACACTAGACACTGACATATTTCTTATAAAACAAAGCAGGGATATAAACTTCCTATCCTTCACCAGTGGCCAACCTTAAGTTGTGTGCATTCATATTATATTAGCCCTAATATTACAGTTTAAAGTGAGTCGTGCAACTTTGTTCTGGACTAATTGTAATTTTCCCAAGTTTTTACATGATGCACTCGACCACACAATTGGACTGTAATCTAAATAAGTAAGAACCATTGTTTGCATGATTTTGTAAATGCAATGTTGTGGTACAATTTTTGCACATTTCTTACTGATAGGCCTCTTCCGATGTTACCATATGTTTTGACCAATTCAGCCAGCTGTCTAATATAACTCCAAAAAAGACTTGTTTCCTCTACCTGTCCAATAGGCACACTCTTTCCATACAGATTTAAAAGTATAGTTAACCCCAAAATTAAATGAAAATATCCCATAATTTACTCATCCTCAAATCATCCTCGGTGTATATGACATTCTTCTTTTTAGATAAATACTGGCTACTCCAAGCTTTTTAATGGCAGTGAACGGCAGTTTACAATTTGAAGCCCAACTTGAAAGTGTAACATCTTTTGAATACAAAAGGCCGTCTGTCCTTAAGCTGAATATTTTACTTTATAAAGTTTAAAATATTAAATTAAACTAGTTTTCTTACACAAAACCGATCAATTTGCTTGAGAAGGCCTTTATTAACACTCCGGAGCCATGTGTTTTTTATAAAGGATGGATGTGCTTTTTTTGGTCTTCAAATTTTGGGCTGCCATTATAAAGCTTGGATTAGCCAGGACATTTTTTTAATAATATAACTCTGATTGTGTTTGTCTAAAAGAAGAATATCATATAAACCTAGGATGGCTTGAGGATGAGAAAATAATGGGGTAATTTTCATTTTTGGTTTGATTTGAAATTTAGAATTTGTTCCTAACACAATGCTTTTTGGATTTTGTCCAATTTAGAGCCAGCTTATTATTCCAAACCCACTACAGTTAGAAACTAATTTTAATTCCTCATCCAAACCAGTTGACAAAGTTGTATCATCTGCATGTCTGTGCACACAACAAGATATTTGGTAATGAAAATAATAATGGTCCCAAACAATTTCCTTGAGGCACACCACACTGCAACTCTTTCACGTCTGAATAACTTCCATTATACAATTGTCCCCAGTTTGCCTAGCAGTAGTTTATGATCCAATACATCAAAAGCTGAGCTAAAATCTTACAATACTGCTCTGATTAAGATGTTGTCATGAATCTGTGCTAAACAATAGTCTGTCATCTGTGTTAATGCTGTTCCCGTTGAGTGCCCCTCTCGATATGCATGCTGAAAATCAGAGAATAAACTATTCTCCTTAAAGGACTGAATTTGCTCACAGACTATCATTTCCAATACTTTTGCTAATGACATGCAGATAACAGATAACTTTCCAGAAATCCAGCAGAATGTATACAGTCAGCGCAGCTGTGCTGAAATAGCACCTAGATAACATCTGCTGATTTCTTTAGGCCTGTAGGCAGAGGAGGGAGGTCAGACTGAGGCCAGTGTTACAGTGCTGATAAGTGTAACATTCTCAATGTGCATCTAATGGTGCAGTGTGTTCTCACTCCCAACTCGTCTCATATTGACGCTTGGTCAGGACCCCTCTGCATCACTTTTAAACGCACAGGTAGGGTTGCCATCCGTCCCGTGAAATACGGAATCGTCCCGTATTTTCAGGAAAAATGAAATGAGATTTGTCCCGTATTTTACATAGGTCCACCCGCATTGTGTGAAGACACGTCCTATTCTGCCCCTAATTGGGTCGCTGCTGTCGTTGGTTTGTATGATTGGTTTGTTTCAGGTTCACGGGCCGTGATCAACGGCCAATCAGAGTCAGAAGAGGAGGGGACCCCGCCTCGCCGGTTCTTTTCTATATGGGCAGAATCCATTTGAAACGATGGCGGAGGCAGGTCCAAATACCCTATATCAAAATAATTTTTTGATTGATAACGTTAGATTTCATATGCTGCCTATTAAGAAATAATGTTAATAATGTAGGCTACATTAATGATGTTATGGTATGATTTGTTTATTACGGTTAAGTTGTACAGTCAGATACAAGCATTACTTTAATAAGAGATAAGATAGGACCTTTTAGGAATAAAATAAACAACTATTTGTTACGCTTAACAAATTTAAATAATTGCATCATCCAATACTATAGAATTAACAATAGACTATATAAAAACGGAATAATACATAAATATATTTACTTAACTTACCAAAAATAAAAATGTTGTTAAGAGTTTTATTAAAATAAGAAATGATTGTAGATATTATATCATTTACAGTTATGTAGGTGTGGTTTCACTGTATGGATGGTGTTACTGCAAACAATGACAAATATTTTAGTCAAAATCTTTGTTCACAACACTATAAAATTACTCGAGTTAATTTGCAATTTCTTATCCTACTCCCCTCTAGGTTCCAGCAGCTGAGTTTGTTTTTCATTGTCATAGCTGTGTATTATAATGAGTGCATCTGTTCACACTGATTTCAATAGCAGATATCCTATTATAATGTCCATTGGTATCAATCTTAATATATATACAAATTATGAAAACATGTTTTAAGTTATGATATACGACCACTGCACTGGCACACCATCGGGACTGTGGTCATTGTGGCCCCAAGGGGTGTGGCCACCGCTGCGGCAGGCGTCCCTTAATTTTCTGTATTGAAGGTGGCAACCCTACGCACAGGGTACCCCTGTAGCATCATTTTCTGACGCACAGGGTAGGCTACTCTGATTTTAGTTGTTTGCCCAATGCGTCAGTGTGGCAAGCAGCTGGCGAGGGACCGGGAGAGCGGGCCGCTGGCAAGTGTTAATGAGCGCCAGCTGCACGCGACACCGGTCTCGTCTCACAGCGGAGTGACGGGAGCGTAAAAGGAGGCACAACGACAGTGAAAGACGAGAGAGGACCAGGCCTGGACTTTATGTTTTGGTTTACGTTTTGTTGTGTGTGTGCAAGCAGTCGCCCGTGAGGTTGTGCCCGTGTTACTTTTGTTTTGTTTATTTATTTAGAATTAGAAGTAGTTGAATGTTCGCCGGTTCCCGCCACCTTCATTCCCATCTATGAACTCTGTTACAGTCAGTTCAAGACACATTTAGATATTTGCATTTGTAAAAGTAGACATGATTTTATGAATATTTATTGGCTACTTTTATATTTTGGAGCATCTGAAGCAAGTGGGTAGCACTCCTACCCTAAACATCAAACTTCACAACAATATTAAACACATAACAGGAAAATTAAAGTACAGTCACAGGTATCTCTTGCAAAAACTGTCCAAAAACAGCATAGAAGTATTTACTCATGTGGCATTCTGAAGTCATACAATATATTTATGTGAAGAACAGAGTTGATCTTAATCTTTTAATCGCTGAGATGATTCTGCCTCTCCGTGAATGCATGTGACCCGTCACGGAAACCAGTGACACAAATCGGCATCACTACTTTCGAGCAAAATGAGAAAGAAGTGTTTTTTTTTTTTTTTTTTTTTTTTTTCAAACAGGTGATTTTTACTTTTTTGCTGAATCTGTTAGTTGAGATCACGAATAAAGCCTGTCTATGTTTGAGATAGCAGTATTGGTACATTTAAAAGCGTACATTTTAATGTTGAAATCGCCTTGTGTTGTCTGTGTGTAGTTCCATACTGGCTTTTGTTATTGCCTCGCCCTCCAAGGGGCGTGTGGCTAATTATATATGCAGTGCTCTGGCCGGCTCTAGATGATATAAAAATTAAAAAAAGATGGACGCCGCAAAGATTTTAGCAGACGAGTTGAACCACTATGGTTACAGTTACACTAAAATGTTTTGAAGTAAGACAAGCTGGATGCTTATGAACAAGCACACACTGATTCTAAAAACGATGAAAGCAGCAAAATAAAACTGAATAATATCTCTAATCTACAACTGAGCGAAGATGAAGAAGACGAAGAATGTATTGGACTGGCGTCAGACGAGTTGGACTGTAAGATATTAGAGGGTATAAGTAACATTTGACCTGGGTAAAGACAGAGAAATGGGGAAAATCTGTCTCTTTGACTGTATTTACATGAGGAGAAAAGATAACGCTATGCATGGGAGACAGTCCTGTAGCCAGAAGCTTTGTCCAGACATTATAGACAACATACGGCTGGATTCTTTAGCTGTGGAAAAAGAGTGGCAGGACATGCAAATTATTGGACATTTAGAGGCAAACAGACGCACAGCCACAAAGAAGACCCCGACAAACAGAAAGTGCGCCCAAAGTACTTATTTCATTGGAGGCAACTAGAATGCAAGAATACTTTCCTGTTTCTTATGGGATGAGTTTACATAAACATCAAAGTTTGTTGTTTTGTGTTCATTGTAAGAACATGCATATGCTATCTCATGTTTAGACTTTCCCATACCTACTTACTGTTATTAATTTTAGCTGTAATCGTTGGCATCATATCACTTGCCAAAAAACCCCATTAATATAATGGACTTTTAGATAGTAATGTTAACATCTGCTATCCTTTATTATTAATAGTATGCGTTCTGATTTTTCTTGTTGCGTCTGTCGTTGCTATGCAACCATGCAGCTTTAGAGGGGGTATGGCTTATCTAAATGAGATGTAAATGAACCCTATTGTCACTCCCAGCAGGTGCGAACTGGCGAGAACTGCACAATCTTTAGAGGCCGTTTTCTCCCGTTTAAACTTTTTTAAATGCCTACCTTCAAATGACCACAACTTGTGTTGTTTTACATGTTTTACACATCGTTGGAAAGCTTGGAGACCACACTTTCAATCTGTGAGTAAATGCCAACATGAATAAATGCTCAAAATGCCCCAGAACCGACTTGTGTCCCTACTTTCTCTGACTGGTCACATATCTCATTCAAAAGAGACACTGACTCTTTGGCATGACACAATCAGTCACAAGAGCCAATGACATTTTACAATCAAAGTTGGCCTTGGCACCGTAGAGCATATCCTGCAGGATGGTGTTTTTGAAAAGGTGGGCGTGCAGGGGTACATCGGCCATGTTGGTGAACACCTCTGTTATGGACTCATAGCTGACCCAGACAGCCTTCCATTGGCATGCCAGCTCACAGTTGTTCTTGTGCCCAGCAGTCAGCTCCTGGCCAAGGTAGATGTAACTGTAAAGCGGCTCAATCTCCTGCTGTCTGACATGGATGTTGTTGTTGGCGGCCTGGGGGTTGCACATCTACTTTGTTTTGGCCAGCTTCATCTTCAGGCCGACCGCTGCGCCAGCCTGGTGGAGTCACAACTGTACATCGTCCTCTGACTCACCAATTAGGATGGTATCATCACTGAAGCGCAGTCCCAATCAAGCTGTCGAAAGATGTGCTCCTGATACGCCATGAACAGATTGGGTTAGATGGGAGTCACCCTGTTTGACGCCTCTGGCGATGGGAATGTGCAGAACAGGGTGATGTTGGTTTTATATACAGTAGGCCTATCATTTACCTAAATAAAGCTGTCACTTAGTATGAGCTGGATAGTTTGGCACTTATAAACGATATAAATAGACTTTTATATACATCTTTTATGTGAATACTTATCTACTTTATGTTAATAACTTATATATTAGGCATATTTATGGCATATTCTTGAAGTTTTGAGTATAGGCCTGGATTTAATCCTGCTAGTTGAAAATTCAGAAGTCACAAAGTATTTACAGCTTCAATAAAAGTATGTGGACATGTTTTCCCCATGGCAAAGAAGACTACCTTGAGTGGCATGGATCACTCCCCAAGAATGGTGCCACCAGGCTGTGAAGATGTGGTCAGGTGACAGTGAAGCTAAACATGTTGGAAGCCCAGCAGTCATTCAGGGCTCCACTGTCTAACAGTGTGTGACAAGTGAAAAGCGAGTGGACGGAATCAGTCTCACCTCCCTCATACAGCCACGATCGGAGAGCCAGGATTGCTGGCAGCATCGAGGAAGACTGCAGCGTATTGATTCTTATTTTATTGCCGACCAGAACAGAGTGGCCTGCCAGAAAGTGGAGATGATATTTAGGGAAGTCTGTGACTCCAGTGTATAAGACAGCCAGATTCAAGGAAGTTTCAGAGCACCTGGTTCAGAGACGTGCCCCAGATATCCCATAATGTAAGTCGCACAAATAGGTCTGTCCTCCATTTGACATTGCACAATGCTGGCTTTATTTGTTGGAAAAGCAATTTGTAGAGCAAGATCCAGATTTAACCCTGTAAAACCTACTTCATCACGTTTTATATGCACATTTTAAAGTCTCTAAATTATCAACATGATCAAAACTTTGCTTAAAAACCTGTCTGAGTGATAGTTTGTAAAAGGTATATAACACACACAGTATCAAGGTGTCTTTTTTGCTGTGAAATATAATATAGCAATTAAGCATAATAATAACTTTTATATTGTTAGTCATATTTCAAGATTGAACATGGACTTCAAATGGACTGAAGCAGTTTAAATGGATAGTTCACCCAAATATGAAACTTTGATGTTTATCTGGTTTCCCCCAGGGCATCCAAAATGTAGGTGTTTCTTAAGTAGAACAAAAAATGAAGTTTTTAAACTCCAAATGTTGCTTGTTAGAATTAGACTCCATTGACATGCATTATACGAGCAATGGTTGGAGTTAAAAATCTAAGTTTGTGTTCTACTGAAGAAACACAACAAGTTTACGTGATTATCCATATTTTCTTTTTGTTTTCCTTTTTTTAAAGGAAAATCTTTTTAAATATGATCCATCAGGCTTTTGAGTGACTTTTATTTGTTAATCTCTCAGTCATAATTGAATTGCATTGAATTTACTGTTTTGCCCCCTCAGTAAAAAAATAAAATAAAAAAAATAAATATATAAAAACAAAAAACCTACAGAGCTTTGGTAATAAAATAAATTTGAGAGACATTAATTATTGAACAATATAGGGCCCTATCATTCACTTGGTGCAATGCAAAACCAGGCAAGTGTTTGTTTGCTAGTTTCAGTCTAACGCAGTTATAATTTTCATGTCCAGCACCACATTGTTTAAATAGCATTTGCACTTGCGCCCCATCTGTTCGCACATGGGTGTGCTTGGTCTGAAAACCAGGTGTGTTCAGGTGCATTGATGAGGCATTGCTATTTTGAGGCAATTGAAACTGACTGCTAGCCTGACAAGCCAAACCCACATCCAGATTTTTGGTCTGGAAACTCACCATTGACAGGGCTCAATCCGAGGGGCGGGATAAACGGCTGTCTGTCAAACTCCCTCTGCACGCGATAGGATCGCGCTGCAACCAACCAGAGCAACAAAGGTGAAGCGGAGCTCGCTGACAGATTAAACATTCGCTGTATCTGATCGGCTAAACTGCGAACACATCTTCCCTTTTTAAGAATGACTTCAGTGCCGTTCTTTGTTCGTTTCTCAGAGAAAAGCTTAAAAAAAAAAAAAAAAAAAAAAAAAAAAATTGTGTATTGTGCTAATTAATTGAGATTTCTTACAGCTCTTACAGGTTTTTGGCCTGGTCTGTTCCGTTGCTTCTATTACTCTCCCCTTTTTTGTAAGTCGCTTTGGATAAAAGCGTCTGCTAAATGATTAAATGTAAATGTAAATGTAACTCCAAGTCTTCCAGAGTCACGGTCAAAGCTGATTTGAAAGACCGCCGCCATTCGCCAGTTTTTGTGTTTACTAGAAGCACGCAAAAGCAATTCGGCCGTCGTCATTATGGCCCCGCCCACGACTCTATACACGATGTGATTGACCCGTCCAGATTGTGAGGAATACAGCTCAGACGTGTATTGAGAGTTCCTAGACGACACTTGCGGGCAGATTAAATTTGCTGCCACTAGGGTGCGTCTAGATTTCTAGGCTAACTGACTGCACCATTGGCCAACAAAAATCTGTTCTAAAGTCAATAGTGCAGTATGTGTTGTGTTATTTAAAGGATGTGTTAGCAATATACACCTGTAGGCGGGTCCACAATGCCCATTCACTCTGCTTATTACAAACACAGGATAAGCACAGGGCAGCAGCACACAAACATTTCTAAATAAAAAATAAATAAAAGGATTTCTCTCTGGAGAAGCGTTCAGTTTTTCTGCTCGTAAAATCCTCCATGTAAATAGTGAATTGGCCATGGTGCAAAGCGCAACAGGCTTAAAGGGAATGGGTGATGAGACTCTTTGAGATTGGTTTATTGCAAGTTTTGCCCAAAAAACACACATGATTCATTCAGAGACTATAGGTACAACCCTTTAGGACAATGCACTGGAGTGCAGACCTTTTTTTTTTCGTTGTTAAACTAGTTAAAGTGGATTCGGACACGCCCTGAGTGCAGCTGTGCCATGATGAGCTCAGATGAGCCCATAGAATGATAACTGATATTTACATGTCTGTTATAGTGTTATAACAATCTCATTGATTTATATTATAAGCTGATTGTTTAAATAACATTACAATCAGAGTTTAATCTTACCTTTGCCCACATATCAGTAATGTACCAAAATGCATGTTTTGCTCAGTTTGGGCCCCTGAATATATATTGCAATATCCCAGGGTCATTCAATTTATTTAATATGCTGGAAACAGCCCAAAATGTCTGCAGGGTGCTAGAGCTCACAGGGCCTGAGTCACACACTTTCAAAAATGAATTTATATTAAATAAAAAAGTGCCTCTTTTGAAGGGGTTATTACACCTTAGACAACCTATACTTACATGTTTATTACTTGTATCAGTGTTTAATGTAACTTCAAAGGGTTTCCTGTAAAATAACACCAACCATTTTGAACTTAGACCACTGCATTTGTGTATGGAAGGCTTTTCAATTTAGGTAGGCCAAATCCAGGTGGAAATGGCACCAGAGTAATTTAGTGTAAATACATTACTTTGTCTAAAACAAATGCCAAAGTGATGCATATCACCAGAAAGTAGATACTCTAAGCATTCAAATGGTACCACATATGAGGTTAGAGCTCCTCCACAGACATTTAAAATTGAAAGTATATATTACGATGTCATTCTGGTTCATATAGTATGATATAGTGAGATTATGTTACTGATACAAATATATATATATATATATATATATATATATATATATATATATATATATATATATATATATATATATATATATATATATATATATATATATATATATATATATATATATATATATATATATATATCACACTGTATATGGTAGGGGGAGGGGTGGTGGAAGGGTGGTAGCAAGGGGGGTGACATCCTTTCAGATCCATTTGAGTAAATCTTGTTTGAGGAAATCTTGCATACAACATGACACAGACAAACTTATTTTTCCACTATTTTTCTGGAATTTAGTGGAAACATTCCAAACTTTCTAACTGTGGACCCTAGAGAACACAGGTCCTGAGTTACACTTTTAAAAAATGAATTTATAAAATATATATATATATATATATATATATATATATATATATATATATATATATATATATATATATCTAAAAGCGCCTAATTTATTGCCGGGTTATTACAGCTTAGACAACATATACTTACATGTTTATCACTTTTAGCAGTGTTTTTTGTAACCTCAAAGGGTTTCCTGTAAAAGGACACCAAAATTTTGAACTTAAACCACTGTATGTGTGTATGGAAAGCTTTTTAATTTGGGTAGGCCAAATTCCCAAAATTGGTCCTGGAGTTCAAGAGGTTAAAAGCCTGACATTAAATATGGTACAAAACATAAAACACACAAAGGTTAAAAAAAAAAACCCTCTTCCATTTAATAAAAAAAATAATAAGTTCTGACTATTATTTCATATGTCAGACTTTACAGGATTAAACGTTGCAGGGTATCTGGTAGCAGTCAAGTGAAGGGATTCCTATTCATCCTACTGTATTACTAGAAAGATTTTTATTGTAGTAGAAAATCAAAGGTCCAACTTTAGCTTTAAAGTTATTACACGTGAACATGCCCCAAAATAGCTGAAGTGATTCCTGAGTGGTAAAACTTGTTACACAACATCAGAGCACAGTTATTTCTAAGTGACTTGGTTTGAAACACATTGTTTCACTTACAGTGTTGTGTTTTTTTTTTTTTCTTCTTCTTCTTCTTCTTCTTCTGGAATCCCAAAAGGAAGTTCAAAAGGAGTGATTCCCTCTTACAAAACCACATCTCATCGCCAGCTTTTCCTCAATGAGAGCAAAGTATTTCATGTTATATTGAAGAAGAGGTGGTTGTGCTCCACCGAGGGAAGATTACATATTGTGATCTTCCTGTGCGTGGGTTTGTATTAGTCTTATTATGCATAGGCATGAACAATATATAAATATCTTGTCTGTAAATGTATCTGATACATTTAGATATGTGCCTTTAGACATTACAGGGGACTAACTCTTTACTATCAAAGTGTATCATCCCATGTCAAAAAACCCGCCAGTGAAGAACTATGTCTTTGGAGTGAAGGAAAAGTGGATCACTCGAGTGACAGCGGTGTCATCTACAGGTTGGAGCGTACTGAAGGTACGTTTTGCTTGATGATACACTGTTGTCCAAACTATCAGCATGCATGTTTGAGGTTTTGTCACATACAACCACCACACATCCTTCATAAATACATCAAAGTCATATCAAAGCTCTTAACAGGTAATGTGTGGGTGGAAAAAAATATATAACATACATTTTCTAAAACTGTTACAACCTGGAATTAATACAGGGCATGATACAAATTATAATGCTTATAATGCTCTATTTTACCTAATATTGTTCTGATATTTTTTGAATAATTTGTTTTTGCAGTTTTAATAGATTTGACTGGTTAGGAACTTTTTAGATTAAAACATTATTTAAAAATAATAATAATAATAATGAACTGTAATTTTGATTTGTTAAAATCTAATCTCCTCAGCAAAATGCATGATATTGCTTATAGCTGTTTGAAATTATAAAAAAAAGAAAAAATAATGTTGCAATGTTTTGCTAGTATGTTACTATATATATATATAATCTCGGTTACGTATGTAACCCTGATCTCAGAGACCTCTCTACTTCGAGTATGTAAAAATGAGCCAATCGGAGATTGGCATGTGACTCGCCCATTCCACGCTCCACCCCACAGCGCGGGTATAAATAGGAAGTGGAATGGCAGATCAATGCTTTTTTCTGCCGAGGAGCCGACTTAGTGACTGGGCTCCTAGCAGAAGCACAGCACCTGGCAACGGGACGTACGTCTCCGTTCCCTCCTTCAGGGAACGAGGGTTACATACGTAACCGAGACGTTCCCTTTCAGTTGCTCACGTTCGACGTACGTCGGACTTAGACCGACGAATTGGGATCCCTATTGAAAACGCCAGGAGGCTGGCCCTTCCAGCGTCCTGCTTGAGCACACTGGACCGTCTAGTATGGTACGGAAATCAGGGCTCCAAGCATTGAGGTCAGTCACTGCTGTTTTGCGAGACCCACTCAGTGTGACTACTGAACGCTGGGAAAGTCGCAACCCAAACGGGCAAGGCGCGTCTTGGGACTGGTAAGCCAAGACTATAGCATCCACTATCCAGTGGGCTAACCTCTGCTTGGAGACAGCCTTTCCCTTCTGCTGGCCTCCGTAACAGACGAAGACTTGCTCTGAGGTCCAAAAGCTTTGAGTCCGGTCAATGTAAGCGCGAAGAGCGCGGACTGGACACAACAAAGCCAGGGCTGGGTCTGCCTCCTCCGAAGGCAGCGCTTGCAGGTTCACTACCTGATCCCGAAAGGGAGTGGTAGGAACCTTGGGCACCTATCCGGGCCGAGGTCTCAGGATAACGTGAGAGTTACCAGGCCCGAATTCTAGGCACGATCCGTTGACCGAAAGTGCATGCAGGTCCCCTACCCTCTAAATGGAAGCCAATGCGGTCAGAAGCATCCATCTTCATTGACTAAATTTTAAGCTCAATTGACTCCAAAGGCTCGAAGGGAGGGCTCTGAAGTGCTCTGAGCACTAGAGCTAAGTCCCAAGAGGGTATCGAGTTTGGACGAGGAGGATTCAGTCTCCCTGCACCTCTGAGGAACCTGACGATTAGCTTGTGTTTCCCTATGGACTTACCTTCGACTGCGTCGTGGTATGCCGCTATTGTGGCGACATACACTTTGAGGGTGGAGGGAGACAGCCTTCGCTCCAACCCGTCTTGCAGGAAGGAAAGCACGACACCAATCGAACACCTTCGGGGGTCTTCCCGGCGGGAAGAGCACCACTCAATGAACAGGTTCCACTTCAGCGCATAGAGGCACCTTGTAGAGGATAGCTCCGGGAAATCAGGGTTCGGGTCAGGTTCGGGTTTGGGCTCGGGCTCGGGCAGAGAATCAAAACTCTAATTCAGAAAACTTTTTTTATTAGAGACACCTGTGGCCATTAAGGGTACTGGATCAGCAACTTATCTCCCTGTGCTGTACCACATAAGCTAAAAGAGACTGAACATGATTCAATGCCCCTACACTGTAAAAAAAGGAACATTTTGAACTTTTGCAGTACAATCGATTTGGATGTTTAAATTATTTCAACTTAAATTATGTTAAACTGACTTACAGTGTACATACTCTCACAGCAAAGTTCTTTTCAATCTTTGCTTCGAACTTATAAGACCTTTTCACCGATATACTGCTAAGACAAACATCATACACACAGCTGAGAGTGACAATTAGATAATTATGTAATGTGCTGAACACTTTTATCTCAATAACAAATTAAACACACAAAACAAAAAATAAAGAAAGCATCTGATCATAATGCTGTGGATATGTTCGAACTAGTTCTGCAATTCACCAGAATCATGTTGACAGATGAGGTAATTCAAATTACGCTGTTATGATGGATTATAAATGATATTTGTGACAACAGATTATATAGATCAGCAGTGGCTCTTTACACTATTTTTTAAATAGCAATATATTCTGTAAAAAAATTTGCAGCATTTTCTTCACAAATACACAAGTCAACAAAATATATAACTTTGTTCTAGTGTTTTTTTGAAAAATTGTACATTGTTCCTTTAAGATACCATGTCTTTCTAGTTTGTGATAGGAAAAGGGAATAAGGCAAGGATGTCTGGTCCAACCAATGTAAATAGACACTACAATATATATCTGGTTATGTGTGACTTTAGTTCAAATTAATCCATTGATCAATTTCTGCATGACATATTGACATTACAGTACAGAATAGCTCTTTTGGCAATATCCTGAATATTGTATGAGCATTAGTTTAATGTGTCATTGAATGGAAGAGAGGCTCTTGTCATAAACATCACATCATTTTAATTTTCTCCAGATAAAAACTTCCAGAATCCTAAAAAAAAAACTGTCTACAAGCTTCTATAGACAACCTATCAAGTCAGGGAAGGTCTCATTTATAAGGTTTATTAAACTCATTTATAAACAAGCTCTTCACACTTAAAATCATACATACAGCCCCTTTAGCACAGTATACATTGGACCATTTTTTCATGGCCACGGGATTTATCAGATTATGAGTGCATGTTAAAATACATTTAAATTATTAATTGAATGCGTGGTAATATATTCAATACATTTATATGATCATATATTTATATATTTTTTTCTCTTTCCTGAGAGCCATATATTGTACTGCAAAAATTAGATAAGCTAAAGGAGAATTGTTCTAAAAGAGGACATTATTTTCTTGCAACATTTCTCCAACATAAAATATGTTAAAAATAGTCATAGATTTATCCTAGTCACAGGTAACCACGTGAATCTGCATTTAACTACTTCAAATTAAAGTGTGTTCCCACTGATAATTATAGTCCATGGCTGATGACTAAGAGTGTTTGCATTGCTGGGGTGTGCTTTTCATAGCACAAAATAGCTAGACCTTTTAAGACGAAGGTAAATAGATTCTGCCTCCTCAAGCACTTTGACAATGGAAACATTTTGTCTGTCAGCACATATCGTCTAACACCCGTAGACATAGAGAACCAAGCGAGAGAAATCAGCAGAGATTGCCATAATCATGGATATGCCCATTTTCATTAGTGTTACTCAAATGCTGTAATATCTCTCAAAATTAAAGGCATCAACATCTGTTTATAGCTCAAATGTAATAAGTTAAAATACAATAAAAGGCACCTGCTGATTGGCAAAATAATTTTCAATTTAGTCTGATGAGAAACATTCCCATTTAAACTGCCATTAGCAGAGCAGCATGATTTCAAAACAACTATGCCCATGGCACAGAACACATTTAATGAAACAGGGCTAAAGTTAGTCGACGCTTGGTTCAAAAGAAATCCAAAATGAAGGTTGTTGTGTGAATGGAGAAGGAACTTTCTTTTTAAAATAAATTTTATTAATCTATTTATTAATCTGATAAATAATTTTTATCAAAGATTAATCTGAATCTTTTCTAGGGTACATTTATTAAAGGTACTTAAATGCCTTAATTAAACTAAGGTCTAATCCTGGTCTAAGCCCTGTCCATGGAACCAGGCATATACTGTAAGTAACTTTGTAGCTACATGTCAGCTAACTCTCAGACCTGGTTTCACAAACATGGGCTTAGATTGACCCAGAATTAGGTCTTCAGTTAGGACATTTAAGTAGCTTTAATAAATGTGCCTTAGGAAAGAAAAAAGAAGGGGTTCAGACTATTAGTAGAGTAGTAGTCTATTAGTAGACTATTAGTATTATGTTAGGATCCGTAGAATAAGTTAACATGTTTTTCTAAATTTACTTGAAGTCAGTATGTCTGTTAACCACTCATCTCTCAGGTAAAATCTCATCTCTTCCATGAGCACTTAATCTTATCACCAAAAAAAAAAAAAAAATACAATAAAAAAAATTCTAAACTCTTCCTCCACTACTTTTTTTCTCTTTTCCCTCCCTTTTCTAGTTTTTGCTACTCTGAGTACAGGCTAATCTCACGAAAATGCGTATAAATAGTACGAGTGTGCAATGTAGTGGAATATATACTCCAAAACTAATTTTGGCGTGTCTATACCACACTGTTTTTCGTGTGCATATAATACGCAGTTTATGGTGTATTATACATATGAACCCCCCACCCCACTACCCTAAACCTACCCAAGAGCGTGTCATATATACGCCATAAAGTGCGTATCATATGCACGCGAAAAACAGCATATCATATGCACGCCAAAATGAGTTTTGGTGTATACATTCCACGACATTGCACACTCATACTATTTATACGCATTTATGTGTGATCGGGTTGCAAGGTAGTATACAAATCAATGTATTTAGGGCACTTTTTTGTGTTTCTTTGCCTCTTCATGACAAATCCCTTCCTGTACTTCTCAGTTGTAAGTCGCTTTGGATAAAAGCGTCTGCTAAATGTATATATATATTACCCATACAGTCTACTAATACTCTAATGACATGTAGTTGCAACATTACTTATAATTAGAACGTCTAAAGTGGGCTATCAAAAAAAGTGTTACTGTTTTTTTTGTCCACTCTCATTTTGTTCCATTGAAATGATGGAGAACTGTGTGCATTGACTAGGGCTGTTGTCAAGTCCACCTTTGTCAAGTCCAAGTCCAGGACTCGTCAATACCGAATCCAAAGACACTCGAATCCAAGTAAAGTCCAAGCCCAGGACTAATCAAGACAGAGTCCAAAGAGGCTCGAATCCAAGTCAAGTCCAAGTCCAAATGAGTCAAGAGAGAGATAGAAAAAAAAGAATCCTCTTCAAGAACACATACTTTTATGTAATGCGAGAGACAGCTTATTCTAAGATAATAATTTTGCATTATATTTGTACTGATCAAAAAGCATGTGCAGAGTAATACTGGATCAAATGAGGAATTTTATTTACTTTAGGTACAGCAATTTCGCTTAAGTCACATAAAGCTGAAGTGCAATATATACATTTTCAGCCTTTTTTATTATAGAGTAACAATCACATTCTGGGACGACAATGGCAAATGTAACTAAAACAAGCAACAGAGGTGTCATACTTTTTTTCCCCCCAACCCTTGATCTTATTAATTGTCATAAAGAATCCATAGCAAAAAGTAACCAAAATAATAAGGAGCATTTTCAACAGCCCTCTGCCAAGCAAGACTGTGAAGTATAGAGCTGCACTCCCACAGGGCTCACGGGACCCAATGCAATAGATTTGAGCGGGTGGTAGGTACTTGTGTGTGTGTGTATGTGTGTGTATGTGTGTGTGTGTGGGTGTGTGTGTGGGTGTGTGTGTGTGTGTGTGAGAGAGAGAGAGAGAGAGAGAGAGAAAGAGAGAGAGAGAGAGAGAGAGAGAGAGAGAGAGAGAGAGAGAGAGAGAGAGAGAGAGAGAGAGAGAGAAATGTGATTTCCAAACGTGATTAGTTTTATACACTTAACCTGTATTTCATTCCTCTGAACAAATAACGCGCATGCGCAGCTCATCGGCTCATCGGTTCTCAGTATCGAACGTGTCCGACAGAAACGTTTTTTGATTCTGTACTGCTGAACCGAGGATCCGAGAACCACTACGTTCGGTTACACGCGCATGCTCAGTATCAGCTGCTCGTGAGTTCATCAGATCTCTCAGCAAAACATGTCTCACTTCAGCTAACAATTGGAGTTACAACATCTACTTCAAGATATTAGTTTTATTTCTAGTTTGAGAGACTGTCACTCATGGCAGAAAGTTAATAACTAACTTGTGGGATCAGCCCTGATTTGAGACGCAAACCGTTTAGAACGATTCAGTTCGATTTGGTGAACTGGTTCGACCGGTTCACTATAAAGATCCGGTTAAAAAGAACGATTCGTTCGTGAACCGGACATCACTACTGAATTCTGCAAACTGCTTTCCATCACCTTTGGCTTGCTCAGTTGGGGACACTACATTGTACAACTATATTACCAATCTGCCCACATTGACAAGATATGGTCATGTAAAGGAGCTGGATGACATCCAGAGCAGCTGTACAGCCGGAACTAATTCTGTTGCATCATGTTCCTATTTAAAGGAACTGTATGAAAGAAATGTATTTTACATTATATGATTACAATTAATCATATAAAGGCCCTGATATGTCACTAGACATCAAAAAATCATGTTCATTTCAAATACTTATATCACTAACAACAGTAGTCTGGCCAGGATATTGTCATTTAAAAGTTCTTGTAGCAGCCCTCAACTGATGTTGATGTTGACATGTTGTGTTTTGGCCTGAATCTCCACCCTCCACCTATCAATCAATCAATCACAAAGTCAGTAATGTTTCTCTATATGGGTTGCCAGCTCTGCTCTAGATACCACAGCTGCAGCTAAAAACGTTCCTGCTGGATCCTGCAGCCTATCTGACAACCTTGAGTCAGGGGGGGTGATTGCAGTACCAGTTTTGGCCACAATCTTACATACACTTCCTTTAACACTGTGAAGCTGCTTTGAACCAATCAGCATTGTAAAAAGAGCTATATAAATAAGGTGACTTGACTTCTGGGTTGCTTTTTTATGAAACAAACCCTGCAAATAAGATTATTTTGTTTAAAAGATGGTCTGTTCTTTCTTTTGATATATTGCGTGTTCAGATTCATAAAACACATATATTCTGGGGGCCAATATATATATTTTTGAAAATAATCAAAATCTCTGGCGGGGAAATAGTTAATTGAAAATTCCAGTAACACTTTACTAAAAAAAAAAAAAAAAAATATATATATATATATATATATATATATATATATATATATATATATATATATATATATATATATATATATATATATATATTTTTTTTTATATATATACCTTTACACCTTCATCTCCCGAGAAGAAAAACTTGTCTGCGAGTTTGTACGACAACAAAAATTGCACCGGGTATGCCCGCCTTAAGACTGCCATGACACCTTCATAATCATGACATGACACATGTCATGAATATGAAAGAGTTTTATGCATGTTTATGACAATTGTCGAATGTGGTCGCGATTACCACAGCTCTCATCACGAGCGCTCATCAGCTCATTTATGACACTAAATGTAATCTGACTCCTGCAGCGTTAGTCCTGGGAGACTCAGACGGCAACTCGATTGTTATATTGAACAGACACGTTCAGTATTTAAGTGTAGTGTCTGTTCTCTCAGTCACTGTAAGCTGAGTTGTAGTCTTTCATTCCCATGAGACAAAAATACATTTTCTGTCTTGTCTCAGTCTAGAAGGCACCAAATTCAAAAATAATTTCACATTTCTACTACAATAATGACCCAGTTTAAATACAGATTCATCGTTCCAGCGCTGAAGTACACCTTTAAGAAACTACTTAGCTTTATAGGGTTGGGGGGGGGGGGGGGGCACTCAGTTTGAGTCAATCTCATGTCAATCTTGAGTACCTATAGATTAGTATTGCATCCTTCATATCTCCGAAAAGTATTTAGTTTTATTATATTTATAAAAGAAATATAGGCTGAAGAAATATAGGAGCGCCTGGAGGCGTATGTTGTGGGCAGAGCTAAAGAATGACGATAGCCCACAAAGCGGTGACGTCCTCAAGCGTGGAGAAACCCATGGCTATCGATCAGATTCAGCTAATACAGATATGATCCAGAATCAAATTCTGAGGCTGAAATAAATTGAACAGGAGAAACAGCAACAGCAGTACTTCCGTCTCTGTGGTATGTACTGTATTTAGTGGCCTGTCAACATTTGTGTGTGTTTACTCGCAGTTTATGAGGATATGATTCGGTTTATGGACTATTGTATGCGACTAAACCTTAGCAGTAGCAAGCAAAACGGTTTTGCACGTCAGACTAGTGTAACGTTATACATGGAACAACGAAGCACTCAATCGTGTCGTTTACTGATGTTTACTCACACCACGATAGCCAACAGCATAGACATTTGAAGCAGTTTTACTCACAGACTGTGAATCTTTATCGCTCCGTCAAAAACACACTTCTTTGGTATGATTTGGTGAAGTCCTGTGACAGCAGTGGCCGTGGAAATCCACTTTGCGACGCGACTGAAGCGATGTTGTTAAGCTTCCCGTCATTTCTGCGTTCAAATGGGTTCAAATGCAGCGCTGCCTTCCCGGAATGCTGTGCTGAAGCGTTGAAGTCGCTCGACGTCAACCATAGGAATGAAGTGGAGCGCGGCGCAGACTATAACGACATAAGTGTTCAAAGACGAGTGGATCTGCAGCTGAGCGAGTGTTTATGGGCGTGCATTTCCTCTCTCGCTCTAGTCACGTGCGCGTGCGCACCCTACCGGGAGAAGAGCCCATACGGCCCATACAAGGACCTTCCACTCTATTAACGTCAATTCGAGCCATACTCGAAAAAACTCTCAGAAACTTGTGAGAAACCGGAAGGAGTATTTTTGACACAGAAATACTCCATCAAACGTCCAACGTTAGTTTTTGAAACTTTGTCTATGTTTAGGATGGCAATCTAAGTCTTTAACAGTGTAAAAAGCTCAGTATGCATGAAACAGCATTCCACCCCCCCTGTAACATCAAACTATCATGTGGTTGGTTTTGATGTTGACTGAGGCCATTATAATTTCATACATTTTTTTTCAGTGGCACAAGTTTAATTTGTCATTAAAATGTAATTAAGTGTTAATACTCTGTCAAATTATTTTTTTTATAACAGCATCATTAATATGTTTCTTTTTTTTAAAGTTTCCTCCACCAGCTTCAACAGAAGGTTAGATAATACAGTAGACCATTTCAAATATCTTAAAATGAACAGAAGTTCAAGAAATAAAATCAATCATTTTATTTTTAAGACCTGTTCTCTCTCACAGAACACCAATGACTTAAAAACACAAGGTATGAATTTATACACGGGTGCCCAGCACGAATTAATGCAAAAAGGGGATAACACATACACAAATAATGACCATTACACAAAATAAACATATATCATCATAACCACACATAAACAAACACCGAAAAATAACACTTTGTCAAATGACTTCACTTTATAAGTTATCTTCTGATGTATAAATATAAGAGGAATAGTCTTAATAGGAATAGTCTGATGTATTAATATAAGAGAACAAGGAATGGTTGAGGCTAGATCCTGGGCTGAAACAGTATATATAGTATATATATCCACCTGAACCCCTTTTGACGGTGCACCAGCTCACGGAGCCATTACAAACAGACAAACAAAAAATGGTATGAATAAACTCAAACTATTCATTAAAGAGTGAGCAAAAGATTAAATAGAGGCTCTGCCAACATCTTTCACAACGTAAACCAAACCAGTAGACATCATCATAGTTCAGGTCAAGAAAAATATTCATGACACTGTTATGAAATAATTTGACTAAGTATTGACACTTAATGACATGTTGGCAAATTCAATTTATAAAAAAAATCATGACATTATAATGGCCTCATGACAGCCAACGTCAAAACCAACCACATGACAGTTTAATGTAATGTTAACCCATAAAGCTAAGTAGTTTCTTAAATTTGATCATTTATCTGCTGTCATTTCATGTCTGTTTATAAAGGTTATGTTGTCTTGGTAATGTCAAGTTATCATGACAAAGACACTGACGGGTTGTGATGTATTAGTTTATGTCAAGTTGTCATAACAAAGACATCTCCTAAATGTCATCATTGCATTAAAAATGACACATTTGAGCGAATGACACTTAATGACAGTTGTCATTAACATGCATAAAAACTCCTTCATATTCATGATACGTGAATGGGCGGAGGTGGTTCGTGTAGTAGATTGTCTACAAATCGGAAGGTTGGTGGTTGGATCCCCGGTTCCACCTGACCAAGTGTCGAGGTGTCCATGAGCAAGACACCTAACCCCAACAGCTCCCGATGAGCTGGATGGCGCCTTACATGGCTGACTTCGCTGTTGGTGTATGAATGGGTGAATGTTAAGCAAAAATGTAAAGCGCTTTGGATGGCCATAGGGTCTGTTAAAAGCGCTATATAAACGCAGTCCATTTACGTGTCATTTCATGATTATGAAGGTGTCATGGCAGCACACCCCTTCAAGTAAAGTGTTACCAAAAAGGGTTCTGTGGTAAGACGAATCAAAATTTGACGTTTTTTTTATTTTATTTTTTAAACTGAGTTGTTATCAGTGCTCAGTTCAGAAGCCTGCATCTCTGATGGTATGGCGTTGAATAAGTGCATGTGGCATGGGCAGCTTACACATCTGGAAAGGCACAATCAATGCTGAAAGGTACATCCTAGTTCCAGTACAACAAATGCACACAGTGGTAAACATGGCCTTCTCCCAACTTTTTTGAGATGTGTTGATGCCATTAAATTTAAAATTAACTTATTTTCCTTTATATAGTTTTACAAATGATACATTACAAACGATACATTTTCTCAGTTTAAACATTTGATGTCATTTATGCTGTATTCTGAATAAAATATTGTCATTTTAAACGTCCAAATCATTGCATTCTGTTTTTATTCACTATTTTTTAATGTATTTTTAAAATTTATTTTTCATAAATAATGGTAACCAAAGTTCCCATTCAGTCGGTCAGTCTCGACGCCACGTCGGAGTACCGACGAATAGGAATCTCGCTTGCGAGAGCCAATCTACTTCGAGTCTAACTAAACGAGCCAATGCACATTGGCATGCAATGATTGCACCAGGTGCTCATGCCACGCCACGCGGGTATAAATGAGACACAGGTAATTGCATCAAATTATCCTTTTGCTTCGGAGCCGAGTGGTATAGGGTAATGCTAGATATCACTCCTCACTTCGCAGTTCGACTGAGAAAGAGCCTGCCTTTTGGAAGAGATCTCTTCGGTCGGTGTTCGTGTGACAACACAGCAGCGGGTCGTGTGTTCTTCGGATCTTCTCTCTTCGTTGTCTATAAGAGCAACCACAAGGGCTGTTTTCACAGCTGGTACGGTGCGCTAGGTGGAGAGCGCTAAAAAGCCACTCTCACGGCTGTTGAAGGCGTCCTGTGAGAGAGAGCGCGCACGACAGGCTGCACTACATTCCTGTCTGTGTCGCCGCGGCCCCACCCCCTGCGTGTTTCAGCACCAAGGAGAGCATCATTCTAAAAGAGCAACACAGATAGAGCTTGCGTCTTTTTAAAGATGACATTCTATCTGTGTGTTTCTGGGTGCGGTGGTTTCATTTCACCGCGGGATGGTCATCAGCGCTGTATCTCGTGTTTGGGCGTGCAGCACGCTGAGGCAGCGCTGATGGATGACTCATGTTCTTACTGCGGGAACATGACCATCTCGGAGTTGCGGTCGCGGCTCCGTCTTGCAAAAGGCGGAGTCCCCGTGCCTCTGCCGCGATCTAACCCTCCCCAGAGGGTTACTTCCGGTAGTAGCGCGGCCGATTTGAGGGTGACGGTGAGCGCGCTTCCTCCAGGGAACCAACCCGCGGGGAATCCTCACTCCTCCCGCGCTCCGCAGCCAGTAGAGCTGCGGTTGGAACGAGGTGGGCCGTCCTCGAGATGCGCACCACCCGTATCCTTCGGGGCTCCCCGCGATGATGAAATGTCCGTCGCTGCATCGGAGGGAGGGTCAGAGTTGTCTGGAGATGACGTGTCGGCGCAGGGGGCTCCTTCGGGAAGACCCGCTGTGCCCGATACCGATCCGATGATGATGGCCATGCTTTCCCGGGCCGCCGAGAGGGTCGGGCTCGTGTGGAACCCTCCACCATGTCCCGAGCCGTCGAGGTTGGACGATTGGTTTCTCGGGGTGGCCCGTGCTGGTTCTCAGCGCCCCACCCCGGTTCGGCACCTTTTACTGCCCGAAACTGGCCCAGTGGGTCCTCCTCCCTCACCACCCTTGATGGCGGACCTGCAAAGGGTTACACGCAGGTTCCTCCCGTGGAACGGGCCGTTGCTATGCAACTGTGCCCTAACTCCACATCAAGGGGGAACCCGTGTCTCCCTTCCCGGGCCTGTAGGTACTCCTCCGATCTGATCGGGAAGGCCTACCAGGCTTGTGGAGAGGCAGGCTCCGCCCTACACGCTATGGCGTTGTTGCAGGTTCATCAGGCCCAGGCACTGAAGGACCTGCACGAGGGTGGTCACGATCCCACGGTTCTACAAGAGCTGAGGGCGGCGACGGACCTCGCGCTTCGTGCGACGAAGGTTACGGCACGTGCCGTGGGACGTGCAATGTCCACTATGGTGGTCCAGGAGTGCCATCTCTGGCTGTGTCTGGCGGACATGAGGGATACCGACAAGATCAGGTTCCTTAATGCCCCCGTGTCCCAGACTGGCCTCTTCGGCGACGCGGTGCAGAACTTCGCCCAGCAGTTCTCAGCCGCACAGAAGCAGACTGAGGCCATCAGTCACATCATGCCGCGGCGGTCAGCTGCTGCCTCCACCCCGCCGCTGGCAGCGCCTCAGCCAGCTCGTCGCCGAGGGCGGCCGTCTGCGCCTGCCTCCGCTCCCGCGTCGCAGCAGCATCCACCCAAGCGGCGTCGTGGAGCCGGGCACAAGCCGGTCGTCCCGCCCGTCCAGGCAGCCCCGAAGAGGGGCAAAGGCAAGGGGAAGCGGTCCTGAGACGGGCGACCCGGAGATGAGGAGGACTGCTCTCCAGGAGACGGTGACCGCACCGCTCCATCCCCCGGAGAAGGGCCGGGTGGAGAATCTTGTGTTCCGTTTTGTTTCTGTTCCGCCGAACCCAACCCGAATTTGGTACCCAAATTTTCAATAAAAAAGCAGTTTCCTTCATCTCCGGGTCCCCAGGGGGCTCGGAGAGTTGTGGCAGGTCAAACGCCGGACCACCCTCATCCTCCTCCTGTGTCGCCAGTGGGCAGCAGTGGACAACGCACGGACACCCCACAACCTCCGTGCGGACCCTCTGCCCAGCCGTGGAATCAGGTAGGTGTCGCACGGCACACTCACACCTCTCTGCGGGCCGCCTCCACGAGACAGCCCCAGACCGGTGCCTGTATTCCACCTCGCTGCACCACGGTGGGTACGCCGGTGGTCCCGATGATCCCACTTGTTCGGTCTCTGCGAGCCTGGTTAGAGCTTCCCAGTCCGTCTCGCTGGCTCATCCGGACCATCAGGCTCGGCTATGCGATTCAGTTCGCCCGGCGTCCCCCCAGGTTCACGGGCGTCCGCTTCACTTCGATGAAAGCTGCAGATGTCCGTGTCCTGCGTGCGGAAATCGCAGTCCTACTGGCGAAGGACACGATAGAGCCGGTCCCTCCAGCCGATATGAGGACAAGCTTCTACAGCCCGTACTTCATTGTACCCAAGGAAACCGGTGGGTTACGGCCAATCTTGGACCTGCGAGTACTGAATCGGAGCCTTCACAAGCTACCGTTCAAGATGCTCACGCAGAAACGCATTTTCGAGTGCATCCGTCCCCAAGACTGGTTTGCAGCGATCGACCTGAAGGACGCGTACTTTCATGTCTCGATTCTCCCCCGACACAGGCCGTTCCTGCGCTTTGCGTTCGAGGGGCGAGCATATCAGTACAAAGTCCTACCCTTCGGGCTGGCCCTGAACTTTAGGTCCTAAACTATCTCGACGACTGGCTCATCCTTGCACAGTCCCGGGAGCAGTTGTGCGAACACAGGGACTTGGTGCTCAGACACCTCAGCCAGTTGGGTCTTCAGGTCAACTGGGAAAAGAGCAAACTCGCCCCTGTGCAGAGGATCTCTTTTCTCGGTATGGATTTGGATTCGTTCAAGCGGACTGCGCGTCTCACGAAGGAGCACGTCCAGTCGATGCTGAACTGCCTGAACACGTTTCAGGGCAGGATGGCGGTTCCACTGAAACATTTTCAGAGGCTCCTGGGGCATATGGCGGCTGCGGCGGCAGTAACACCGCTCAGCCTGCTTCATATGAGACCGCTTCAGCATTGGCTTCACGGCCGAGTCCCGAGATGGGCTTGGACACGCGGCACGTATCGGGTGAGCATCACTCCGTCCTGCCGCAAAACCTTCAGCCCGTGGTCAGATCCCGGGTTCCTTCGGGCCGGAGTGCCGTTGGAACAGGTATCCAGGCATGCTGTGGTCTTCACGGATGCCTCATCCATGGGCTGGGGTGCCGCGTACAACGGGCATGCAGTGTCAGGGGTTTGGACGGGCCCGCACCTGCAGTGGCATATCAATTGCCTCGAGTTGCTAGCAGTACATCTTGCACTGAGCCGCCTCAAGGGCCGGTTACGGGGCAAGGATGTACTGGTCCGTACGGACAACACGGCGACCGTTGCGTACATCAACCGTCAAGGTGGTCTACGCTCCCGTCGCATGTCGCGACTCGCCCGCCATCTCCTCCTCTGGAGTCAGAAGTGTCTGAGGTCGCTTCGGGCCATTCATGTCCCTGGGGTGCGCAACCGGGTGGCCGATGAGCTGTCACGAGCTGCGCTTCCGGGAGAATGGCGGCTCCACCCCCAGGTGGTCCGGCTGATCTGGGTTCAGTTCGGGGTGGCACAGGTAAACCTGTTTGCCTCCCCAGAAACGTCCCACTGCCAGTGGTTTATTCGCTGACCGAGGACACATTTGGCACGGATGCACTTGCGCACAGCTGGCCCCAGGGTCTACGCAAATATGCGTTTCCCCCTGTGAGCCTACTTGCACAGACACTGTGCAAGGTCAGGGAGGACGAGGAGCAGGTCCTGTTGGTGGCCCCGTATTGGCCCTACCGGACTTGGTTCCCAGAACTCAAGCTCCTCGCGACAGCCCCTCCTTGGCCGATTCCTCTGAGGAAGGATCTTCTAACTCAGAGACGGGGCACCCTCTGGCACCCGCGTCCAGACCTCTGGAAACTTCATGTCTGGTCCCTGGACGGGACGCGGAGGTTCTAGGTGACTTACCTCAAGAGGTAGTTAACAGCATCACTTCAGCTAGAGCACCGTCTACGAGACGGGCCTATGCCTTGAAGTGGAACCTGTTCGTCGATTGGTGTTCTTCCCGTCGGGAGGACCCCCGAAGATGTTCGATCGCGTCAGTGCTTTCCTTCCTGCAGCAAGGGTTGGAGCGGAGGCTGTCGCCCTCCACCCTCAAGGTTTACATTGCTGCTATTTTTGCCCATCATGACCATGTAGAGGGTAAGTCTGTGGGGAAGCACGACCTGGTCGGCAGGTTCCTTAGGGGGGCGAGACGGTTAAATCCTCCTCGTCCTCCCTCCATACCCTCTTGGGATCTTGCTCTGGTGCTCCGAGCACTGCAGAATGCCCCATTTTAGCCTTTACAGTCAGCAGAGCTGAAGATTCTGTCCATGAAAACTTTGCTGTTGGCTGCATTGGCCTCCATCAAGAGGGTAGGGGACCTGCAGGCATTTTCGGTCGACGAATCGTGCCTGGAGTTCGGGCCGGGTGACACCCACGTGGTACTGAGACCCCGGCCTGGCTACGTGCCCAAGGTTCCCACCACTCCCTTCAGGGACCAGGTGGTGAAACTGCAAGCGCTGCCCCGGGAGGAGGCAGACCCAGCCCTATCTTTGCTCTGTCCCGTCCGCGCTCTGCGGATCTACGTGGACAGAACCCAAAGCTTCAGGACCTCAGATCAGCTCTTTGTCTGTCACGGAGGCCAGCAGAAGGGAAAGGCTGTCTCCAAGCAGAGGATGGCCCACTGGATAGTGGATGCCACCACCTTGGCTTATCAGGCACAAGGCGTGCCCTGCCCGCTCAGGCTGCGAGCACACTCTACTAGAAGTGTTGCATCCTCCTGGGCGCTGGCACGTGGCGCCTCGCTGTCAGACATCTGTAGAGCTGCGGGCTGGGCGACACCTAACACGTTCGCTAGGTTTTATAGCCTACGTGTAGAGCCGGTCTCCTCCTGTGTTCTCACCTCAAACGGGTAGAAGCACTGAGAGGCCCGGCTCTTGTCGGCTTGCTGCGCCTCGGCGCTTAATTCTCCAGAAGCAAACTCTGTGAGTCATCCACCGCCCTCGGTGCCGGGTGTGGCGGAGCGTCCGGCATCAGGCCCCTTACCGCTGAATCCTGGAGAACTGGTAATTGGCTGGGGCCATGTGAGTGACCCTACGGGGATCCCACACTTCTTCCACGGTTGCTCCTCTCGGAAACCCGTGTCTTTCCCTTGGGAGAGCCCTCCACGGCGGCGGGCTACGGCTCAGCTCGGTCCACACATAACTCCCGTGGTATGATGTGGTTCCGCAGCGGCCCCCCATTTTGGCACACTTTCCCAGTGTTATCCAATAGTCACTGAGCGGGTCATGCGGAACAGCAGTGATGGACTTCTCTGTGTGAGCCCCGTCTCATCAGATAAGAGAGCTCAGGAGGCTCACACAGGGCAGTGGAAGGGGGCAGAGTCCATGGCGCTTTGGTAGGGATTCCTATTCGTCGGTACTCCGACGTGGCGTTGAGAGTGACCGACTGAATGGGAACGTCTCGGTTACGGTAACGGAGACGCCACGTCCCGTCGCCATGTCCTCTGTCCCTGCCGGGGCGCTAGTCTACCTACTCGGCTCCTCAGCAAAAAATATAATTTGATGCAATCACCTGTGTCTCATTTATACCCGCGTGGAGTGGCATGAGCACCTGGTGCAATCATTGCATGCCAATGTGCATTGGCTCGTTTAGTTAGACTCGAAGTAGATTGGCTCTCGCAAGCGAGATTCCTATTCGTCGGTACTCTGATGTGGCGTCTCCGTTCCCTCCTTCAGGGAACGAGGGTTACATACGTAACCGAGACGTTATATTGTACATTTATTACATACACAATAACATTCACTGATTTCTTGTTTCATCTGAAATTGGTTGTTTGTCTTGTTTTAACGCATTATACTTTCTAAAAGTGTATTATACTGTTTTATAACTGTGGTTACAATTATTCAAAAGACTATACAATGCATTATAAGGTGCATTACAAGGCAGAGTTAATGCATTGAAAATATTATTCATAAAAGCTTTAAGTAAAGTGTTAGACACATTTCTAAATACAGTATATAAAAAAATAAAGACCCATTTTAAAAGGAATAACATTTTAATTTTTAGATTTATAAATCTAAAAATTCAGATTGTATTCCTTTCTAAATGGGTCTTTATTTTTAAATCTATAGAATGTGTAAAATATAAATTAATTATAATTAATTATAAAATAACAATTTCTTAATTATAGTACATGTAAATTATATACTTTAATTTAAACCATACATTGTGTGTTAAAACAAATGTATCATATTACAACACAACACAATGAATATGCAGGTTATTTTAACCAACTTTGTAATTATGTTGCTGCCTTTATTGACCTTCAACATAGAGAATACATTATTAGCAGCTGCTTTTAAGTATAAATGTCTTTTTTTTTTTTTTTTGTGTGTGATGGTGTTTTGTCTTTGGTTCAATCTGGTGAAAATCCCTCTAGGTCTTGAATAGAGAGATGAATGCCAAAACTTTTCTTTTCACTTACGTACACAGTACGTACACAGTACATGTACACAGGCATAACATATATGTTAATTATGGAAAAACTATTATTATAACCCCACTGACTTCCTTCTTCCTACTTTCTTATCGTTTGAAGCAGGCGGGAACTTTGAACTAAAAATAAAACTTAAGAGGACGTTGATAGCAGTGGTGGGGCTATAATTAAGTTTCTAGCATGTTCATGTTCAGTGTGACGGGCAAAGGGGTGTTTATTCAAATAAACACAGGATCTTAGTTAGTCATTACAAAAAAGATTGTGCATTTATTTACGCATGAGTCTTTTTAAAGAACATATACTTTTCTCCTACACTTTTTTTTTTCTTTCTCAAGTCGCTGTGGATGGATGTAGACCTTGAAATGCACCGAGGAAACGTAATTCAATCCAGTTCTGTGTTGTTAAATGTGTATGATTTGTGCAATAGAATTCTAACTATCCTAATGGACCTTAGTCAGGGTTGACAATATATTTAATTTGGCTTGAATGAAAACAAGGCTGTAGTACCCAATTGGTTTTGTTGTCTTAAAAGTCATTGTCACATCGGATGTATTTAGTTTTTATTTTTTTAGTGGAAATGCATTTTTAATGTTTGCAGACTTAAATATCATCACAATGGTATACAACAGTGTAATCTGAACAGACTATAGTTCCGCCCCCAGAGCCTTGTTTTCATTCATGTCTAATTAAATATGGCGTCTACCCAGAAAAAAAAAGGTTCCATAGGAGCCCTAAGTTAAATCAACTAAGTCAAATGTAGCTGAACAGACGTAACGAACACTCAAGGGCAATTTCAGTAAACAATGCCACTGCATCTTATTCCCTAACCACTTTAACCACCTGCACTGGTGTATTGCTCTGCCATAATTATTTGAATTTAGTTGTTATAATTGTACTGTACACTCCCATTTAAAAGTCTGGGCTTGGTAATGTTTTTTAAATTAGTTTAAAAGTTGCTTATGCTCAGCAAGGCTGCATTATTTTTATCAAAAATGAGGCCGATCACATGAAAATGCGCATCAATAATACAAATGTGCAATGTCGTGGAATGTATATGGCAAAATGAGTTTTGGCGTGCATACAGTACACCGTTTTTTGAGTGCATATGTGTAATGAAGTTCATAAATATGGGAAGGATGGAGGCGGGAACCAAATCACCCAGCTAACAATTTTAGGTTATAAGAACGTTTGCCTAATGTTCCCATTAAGTTATAAAAAAAGTTTTCTGAATGTTCTAGGAATGTTAAAATGTCCCGTTTTTTAAATGTTGTATTAACAATTTTATTAGGTTATAAGAACGTATTTTAAAACATTATTAGAACATTTTATTCTCGTTATTTAAACGTTATACTAATGTTTTAAATAAAAACTCCAGTTCTTATCAAAACACCCGTTCTTATACGGGTGTGGAGTATGATCAAATTAAATATTTCTGTTTTCTCCTTTAATGTACTTCCTTTTGTTTTCTTAAAAAAAGTTAAAAGCACTTTTTTAATTGACTTTTATATTTATATTACATTTAAATTTAATACAAAATTATTTTACAATCTGGGATTTTTCTTCTGATTGTAAAATATATATATATATATATATATATATATATATATATATATATATATATATATATATATATATATATATATATATATATATATATATTAACGAAAAATAGCATTTAAGTAATGCTTTAAGTAATTTTTTGGATAACTTTGGGAGAACTTTTAAAGAATGTCAGCCAATGTTCTAAGAATGTTCCCTGTTAACTAAGCAACAGATTTTAATCAAATAATAAACAAAACAAACGTAAACCCAGGGCAGCCCCTCATGGACGACTGGCCACACACACACAATAAAACATAAACAAAACACAACTCAAACTCCAGGCCTGGTCCTCTCTTGTCTTGCACTGTTGTCGTTTTTTGTCATGCTCCTGTCATTCCGTGAGTTGAGAGCAGTGTGGCACGCAGCAGGTCCTTCTCAAAAAATTAGCATATGTGATAAAAGTTCATTATTTTCCATAATGTAATGATACAAATTTAACTTTTATATATTTTTGATTCATTGCACACCAACTGAAATATTTCAGGTCTTTTATTGTTTTAATACTGATGATTTTGGCATACTGCACATGAAAACCCAAAATTCCTATCTCAAAAAAATAGCATATCATGAAAAGGTTCTCTAAACGAGCTATTAACCTAATCATTTGAATCAACGAATTAACTCTAAACACCTGCAAAAGATTCCTGAGGATTTTAAAAAACTCCCAGCCTGGTTCATTACTCAAAACCACAATCATGGGTAAGACTGCCGACCTGACCCTGTCCAGAAGGCCATCATTGACACCCTCAAGCGAGAGGGTAAGACACAGAAATACATTTCTGAACGAATAGGCTGTTCCCAGAGGGCTGTATCAAGGCACCTCAGTGGGAAGTCTGTGGGAAAGAAAATGTTGCATGTCATTCGGAAATCAAGGTGCCAGAGTCTGGAGGAAGACTGGGTAGAAGGAAATGCCAAAATGCCTGAAGTCCAGTGTCAAGTACCCACAGTCAGTGATGGTCTGGGGTGCCATGTCAGCTGCTGGTGTTGGTCCACTGTGTTTTATCAAGGGCAGGGTCAATGCAGCTAGCTATCAGGAGATTTTGGAGCACTTCATGCTTCCATCTGCCGAAAAGCTTTATGGAGATGAAGATTTGGTTTTTCAGCACGACCTGGCACCTGCTCACAGTGCCAAAACCACTGGTAAATGGTTTACTGACCATGGGCTCAGTGGACTTTCATGAGCTGTATGCCAAATTATCAGTATTAAAACAATAAAAGACCTGAAATATTTCAGTTGGTGTGCAATGAATCTAAAATATACGAAAGTTTAATTTTAATCATTACATTATGGAAAATAATGAACTTTTATCACATATGCTAATTTTTGGAGAAGGACCTGTACATGCCATAAAGTTTGTGTCATATGCACGTGAAAAACTGTGTACCATATGCATGTCAAAACTCTTTTTGGTGTATACAGTCATGACACTCGTGCTATTGATACACATTCTCGTGTGATCATGTTGTCAAAAATACAGCACAAACAGGAATGTTTTGAAATGTCATTAGCATATAAAATGATTGTTTTATGTAATTTATTCCTGTGATGTCAGTCATTACTCCAGTCTCCAGTGTCGCATGATCCTTCAGGAATTTACAAATGTCTTCCCCTGTGAAAAATGCACATGCTAAATTGTGTTTGAAATGTTTATTTTATGCTAAGTATTATATAACTACATTTACATATTTATGTACTTAATATAAATACTCTGCAATTGTTCCATTGTTGAACAACTAATGTTGTAATTAATGAACTTTAGTTGTCCGGAAATTGTGCTGAAGTCCATCTAAAGGAATATATTTAATTGTGCTAAAGTGCAACTATTTCAAGTATACTTTAGGCACACTTTAAATATCTTGCATTTAAAAATGATATTATGCAGAGATCATACTAGTGATAATAAAACACATGTTAAGCATTTGTGCAATAAATAAGTACTTTAAATAAAGTTTAATTATAATATTTATCAGTTATTTATCATTATATCAGTAAGACAAGTGATATGATAATGGTAAATATGTTATAAGGTTTTATAGTATACTTAGTAAACTATATATATAAAATATATTAATAACAATGTAATATATATATATATATATATATATATATATATATATATATATATATATATATATATATATATATAAAAATCAACAATGCTAGCAGCAGGTACATTTAATTTTTAGTGAATCCACCCCATCTACACTTTGCCATTTACTCTGAAAATATTTTGGAAATTTGGAAATTGCCATTAAATGTCACAAGTACTTAAACATAGCAATAAAAAAAAAAAAGAAAAAAAAAAGGAACATTACCTTAAAGTGGCATGAGACATGAGATACTCGCCTTGATCTTTAAGAGGTCTTTGTACCATTAAAACATCCTACAGGTTTTACAATCTTATAATGTCCTTTAACAAAGCATTCATTTAATCAAGCTTTCAAATACGACTGGTTCTAATTTTAAGGGATTTGTCCTGTCACACAGGTAATTACATTGACAAAGACATTGACTAGTTATAGATCATCGCACCACAGGCAGCCAACTGGCATTCCATCATTTAATGGCTGACATTTGCCTTTAACTGATGTGAGCATTACGTCAAAAGCTAACAGAACCCATTATAATCACTGATGCTGTCTACACTGTATACATTATAGAGAAGTCTGTTCAGTTTCTGACATTAATTTCCACTGCAGGAACTTTCCCCAGTAATTAGGGACTATGGGGTGGTACTTGTGTGTTTCGCCCGCAGGGACCAGGGTCTAAATGAAGTTCTGGGTAAAAACACCCCCCTCAGAAAGTCCCTGCTTGCGAGGTAGTATGTGGAGGATGTGACTTGGGCGCTGAACATGCTGCTTGAGTTCACGCAGCGTTTTATTTCAATCACTATTTTTAAAAGTCTGTTGTGGTGAGTGCAGTAAGAGTTGTTATAAAATACGAACGATAGACTGACAACAAGGTTCAGGCATTAAAGGTGCCCTAGAATGATTTGAAACAATATGTTAAATTGTTCTCTGATATCTACATAGAGGGTATGTGGCTTATTTAAGGGCAAAAATTGTCCAGATACAGTTTTACAGGTCCATTTACAACCCTATAAATTGTCCCTAGGATGTAATGCTCTGGTTTTGCCTTATTTGGAATATCATGAATATTAATGTTGAGCTCTGCTCTGATTGGCTTATTTCAGCAGCCCACAGCTCAGAGCAGTCCAGTGAAGCGGCTCCTGAGTCCTGACCATCCTGACACAACACAGACCGGCTAAATGACACTTTAAGCAAAACATCTCAAACGGAGATTAATAAAATCCAGCTTACTTGTTTATTGGTGTTTTCAGGTCATCTGCACATGAGATAGACACAGAAACTGTTTAAACAGTCAATAAGTGGATAAATTACTGCCTGCTTGCAGGAATATAGTTGCCCATTTCTTCAGTTTAAGATGCTGAGTGAAGCTTGCATGAAATGGGCCGAACAAACAAACGATTTGTTGTGGTATTCAATTATAATAAACCTCAACCATGTGTCATGAGAGCTGTTTTTGCTATCTTCGAGTGTCTTGTTTACCATCAGTAGATTCGGCTTGTTTGGACAGATGCAAATGTTGGGGGCATGCATATAAATGATCCCCAACGCTTACGTCATGGTTGGGTTTATGTTGAGAAGCACTTTTTTTTTCTGTTGAGTTTTTGATTTACGAGATTTACAATAGGAGGAAATAGGAGGCAATGGTGTTTGAGACTCACATTATGTGATGTCCATGTACTGAACTCTTATTATTTCACTATGGCCAGGTTAAGTCAATTTTTCATTCTAGGGCTCCTTTAAGCTTATATGCAGATGATGAAATCCATTGGGAACTGGAAAGTCACAAACAGTCCCGGACTAATTTGCCTTCACACGATGGAAACATTAACAGGTCTGGGGAACAAAGTGTTCAGGGTCCTTTTTGAAACATGTGTCTTAGGGCTGGGAGAAACGATTATTTTTTTAAACGATTAATCTAGCGGTTATTTTTTCGATGCATCGATTAATCTAACGATTAATTTTTCCTGTCCGATTCGGTTACGATTCGATTCAATTATCTCCCTATTAATTGGCTAATAGCAATTAATACATGTTGATTTAATTATCTGAATGAAAAAAAAATTCCTTAACATTTCAATATGTTTATTGCTCTTAAAATTCCAAAGTAAAAGACTATTCAAGAGCAATGCATTCAATAATATCTTGAAAACATAAAGTACACACACACACACACACACACAAACACACACACACACACACACACACACACACACACACACACACACACACACACACACACACACACACACACACACACACAAATAAATAAGTAACCAACAACAAAGAAACACAATATACGATTTTTCTATGTATGCAACTCAGCCTACAGGCTACGTCCATCGATTAAATATCAACAAGTTGGTTAATCAAATCCGGGGACACACACTCGTGCCGTCAGCGTCTCGGCGTGTCCGTTTTTGTTTCGGATCCCATGTTAACAGGTTGGAGTTTGTACACTACCTGTGACTCGCGGAAAACGTGTGCATGCTAGAAATAGAAGAGAGCCTATTTTTCACGCGACACGTGAGCGTGTTGGAAGCGTCTCCAGGCAAAATAGAATACAAAAAGATGTTTATATATAATTTTGACACTAATACATATTATTAAATTACATTTTTATGTTTGAAAGTCTGCAGGTTAACATAAATGCAGATATAGGCCTAATTGTAATAATAAAAAACAACAATTATTGATTTTGAAATATTGCAACTGTCAATACAGAACAAAATATTCTGTAGCCTATTTTTCTGTCAATACCATAGATATGTGGTCAATAGACTACTGCTGACGTTGTCTTTACTGTATCAGTAGGCTATTTATGTTTATCATTAAGAATAGGGCTTCCCTCCGCATCAATAGCAGCAGCAGTGCCGCGTCAGACACGCTTCTAGTGTGCAGAGGCAGTGAAAACGCCACACAGCCGCCCCGTGGCTGACACGCAACAGAAATGCCACGCGCATCCGCAGCATGACAGTGAAAACAGTTACATGTAGAGTGCATTACGGGTGCCAATATTCCGTTTAAACCCGGAATAGTCCTGGGATGAAACTGTGCTCACTTAGAGGATGGAGACTCGGTCACATCAGCGCGATAAGACATTTAACATTTTAAATTTAAAACAGCTTATTATGTAGGTAGCCAATGTGCCTGATGCTTTCACTTGATGCAAATGTTTGTTTTTGTGATTAAAATACATAAAATATTACCAAAACATCTGTCTTCCTGTGTGCAGATATTATGTAGCCGTGACAACAAAATGCGTGCATGGGCGCCTGTGTTAAGAGCGCTGAACCCAGTCTTGGCACTGCTCTGTCCAGTACGCGCTCTCCAGGCTTACGTAGACAGGACGCAGTGTACAGGACCTCAGACCAGCTCTTTCTCTGTTATGGTGGGAAGCTGAAAGGGAAGGCTCTCTTAAAGGAAAGGTTGTCTCACTGGATAGTAGACACCACGCATGGTGCTCCGCTAACAGACATCTTCAGAGCTGCAGACTGGGTGACACCATACACATTCGCCAGATTTTACAATCTCCGAGTGGAGCCTGTATCCGACTATGTACTCGCCTCTACAAGTGGCCGGTAATGGATTGGCTCAGGTGTCTTTGCTTGCTCGCCATTCCACTCCACGGACTGGATACGTGCAATATTCTTCTCAGGTGAGCTTCTCCGAAAGCCCTGAGCTCCTCCAGCACTGATGACGCCGACGTCAGTAGGTCTGCCCAACTTAGCCAGACACTCGTGTCCGACCAGGTACCCCATGTTCATGGTTCAACCTCCAGGTGACCCCCACATGTGTATTTCCACCGGAAGCCTCCCTGAGCGGGTGTATTCCCTTGGCAAGCCTGCCACCTCCTGGGGTTAAAAATCCACCTGCTGCTGGTACCCCAGTGATCTTTCTTATGCAGCCCTTAGCGGGTCATATGTGTATTCTTAAGTCCTCCCTACGGGTAGGCACTATGGTGCATATCTCCACCTGGAATATGCCTCCCAGTGTACCTTGGTATCTCCTGTGTTAAGTGGAGGCCTTCGACCGTACTAGTCTTACGTCAGGGCTTTTGCGCTTGCACAGGGCACTGGAAGACAGCCGAGTGGCGTGATTATATTGGGACCCCAATTCAATTCAACCCCAGTCACTGACGTTACTCAGAGTGACTGAATGAAAGGGAACGTCTCGGTATGTAACCCTTGTTCCCTGAGAAGGGAACGGAGACGTAACGTCCCTCTGCCACATCCGCTGTACCGCTGGAATGGTCAAGAGTTCAGTCTTGGCTCCTTAGCAGGTAAACATCATGCGATCATGGCAGCTACTTCCTTATATACCCATGTGGGTAGGCGGAGTTACGCATGCAAATCTCGCAAGCCCATGGCATTGGCACTGCCATCTGGCATTTTATAAGATCTCGAAGATGATTGGCTTCTAGGCGAAACCCCCAGTCACTGATGTTATATCTCTGTTCCCTTCTCAGGGAACGAGGATTACATACGTAACTGAGACATTTTTTTGTTTGTTTCTTTCTTTCTTCTATTTTGAGCAAAAACCCTTTATTAACATTTTAAGTAAAAATCAAGAAACATATACAGCTCTGTAAAAAAAAAAAAAGAAAAAAAAGAGAGCACTGCAAAATTATCAGTTCCCTATCATGGGAACTCGAGCTGCGTCACTGCATTGGGAACGCCTCTGCGTGATTGCGTCGTAAAGCACGCCATCAGTCCAATAGAGAGACTGAACGCCATAGGCGGGTGACGTCATAGACCCAGAAACTATAAAGCAAGCTGGCAAACACACGCCGTTAGTTTATGTTGCCTTCAACACGCAACATACTGACATTGAGAGAGATTATGGTATTACAGGCACAGTGGTGTGTGTGTGTGCGTGTGTGTGTGTGTGTGTGTGTGTGTGTGTGTGTGTGTGTATGTGTGTGTGTGTGTGTGTGTGTGTGTGTGTGTGTGTGTGTAGGTGTTCACACACCTATGAATCACTATGCCTGTAACACGGCAAAGTTTTGAGAGTATGTAATATCAATTCCGTAATAATGCAGAACAAATTTAACCGCCGTGATGTTGTGCCACTAGCCCAGAAATCTAGACGCACCCTAGCGGCAGCTAATCTAATCTGCCGCGAGTGCCGTCTAGCAACTCTTAATACACTTCTGAGCTGTAAAAGCCAAACTCTGGTCGGGCCAATCACATCGTGTATGGAGTCGGTGGGCGGGGCTTAACATAATGACGGCCAAGTTGCGCTTGAGTCCTACTAGTAAACACAGAAACTGGTGAATGCCAGTCTTTCGAATCAGCTTTGACTGCGACTCTGGAAGACTTGGAGTTAAGCTTTTCTCTGAGAAAGGAACAAAGAACGGCACTAAAGTCATTCTTAAGAAGGGAAGATGTGTTCTGAGGTTTTGCCGATCGGATACGGTGAACGTTTAATCTGTCAACTAGCTCTGCTTCACCTTCGTTGCTCTGGTTGGTTGTAGCGCAATCCAATTGCGTGCAGAGGGAGTTTGAAAGACAACCATTTATCCCGCCCCTCAGATTGAGCCCTGTCAATGGTGAGTTTCCAGACCAAAAATCTTGACGTGGGTCTGGCTTGTCAGACTATGGTGCCACAGGGTGATTGAATGAATTGTATTATTTATTTATTTTTTCATTCTGAATTAAATAATGGGTAACAGAATACTTCCTTGTGTTCTCTTTCTAACACAATGTTTAGGTTTGACTGTAATCATAATGCGTAAACTAACACTTCAAATCACTATTTCTAAGACACACAAAAAATAAAAATAATAATAACAACAACAATAATAATAATAATAATAATAATAATAATAATTCTAAATATATAAAAAAAATAGTATTTGAGATTGTTTAAATTTAGATCTTTCACCATTGTAATTATGTCTAAAAACAGCTAGGCAATTCACAAGCTGCTCTATAGAGAGCTATACTATGGTAGCCCAGTAGTGCACAACACAACAAATTTAAAAAGCAAGCATAAGTTGACAGCACAAAGAAATCAAGCCACAACACAACAAAATCAAGCCACAACACAATGAAATCAAGACACAACACAACAAAATCAAGCCACAACACAACAAAATCAAGCCACAACACAATGAAATCAAGCCACAACACAACAAAATTAAGCCACAACACAATGAAA
This sequence comes from Pseudorasbora parva, assembly GCF_024679245.1. Classification (NCBI taxonomy): domain Eukaryota; kingdom Metazoa; phylum Chordata; class Actinopteri; order Cypriniformes; family Gobionidae; genus Pseudorasbora; species Pseudorasbora parva. Next base: position 36,521,473 of record NC_090182.1, on the reverse strand, counting down.
TCAAGACACAACACAACAAAATCCAGCCACAACACAACAAAATCAAGTCACAACACAATGACCCTATAGGGCTCTCGGAATGGGAAAGTTAGTTTTCCTTGCCATTGTTCTATAGATTCTATAGATTCTCAGTCTTACAAAGTTATAAACACTACGGTCAGTTTTAAGTGTGTAACCATTGTATATCAACATGAAATATCAATTCAAAATCACCTACACTTCACATCGGGTCCTGATCACTCTGGGTTTATTCTGCGATAATAAAGGCTGTGGCCACTTGAGTGACAGGTGGATTGCTTTTTAAACCTGACTTTTACTTTTTAAGTAAAACTTTTTAAACCTGAAATACTGCATACATTTATTTTATATCAAATTTTTTTATTAATATAAAATATGTATTATTTTTATGGGACAAATGGATATGAATTATTGCATAAATATTAGGTAGCACCACAAAAAAATTCGAATAATTTTACTGGAAAAAAAGTTACATTTCAGGGATCCGGTCACTTTTGATTGCTAAAGCCACCAGTGAGACTCCAGAGAAAAGACAGCACAAGGGTTAAGTATGCTTAAAGAAATGGGGAAATGAGAAATAGTTTTCCAGTCCAGTTTTCACTAGTTTTCTGTGCACAAATCATGTCCAGGTCCCCAGCCACCTCATCCTGATATCACACTTATTTTTAAAATCACACCACCACAGTCATTCTCTCTTTCCAGTAATGCCTGCTGCTATGGTAACAGCAATGTTCAGAACAATTAGGCTCCTGTTTTGACATAGAGAGCAGGTCTGTGTCAGAGAACAGACACGCATATCACTTTAGAAAATGCCGGCTCGAGGAATAAGAAACGTACGTATAAATAAAGACATGCCAGCATGACTGGGTTTTGTTCTTCAAATGCTCTTAATACACCTCTTTCTTCCGTCTTCGTGTGAATATTATCTGGACGTAGCACATTTCCTTCAAAAGTACATAGATGTCAGGGAGCCTAGTGAGGTGACCGAAGTGGGCCGCTTCCATCTCTGTCTCTAGGTTTATGTAAGAGCCATCTGCTTCAATTAGAAGTCATTGTGTTTGTGTTGGTGCGTAGGCGGTAACACAGCAGATAATAACGGCTAATTGTGTGGTGTGAGCTGTTTGTTGAAAAGGACACAACCAAACCAGCCACTGTATATTCAGATCGTCCATTCTCAATGGTGTGAGAGTTTGGTAAACACTAACGTTCAGTAAGAAAATCAGATACAAATACGTGTGATTACAACAATGCCGGGTTCTTACAATACGATTTGAGTTGAAGTTTCACAAAACAAAGGATGATGAAAAAGAAGTGAGCTTATTTGTATTGAATGTGCCCTAGTAGTTTACATCAAATCTTAAAAGTGCAACTGTACTTTCAGATTATAGTGATGAATAAAGGGTCATGTATGCATACTAAAAGAGAATACACTTATGACTAGATTTATCAAAGGGATTGTTCACCTCAAAAAAAAAAAAAAAAAAAAAAAAAGTAAAATAAAAAAGTCATCATTTACACACCCTGGTGTTTTTCTAATGCCATATGCCCTTATTTCATTGTAGGACCACACAAGGAGAATTGGCCATGTAATGCATTTAATATATAGCCTAGAAATGTAGACGCACCCTAGCGGCAGCAAATTTAATCTGCCCGCGAGTGTCGTCTAGCAACTCTCAAAAACCTTCTGAGCTGTATTCCCCAACTCTTGCCGGGCCAATCACATCGTGTATAGAGTCGGTGGGCGGGGCCATAATGACGGCGGCCGAGTTGTGTTTGCGTGCTTCTAGTAAACACAGAAACTGACGAACGGCGGTCTTTCGAATCAGCTTTGGCCGCGACTCTGGAAGACTTGGAGTTTAGCTTTTCTCTGAGAAAAGAACTAAGAACGGCACTGAAGTCATTCTTAAAAAGGAAAGCTGTGTTTCGGAGTTTTGCTGACCGGATACAGCGAATGTTTAATCTATCAACAAGCTCTGTTTCACCTTCGTTGCTCTGGTTGGTTGTAGCGCTATCCTATTGCGTGCAGAGGGAGTTTGAAAGACAACCGTTTATCCCGCCCCTCGGATTGAGCCCTGTCTATGGTGAGTTTCCAGACCAAACATCTGGATGTGGGTCTGGCTTGTCAGGCTATTTAATATAGTGACTAGCATCAAGCTTTTGACAAAAGATGCAAAAGTATCACATAATTTTCCCATTATGTGTCATATACCCTGGGGCTATGCAATAGGGTTTTGTAAAAAATAAAAAAATAAAATAATAATAATATATTATTTAGGGGAAATCCTGACCTTGGCCGTTGGTCTTCTGTGCATCTTTATACAATCCCATTTCCAGAAACATTTTGTAAAATGCAATATAATCCACAACTTTTTTTTTTCTAAAAAAAAAAAAAAGTTGTTTTCATGAACAATGTTTGTTTTTTGTAATTATTACCAAATTTTGATTTTGATGGCTGCAACAAACTCCAAAAAAGTCGGACAGAGGTTAAATAAAACTGGAAAGATTGAAGAATATCTCAGTTAAACTCTTTTGAATCAGTCCTCAATTAACAGGTGAATATGTAATTGCCTAGGTAAAGGTATTGTAAGGTGTAAATGGAGCTTGTGGCTTGTGGCTCACCTCTTGAAATTTCATGAGAGAACAATTCAAAAATCACATTCCGCAGTATAAGATTGCAAATAATTAATGTATTTTACCATCCACCATACATACTATTTAGAAAAGATTCAGACAATCTGGATAACTCTGTGTAAGGCAAAGCAGGAAAACTCTATTGAATGTGCATGACCTTTGAGCCCTCAGATGGCACTGCATGATGAACCATCATGCTATTGTGTAAAATAAAGCCAAATGTGCTCAGGAGTACTTCGGAAAAACGTTTTCACTTAACACAGTCTGATGCTGCATCAAGAAATTCAACTTCAATCGCTGTTCCGCAAGGAGAAGCTATGCACCTTATCACTGCAGAGATGCTGCCGAGTTCCCTAGGCCCGAGCTCATCTAAGATTGTCTAAAAGACAGAAGAAATGTGTGCTGTGGTCAGATGTGTCCATGTTTCAGTTTGTTTTTGGAAGAAAAGAAAAAAAAAGATATTGAGTTCTCTGTCCCTAAATGAAAGGAACCATCCAGACTTTCAACAGCAACATGTGCAGAAGCAAACATCTGTCATGGTATGGGGGAGCATAAGTGCAAACGATATGGGCAACTTGCATGTGTGTGAAGGTACCTTTGACATGGAGGCATATACTCGGATTGAACCGGGATATAAACTGCCATCAAGATGACATCTTTCCTGGGAACCAAGACAATTGCAAGGCCTCATTGTGCACATGCTAAAACAGTGTTTTCTAGACACTCTACACTGTAGAAGGGATGTGCCTGCAGTCCAGATCTGTCTCTTTTTATAAATGTATGGCCCATCATGAAAAGGAGAATCAGACAATGACGACCACAGGCTGTTGATCAGATGTCTTATATCAGAAGAGATCGGGAGAGAACTCCACTTGCAAAACAGAATCATTCAGTATCCTTATTTCATGTAATTAAAAGGAATTGTGATGTGACACTGTGGTAAACATGCAGAGGTGTCAAGTAACGAAGTACAAATACTTCGTTACCTTACTTAAGTAGAAATTTTGGGTAGGCCTATTGTAAGGGACCAAGCAAGCCAAAGCACAAGGAACACCAGCTTTTGAATGAAAAAGCGGGTCTTTATTTTAACCCAAAAAGCATAACTTTACAAACGCATAATTTCCATATAACAAAACAACAAACAAAAAGAAAAGACAAACCAAACAGATGAGAAAGAAACAAACTAAAACAACAACCACTCAACTGAACAAAGAAACTGCTTATAAAGGAAAGGATGGGCCCATTACAAATTAAGAGGAAAACCAATAAACTTTACATTTAACATTAACATCAAATGAATCAAAATTTAACTCAAAGAAAGAAATATATTCAATCAAGATCAAGGAAAGCAAAATTCAATCAAATATCATAAATATACAACTACATAAATCAATACATAAAGAAATCAAATTTTCTTTCTCCCCCGGGCAACCTCGGCAAATGGTAGATCCGGGCAGAACCAAATGGCTTAAATTCTGTTTCAACCGGACCTCTAATTTCTGTTGCACCAGGATGCTGCTGGAGCGGACCACGTTTGAAAGTCACCACACCACGGGTAAACTTAAACTCAAAATAGAAATAAATGTAAATAACAAATACAACGTAACTAATTTGTGTGCACTACAAATCAGTAACAATGTATGTCAATGTGTTGTAAAATATAAACAAATGCAAACTTAATAAAAAGATTAATGACTATTGTCTGCCTTGTGTGATTATTTTTATACTGAAATAAATGATTGCAAAAGATTAATCTTAAATGAATAAATGTGGTTTGTATTGTGTGTGTTTGTGAGGTTGTGTGTGTGTGTGTTACCACTCTTTTGTGGCCACCACTCAGGCCCTCACATTTCCCCCCTCTTCAAGAATCTCGCCCGTAGAGCGAGATAGATAGTCAGCAGTAACGTTGACTTTACCAGGCACATGTTGAATCTTGAATCGGAATGGCTGCATAGCAAGATACCATCTCGTAATTCTTCCATTAGTATCCTTCATCCTCTCCAACCACTGCAATGCTTTATGGTCAGTCTCCAAAGTAAACTCACGGCCCAGTAGATAATATCGCAAGGAATCCAAGGTCCACTTTATGGCTAGACACTCCTTTTCTACTGTTGAATAACGTACCTCTCTCGGAAACAGTTTACGGCTGATGTAAGCAACTGGTCTTCTGTTCTCTGATGGTCCTTGCAATAGGACAGCTCCTAGTCCCCTCTCAGAGGCATCGGTCTGTACTATGAAAGGTCTACTGAAGTCAGGATTGTGAAGCACACTGTCAGCTGTCAAAGCTCCCTGGATGTCCTTGAAGGCTCTCAGTCTCTCCTCAGTCCACTGCAGTTTATTTGGACAACGTGCCCCTACCATGTCAGTTAGTGGCGCAGCCCTGCTGGAAAAGTTAGGGACAAAGCGATGGTAAAATCCAGCCATACCCAAAAAAGATCGCAAGTCCTTACGTGTCTGAGGCAACACACAGTTTTCCAAGGCTTGGACTTTCTTCACCTGTGGTCGCACAACACCCTGGCCAATGACATAACCCAGGTAGTCAGTCTCTTGTTTTGCCACAGCACACTTTTTGGGGTTGATGGTGAGGCCAGCCTTCTGAAGACGGTGCAAGACTTCCTGAAGATGCTGGACATGTTCCTGCCAGGTATTACTGTAAACAACAATATCGTCAAGATAGGCAGCAGCAAAGGGTAAACCATGTAATACTTGGTCTATTAACCTCTGGAAAGTTGCCACGGCCCCATGCAGGCCAAACGGTAACACCTTAAAATGGAACAGCCCTCTTTGAGTTCTGAATGCAGTCAAGGGTCGTGACGACTGAGTCAACGGAATTTGCCAGTACCCTTTAGATAGGTCCATTGTTGTCAGGTATTTGGATTGGCCCAACCGATCAATTAAGTCACTTATGCGAGGAGTTGGGTAGGAGTCAAATTGAGATACTGAGTTCAGGTATCGAAAATCAATGCAGAACCTAATAGTCCCATCTTTCTTTGGCACAAGGACTATGGGATGACACCACTCACTATTTGAAGGCTCAATAATGCCCAAACGGAGCATAAGGTCTACCTCTTCCTGCAAAATCACCTGGAATCGCTCAGGTATCCTATAGCTCTGTCTTTTCACAACAGCATCTGGTTTCAGGATAACATCATGCTCAATCAAGTTGGTAAATCCAGGATATTCGGAAAATACTTTTGATGTAAAAAGAGCTTGTACCTCTGACCGCTGGGACTCCGTTAGATGGTCAAGCCCGATGTTTCCTGGAACTGGCTGTGGCAGATACTGCTCGTCCAATTCGTCCTCTTCAACGCAGCGTACCATCAGTGCTTGTGCCTTTTCAGGACGGGGTACCCACTCCTTCAATAGGTTAACATGCAAGACTCGACTTGAATGATCTTGACCAGGCATACAGACTTCATAGGTTGTAGGACCCAGGCGTTTCTTGATTTCATAAGGACCCTGCCATTTAGCTAACAGTTTACTCTCCTGACTGGGCAACATGACAAGTACCTTTTTCCCAACCTCTAGATTTCTCTCTCGAGCCCGAGGGTCATACCAGTTCTTCTGCTGTTCCCTGGCTTCTGCCAAATGATTCTGAGCCAATGTGGTCATCTTCTGCAACCGCTCCCTCATTTCTAAAACATAGGAGACAACACTCGTAGGCTCTTTCCTCTCAGGACTTCCTTCCCAGATCTCCCGGAGCAGACCCAATGGGCCCCTGACATCACGGCCATACAATAGCTCGAAAGGTGAGAAACCTGTGGAAGCCTGAGGGACCTCCCGATATGCAAACAGGAGATAGGGCAACCACTGATCCCAGTCTCGACCCGTCTCAGCTACAAACTTTCTTAACATCTGCTTCAAAGTCTGGTTGAATCGCTCAGTCAGGCCATCAGTTTGAGGATGGTAGGGGGTAGTACGGAGACTCTTAATTCCTAAGAGCTGGTAGACCTGTTTCAACAAGGTAGACATGAAGTTAGTGCCCTGGTCGGTAAGAATTTCTGCAGGAAACCCAACCCTGGAGAATAACTGAATCAAGGAAGTAGCTACAGGTTTCGCTTTCACAGATCGTAATGGAAATACCTCTGGGTATCTGGTGGCATAGTCTGTTATCACCAGCATGAAGCGGTTCCCAGAGCGACTCCTCTCCACAGGACCAACGACGTCCATTCCAAGCCTCTCAAATGGAGTACCAATAATAGGAAGTGGTTGTAGCGGTGCTTTTAATGGACGCTGCAGGGAAACCTTTTGACAAACAGGACAACTTTTACAAAATTGGGCCACTTCTACTTTCAAACCAGGCCAGAAAAAATACTTTTTGATTCTTGCAGTGGTCTTGTTTTTCCCTAGGTGGCCAGCCCACGGAATTGAGTGACTCAGATGTAACACCATCTCCCGAACACACTGCGGAACCACCAGTTGTTTCTGGGCCCCAATTTCTCGATAGAGTAGACCATTCGTAATCACATATCTGGCTGTATTGTCGTCTTGAGGCTTCTCTTTCACCTCTGCAGCTTTAGCAAAGCACTCCGCGAGACTGGAATCTTCCTGCTGCCTCTGCCTAATGTTGGTGGGCATCTGCAAGTTCACAGGTAAGTTAGAGGTCATATTTTCAGACGCCGTATGAGAAGCATACTTTACCCTCTCTTGTCTCTTTTCACTTCTAGACTTTTTCCTCTTCGGCACCCTGGCCTCAATCTCCGCTTCGAAGAAAGGTAAGGTACTTAATGTGTGTTCAATCTCCTTTGACTGATTTGCCTTTGCTCTGGTTGTCACCATGTGACATGGTCGCATTGGGTGCAACAACTCCAGCAGCACTGGTATATCTCGACCCAGAATCACAGGAAAAGACAGGTTATCAGCCACCCCCACCTCCACCAGGTAAGTCTGATCTTCTATTTTAACATACACCTTAGCGGTAGGTAGCATCCTCTCATCTCCATGTACACAGCAAATAGGTAGTTTGTTCACTGTACTGACCAAAGAGGGTGATATAAACTCTCTTCTTACCAGAGTCTGGTCACTTCCAGTGTCAATCAAAGCAGTCAATTTCTCACCATTTACCTCCACATTTGCAGTTCTCAAAGAGCTTGGTGACTTTGTTACATGCCTACTAGGTATAAAGCATAGCTGTGTCAGCTGCGTGGATATCTTTGGACAATTTGGTTTAGTGTGTCCTTCTTGACCACACAGATAACATATGGGAGGTTGTTTAGGAGCAAAATTGAATTTGGCTGAAGTGGGTTTTCCCATGTAGGGCTTACCAGACCCCTCCACCTTCCTTTGTTGAAAGTGCACCACGTCAGGAGAACGGAAGTCTTTAACAGGTTTCCAAGCCCACGGCTTATTCTTTCCTCTGGCTGCAACAAACACGTCTGCCAAATTCGCTGCTTCTGCTGCTGTTTTGGGATCCCTTTCCCGAATCCACACCTGGAGTTCAGGGGACAGCATTTTAAGATATTGCTCCAAAATGATGATTTCACTCACCTCCTCGACTGTTTTCGTCCTAGGCTGGATCCACTTGCCAAAGAGTTCTTTGAGACGGTTGTAGAGCTCCTTTGGACTCTCAGTTGGATCTACTGTTGAGGAACGGAACTTTTGTCGATAAGTTTCAGCATTAACATCATATTTCTTTAAAATGGCATACTTCACTTGGTCATAATCAGTAGACTCGTTCAGATCCATATTGACATAAGCTGCTCTTGCTTTACCAGTCAGCAAAGGGATTAAATGCCAAACCCAATCAGTTTTAGTCCACCTACAAGCCACAGCAATCCTTTCAAAAGTAACAATGAAGTGCTCTATATCATCAGTGTCACTCAACTTCTCCAATCGAGGTACCTGAGATAATGGTGGGCCACTATTGTCCTGATTAAAACTTTGCTGATGAGCTGAAGCCACGGCGTGTCCATCAGAATCTGAAGGATCCCTATCAGGCCTTTCCTGGGCCTCCCGGCCACCATCAGATATGCGAACATTAGGAGAGGTGCGTGCTTGAACCTCCATTTGCAAAAGACTGAACTGGTGCTGGAGAGCCTTAAAACGCCGTTCTTGATCCACCTGCTCCTGCTGTCTTGCAGTCTCCCGGCCTTCCGTCCTGGCCATATGGGCTCGGAGCAGACTGGCTAACTCAGTCACTGAAACTTCTCCTGTTGCCTTGCCTCCTTCAGCTCCTTCTGCCACATCCTGGTCCTCCTCACCTCTTTCTTCCTCTTGCTGGAAGGGTGGAGCCTTGGGCATACTTTTCTTTAAGGCACGACTCATAATAACAGGAGAAAAAAACACAGCCACGAGGGGCAAAAAGAAAACAAACCAGCTTAGTGTCCTTGACTGACTGGAAACATCCCACCACTGCCACCATATGTAAGGGACCAAGCAAGCCAAAGCACAAGGAACACCAGCTTTTGAATGAAAAAGCGGGTCTTTATTTTAACCCAAAAAGCATAACTTTACAAACGCATAATTTCCATATAACAAAACAACAAACAAAAAGAAAAGACAAACCAAACAGATGAGAAAGAAACAAACTAAAACAACAACCACTCAACTGAACAAAGAAACTGCTTATAAAGGAAAGGATGGGCCCATTACAAATTAAGAGGAAAACCAATAAACTTTACATTTAACATTAACATCAAATGAATCAAAATTTAACTCAAAGAAAGAAATATATTCAATCAAGATCAAGGAAAGCAAAATTCAATCAAATATCATAAATATACAACTACATAAATCAATACATAAAGAAATCAAATTTTCTTTCTCCCCCGGGCAACCTCGGCAAATGGTAGATCCGGGCAGAACCAAATGGCTTAAATTCTGTTTCAACCGGACCTCTAATTTCTGTTGCACCAGGATGCTGCTGGAGCGGACCACGTTTGAAAGTCACCACACCACGGGTAAACTTAAACTCAAAATAGAAATAAATGTAAATAACAAATACAACGTAACTAATTTGTGTGCACTACAAATCAGTAACAATGTATGTCAATGTGTTGTAAAATATAAACAAATGCAAACTTAATAAAAAGATTAATGACTATTGTCTGCCTTGTGTGATTATTTTTATACTGAAATAAATGATTGCAAAAGATTAATCTTAAATGAATAAATGTGGTTTGTATTGTGTGTGTTTGTGAGGTTGTGTGTGTGTGTGTTACCACTCTTTTGTGGCCACCACTCAGGCCCTCACACCTATCTATACTTTACTGGAGTAATTATTTTTCTGCCTACTTTTTACTTCTACTCCTTACATTTTCACGCAATTATCTGTACTTTCTACTCCTTACTTTTTAAAAATAGCCTCGTTACTCCTCTTTTATTTCATCTTTAAAAAACTATGCAAATAAATCGCGTCATCCGGATAGTGTGAATTTGATTGTGGTTGGATGAGAAGTGTAAACATATACCATTCCAACACCCTATTGGTTACTACGCGATCCATCGAGCCTGCACATGACTCAAAGCACAAATCACACACGGTGTTGACAGATTGGGCGGGTTCCAGCGCGAGCACGCACTTTCAGTCAATCAGCAGCAGACGCGCTCATTCATGACAGCCAGGTTTTTAGCGCGATAACTCGCTAAAGTGGCATACATACAGTATAAAAGCCGTTTCTATAGAAAACGTGGATTACACCTGTGACTCGAAGACTCTTCATAAATATAATCATGATTCCTGTCCATCATAATATACACACTCAGGACATCTGCAACTAGCAACCCCAACAGCTGCTGAAAGAGGTTTGAATCAATTATGAATCAGTTTTGACTGGGCTAAGTGCATGTTCTATAAACTTCACAAGTGTAGGCTACTGTAGTTTTGTCAGAGCAAAGCTTAAGCGCATTGTTGTTATTTTTTTGTCGGGGGATTATTGTACAGTATCAATGAATTACGCATTTTGGCAGTGGCATGGGCGTAGATTACGGGGGGGGGGGGGGGACACGTGTCCCCCTCACTTTTAATAAAATGTATTTTCGTCCCCCTCACTTTTATTGGGTGTCACCGATTCTAGTCGACCCGTTCCGAGCGGGATTCGAACCAGCGTTACCCTGCGCGGCGACGGCCAAATTAACAGGGACGCTAAAGACAGCTTTCTCTAATCTCGGTTGACAGAGCGCTTTTTGAGGTCACGGGCAAGTGTATTTACATAGAAACCAATGTGAATACATTAAGATTTAAAATCAGAGACAAAAAATAATCTATGCATGACCTGCTGTCATTTTATTCGCATCTAAATATGAGGAGGGAGCTCTCACAGAAAGTGGATTCGTAGAAGTAATACCCTGTCACGCTGGAGCTGCAGCTGAAGGAAAACAATCGTTATGATGATGAAACGTGACGAAGACAATCAGACGAGTGCGACAATGCTTTATGTGTGTTTTTCAAGCCATCTCAATGTAGGCTATTTATTGACAATAAAGTAGCCTATCATATGAATAATGCAGTTTTTTAATGTTTAGTATCTTCTGCTCACCAAGGCTGCATTTATTTAATCAAAAATAGTTAAAACAGTAATATTGTGAAATCTTATTACGAATTAAAACAGCTTTTTTTCCTATGTGATGAAAGCTGAATTTATCATTACTCCAGTCTTCAGTGTCACATGATCCTTCACTAATCATTCTCAGATGAGGATTTTATAATCAACAAACATTTATGATTATTATCAGTGTTGAAAACAGTTAGGCTGCTTTAAAAATGTTGTGTAAACCATGATATATTTTATTTTTCAGGATTCTTTGATGAATTGAAGGATCATGTGACACTGAAGACTGGAGTAATGATGATAAATTCAGCTTTGATCAGAGGAATAAATTGCATTTTACTATATATTCACAAAGTGGGCTGGTTTTGTTGAGCTTTGAGCCCTGCACAATCCTATGACACACTCCTGCAGTCATTAAAATAGTTCAGCTTTGTTTGTAATGTCCAAGTAGTTATATTTCGTTTAGTTTCTTTATTAAAGTTAATTTAGAAAAATGTTTGGATGATTTGTTTGTTTGTTAATTTTTTTTAAAGTGACAACCAAGCAGTCGGTGGCCGACAGTGGGTATGAGGTTAGGGGTGTAAAAAAAAGTCAGGGCCCCGTAGGGCTCTAAAGCGTCGACCCAATCTGGCAACACTGATCACACATGTAGCCTACATTTACATTCTGATAAAGGTTATTGATAACATTACTTATCGGCAACTAGTCATCATATCTTCCGCTTCAGGAAACACATGTTAATGCTCAGCATTACACATAATGGTATATTTCTATTGTACTAAAATGCATTCATTTTCAATGGGTATATATGTGGCTGAAACAGGTAGCCAGTGTATCCCAAATTTTTCAACATTAACATTTTAATATAACATTATAGTCATTATGGCCTTTAGAAAAATGTTTTTGAGGAGGTGGGGTAGTGCACTATAGGCCCCTGTGGTGTGGCCTAAGCTTTTGTCTTTAATGGCATTTTTTTCCTTACATTACTTTTACTTTTATACTTTAAGTAGTTTTGAAAACCAGTACTTTTACACTTTTACTTAAGTAAAAAGCTTGAGTTGATACTTCAACTTCTACAGAAGTATTTTTAAACCCTAGTATCTATACTTCCACTTGAGTAATGAATGCGAGTACTTTTGACACCTCTGTAAACATGCCTCTGTCCCAACTTTTTGGGATTGTGTTGGAGCCATCGAAATCCAATTAAGATTATACAATTAATTGAAAGACATTGGACATTTTTTCTTTGTACTTTTGTAAGTCAAATAAAGGTTATTTTAACAAGAGAAAGAGCAAGTCACAGTTCTTGATTCTATTGCATTTTACAACATGTCCCAACTTTTTCTGAAAACAGGGTTTGGAAAATTTACAGTCAATGTTCTGAGCCCAATGTAGTTTACACCATGGCTCAAAAAGTGTGCCAAAAATAAAAATGACTTAAAACACACATGACAAATGAGCAACACCTGAATGGAATGAAACCAATGAACCAATGAGAACATTGAATGAAAACAAAAGCATGACATGAACACAGGGGAAATTCATGATCCCACGAGATCATGATGGGGATGAAAACAAAGAGCCCAACCAAACACCAGCTGACAATTACATGCACTTAAGTCCTACTGAAAGGATTAGTTCATCCCACAATGAAAAATTATCCTATGATTTACTCTCCCTAAGGCATCCTACACAAAAAGATAATTTCTCCAATTACAAAATTTCTAGTGACTGCCGAATTGAAATTCTGTAAATTGATGCAATTTAATTAACAGAAATTCAGTTCGGGCAACTGAAAAATTTAGATGTGATCAGTCACTTTTAATTAAAAATAAAATAAAAATTATAGTATAGTTTATAGTGTATATGACTTCCCAGCTAACAGGGAACGTTTCCATAACTTTCACTAACCTTATGTAAAAGTTATGTAAATGTTAGAAAAAAACATTCCTAAAATAATGTTTAAGCAACATTCGTATAATGTTTTCATTGTTCAAATACATTCTCGTAACTTTGAGAGGAAACATTCTTAGAACAACATTGTTGGAATGTTCTTATGATGATATTTGTGCTTAAATGATGTTCTCATAATGTTGAGCAAAAACGTTCTCACAATAACGTTCTTGGAACGTCTTTATCATGTTATTTGTGCTTGACTGATGTACTCATCATTTTGAGAGGAAATGTTCTGACAACAACTTTTTGTTAGCTGTTTGTTGTTTCTTCTTTCTGATGAACACAATTAGAGTTATATATTCTGATGTGTCCAAGCTTTATAATGGCTCAAAAAACTGCATCCACCCATTTTAAAAACATTCTCCACATGGCTCTGCAGGGTTAATATAGGCCTTCTGAAGCGATTCAATGGGGTTTTGTGAGAAAAACTGCAATATTTAAAACATCATAAAGTAAACTTTCTAGCTTCTGCCAGACCACATTCCGTATTTAACTTGCGCAGAATGTGTTACACCTCTCGCAGTTCAAAATGGTGCCGCTACGCCTGACCTCATCATCACGGCAGTTAAAATGTTTTCCATTAGTTGAATTTGAAAGTTGGTCAGGCAGAAGAAATTTTACTAACCTCCCGGAGCCTTGTGAGCACGTTTTTGAGCTTCAAACTCGTGAGCCCTGTTCTGTCATTATAAAGCTTGGAAACATCAGGATATGTATTAATATAACTCTGATTGTGTTCAACAGAAATAAGAAAGTCATATACATGGCTTGAGGGTGTGACCCCTTATTAACACCGCATGTGTCTGCGGCACATTATGGCTGCTGCAAGGTTTTGCTCCGTTTTCTACAAGGTGCCAACTCACAACAGGAGCATTTAAAAACCGAAGCAACATGTTTTGCAAGATTATTGCAAATACATTTTTTTGTGTGTGTGTTCTTACATTAAGTTTTTGTTTTTTCCAGTTTAATTTAGTTTATTGTTGTTTATTTTGCGATCCCACATTAAACTGCTGTTTATATATTATAGTATCTACATCAATTTGTTGATGAATGCTAAAGTATACTGTTGTATCAATTACAGTGAACTGATAAACTGTAATAAATACAGTAGCAAGGATAATCATGTGAAAAGTGTTTATTTTGAAATTGACAGGATTTTTTAACTTTTATTTTTGTATTTACTGAGTGGCTTCTGTGCGGCTTCTGTTAAAAATAGGCAAGGCACCTATCTTAAGCAGCGCAAAGTTTACACTTCTGGTGTAAACACAAGCATTGACTAGAGTGTCTGCGATCAGCTCCGGTAGCCGCGTCACAGCCGTAACTTGCAGCAGATGTGCAGTGCAATTAAGGGGTAAATCATGTGGTAATTTTCATTTTTGGGTGAGCTAATCTTTAAAGGAGTCAAAAAATCTTTTAAATTCAGCTAATGTAATGAACTTTATATAAATTGAAACTATAAAACATTTTCTTTTAGTTGTGAATAGTCACAAAATATATTCAGTTTGCATGTCAGTATATTATTTTAAGCATTTTATTTCCGTAATAAGTACTCTTTTTAAGTGCACTTCTTTTCACAAGGGAAGACCCTTTGACTGGAGTGTGTTGTGGCTGTAAATCTCTAAAATTAAGCAATGGCAAGTAAATCATCATGATAACACTCATGTTCATTTTAAAGATGTGATGAGGTTTTTTTTAGATTAAATATTGCTTTAATTTTCATTCCTATTCCCCATCTAAAATCCACCATTCTCAGAGACACTATTAATGATGTAGTTCCCTTTCGTTAAATCACAATGGGGGTTTCGCTTAGAAGCCTATCATCTCCGAGACTAGAAAATGCCCAATGGCAAGTGCCAATGCCATGGGCATGCAAGATTTGCATGCGTAACTCCGCCTACCCACGTGTGTATATAAGGAAGTAGCTGGCATGATCGCATTATGTTTTTAACCTTCGGAGCCAAGGGTTACATACCTTTCACTCCTACAAGCCTTCTGAGTTATTGTCAGTTCTTTGAGACGATCAGGATCTTCCAGTCGGTTTTGGTGTACGCCGCATTCCAGCGGTCACATACTTCCTGCCTGCTGGTCTGACGATTAGTATCCAGTTGGTGTGTGGTCCCCTGGGCGCTTCGGCATCGACTGCGAGGTTATTCCTCTCACAAAAGTGCTCACACGTGGCACGTCCTTTTCAGGATGTCTCGCCCGTGTGCTTCTGAGTGTGGCCGGTCTTTGGCGTCTTCCGATGGGCACTCGCACTGTCTGACGTGTTTGGGCTTTCAGCACGCTCAGGCAGCGCTTGTGGATGAGTCATGTTCCCACTGCAGGAATATGGCCATCTCTGTGTTGCGGTCGAGACTCAATGAGCTCCGTGCGGCCACCGGAGTGAGAGTCCCCTCCGCCACACCCCGATCTGACGTCTCCACGCGAGGCGTCACTTCGGCTGGTGGCCAGGGTGACCTTAGGGTGATGGTGTGGAATTCAGCCGTCCTGCTGTGCCCCCAATTCCTTTCTTCCCGGAAGTGCATGAAGAGATTGCGCACTCGTGGAGGGCCCCTGTGTCTTCTCGCGAGCGTTTGGCAACCTCTTCCGCCTTCTCTGCCCTCGATGGGGTGGCGGCTAGAGGGTACACTGGGTTCCCCCCGGTGGAGCATTCTGTGGCGATGCAACTGTGTCCCCAGAGCACCTCCTCCTGGCGTGGCGACCCTAAGCACCCCTCCAAGGCCTGTAGATTCTCATCGTCTATGGTGTCGAAGACCTACAGAGCTGCGGGGCAGGCCGCTGCTTCTTTGCATGCCATGGCAACCCTTCAGGCCAACCTGAAGGCCAAGTTGCTGTGTGACATGCACGAGGGTGGAGCCGACCCAGGGCTCAGAGACGAGCTGCGCGCCGCGACCGACCTTGCCCTCCGGGCGACAAAGGTTACCGCGCGCTCCCTGGGCCGGGTGATGTCCACATGTGTGGTCCAGGAAAGACATCTATGGCTCAACCTGGCCGATATGCGGGATGCCGAGCAGACTCGTTTCCTCGACGCCTCCATATCCCAGGCTGGGCTATTCGGCGGGACGGTCGAGAGCTTCACCCAACAGTTCTCGGCCGCCCAGAAGCAGACTGAGGCTATCAAGCATATACTGCCCCGGCGGCCCGCTGCTGCACCCAAAGCGCCGCTGGCACAGTCGTCTCAGCTGCCTCGCTGCTGAGGGCATCCTCCTGCGGTCCCCCCTGCTCCTGCGCACCCACAGCCGCAGCCTTCATCCAGGCTGCGCCGCGGAGCGCGCCGCAGGAAACCACCCCAGTCCAGGAGGGATGGCCAGTTTTTTCCAGAAGACGGTAGCAGGACCGCTCCTTCCCCCGGTGGAGGGCCGGGGGAGAATCATTCCGCTGCCGCCCCCCGGGGTGGCAGCACCCTATTGTGGTTAAAGAAAGAACTGACTTACCCATCCCTGAGCAACCAGAGAACAGTGACGGCAGTGTGCGCCGCCCCCGTGCCACGGCACTCTCATCCCTCTCTGTCGCCAGCCCCCTCTCAGAGCAGACCCCAGTGGAACGCGAGTCCTTCCCTGGTCTCATCTGTCAGGGCGCAGTCGTTACCAGTGCCCCGACACCAGGCCGCAATGCCACCCGCGTCCGGGCCGGAAACACTGCCTCGCTGCCCCACCGAGGGTACGCCGGTGCTCCGTATGACCACTTTGGTACACTCCCTGGGAGCGTGGGCTCAGCTGCCGGGACTGTCCCGCTGGGTCACGCGGACCACTAGGCTCGGCTACGCGATTCAGTTCACGCCAGTTCCTCCCCGCTTCCGGGGTGTCCGGTTCACCATGGTGGGACCCAATGCCCCTGTCATGCGTGCGGAGATTGCTACCCTACTGGTGAAGGGCGTGATCGAACTCGTCCCTCCAGCAGAGATGAAGTCCGGCTTCTACAGCCCTTACTTCATTGTACCGAAGAAATCCAGTGGGTTACAGCCAATCCTGGACCTTTAGCATTCTGAACCGATCCCTTCACAGGCTTCCGTTCAGCATGTTGACTGCGAAACGCCTTTTTGAATGCGTTCGTCCATGCGATTGGTTTGCAGCGATCGACCTGAAGGAAGCGTACTTCCATGTGTCCATCCTTCCGCGACACAGACCGTTCCTGCAGTTTGCGTTTGAAGGGCGGGCATATCAGTATGCTGTACTCCCATTCGGGCTAGCTCTGTCCCCTCGCGTCTTCACAAAGATTATCGAGGCAGCCCTTGCGCCACTCAGGCAGCAAGGGGTTCGCGTCCTGAACTATCTTGACGACTGGCTCATACTAGGCCACTCTCGGGAGCGGGTGTGCAAACACAGAGACCTGATTCTCCACCACTTAGCTCGTCTGGGCCTTCGGGTCAACTCGGAGAAGAGCAAACTCTGTCTGACAGGCCTATGCATTGAAGTGGAACCTCTTCGTCAGCTGGTGTTCTTCTCGCCAAGAAGACCACTGGAAGTGCCCGATCGGGTCGGTGCTCTCAATTCGGTGCTCTTCTCCAAGAAGGGTTGGATCGAAGGCTGTCTCCTTTCACCCTGAAGGTTTATGTGACCGCTATTGCCGCTTACCATGACCTCTTGGACAGTAAACCGGTAAGTAAGCACGACCTGGTCATCAGGTTCCTGAGGGGTGCGAGGAGACTACATCCTCCTTGTGCTCCTCTCGTACCCTCTTGGGACCTCTCTGTGGTTTTAAGTGCACTGCAGAGGGCCCCGTTTTAGCCTTTGCGGTCAGTAGATGTTAAGTTCTTGTTGATGAAGACAGAGCTCCTGACTGCACTGGCCTCCATCAAGAGGGTAGGGGACCTGCAGGCATTTTTGGTTGACAAAGTGTGCCTGGAATTCGGGCCAGGTGACTCTCACGTGATCCTGAGACCCCGGCCTGGATATGTGCCCAAGGTTCCCACCACTCCGTTCTGAGACCAGGTGGTGAACCTGCAAGTGCTGCCCTTGGAGGAGGCAGATTCAGCCTTGGCACTGCTCTGTCCAGTACGCGCCCTCCGTGCTTATGTAGACAGGACGCAGTGTTTCAGGACCTCAGACCAGCTCTTTGTCTGTTTTGGTGGGAAGCTGAAAAGGAAGGCTCTCTCAAAGCAAAGGTTGTCCCACTGGATAGTGGACACCATTGTTTTGGCATACCAGCAGCAGGGGCGCCCATGCCCCCTTGGTGTCAGGGCACACTCCATTCGGAGCGTGGCCTCCTCTTGGGCTTTAGCACGTGGCGCTCCGCTAACAGACATCTGCAGAGCTGCAGGCTGGGCGACACCAAACACATTTGCTAGATTTTACAATTTCCGAGTGGAGCCTGTTTTCGACTATGTACTCGCCTCTACAAGTGGCCAGTAAGGGATCAGCTCAGGTGTCTTCGCTTGCTCGCCATTCCACTCCATGGACTGGATACATGCGATATTCTTCTCAGGTGAGCTTCTCCGAAAGCCCTGAGCTCCTCCAGGACTGACGACGCAGACGCCAGTAAGTCTGCCTATTCAACCCAGACACTCGTGTCCGGCCAGGTGCCCAATGTGCATGGTTCCCCTCCGGTGACCCCCACATGTGTATTTCCACCATATGCCTCCCTGAGTGAGTGTCTTCCCTTGGCAAGCCTGCCACCTCCTGGGGTTAAAAATCCACCTGCGGCTGGTACCCCAGTGATCTTCCATATGCAGTCCCCTCGAGTCATATGTGTATTCTTAAGTCCTCCCTACGGGTAGGCACTATGGCGCATATCTCCACCTGGAATATGCCTCCCAGTGTACCTTGGGATTCCTGCGTTAAGTGGAGGCCTTCGACCGTCCTATCCTGCATCAGGGTACTCACGCTTGCGCAGGGCACTGGAAGACAGCCGAGTGGCGTGATTACATTGGGAACCCCATTTGTCAGTCACTGACGTTTCGTCAGAGTGATTGAACGAAAGGGAATGTCTCGGTTACGTATGTAACCCTCGTTCCCTGAGGAGGGAACAGAGACGTAACGTCCCGCTGCTACATCCGCTGTGCCACTGGAATGGAGTTCAACTTGGCTCCTCAGCTGGTAAAACATAATGTGATCATGCCAGCTACTTCCTTATATACCCACGTGGGTAGGCGGAGTTACGCATGCAAATCACGCATGCCCATGGCATTGGCACTGCCATTGGGCGTTTTTTAGTCTCGGAGATGATAGGCTTCTAAGCGAAACCCCCATTTTTTGTGAGTCACTGACGTTACGTCTCCGTTCCCTCCTCAGGGAACGAGGGTTACATACGTAACCGAGACATTATCATATATAATATTTTTATGATTTTCTGGTTTTAGACATTGCCTGTTTCATTTTGACAGCCACCAGCTTTTTGCTTCGATGTTAAGACTCCTTCAAAAAAAAAATGTTTATTTGCGGTGGGAATCCCATAATAGATTTAACTAATGAAGTAATGCAATTAGCTTTATGTTCTGAAGACACCTCACTGACATCAGGGAATAGTGTCGCTCAACTCAGTTTTCTGTCCCAGTTATTAACTATAGTTCCCTTTCGAAAGGGAACTCGCGCTGCGTCAGCTGACGCTACGGGGGAACGCCTTCAGCGTGACAGGTGTCTGAAATCGCTATCAAATCAGAATCCTACTGACCGTCGGCAGCTGGTGATGTCATCACCGTGCGACCAGGAAGTATAAAAAGGCACCGTGCCAACATGACAACATCCTTTCGTCTTCAGGGACTGTTTTGTCTGGTTCGCTAGAAAGTCTTTCTAAAGTGAAATGAAGTGCACACGTAAATCCAAGGGAGCGTACAGGAAGTGCGCTGATCCGTGTCCCAGGTTTCTCACGCCTGGGGACACGCACACCCTTTGTGTGCTCTGCCTGGGGGAAGAGCACGCGCGCGAGGTTCTCGAGGGGGCTTCCTTCGCAAACTGCGAGCGTTTTTCCGACTGAGGACGCTCCACTCTCGCTTGGCCTTCTTCTCGAGGGAAGAAGAGCCAGCATTTGGGAGCGGTCCCGCTCATGCCGAGGCTGAGCGGCGCCGTTTGTCCTGGGGCTCCCAGATGGATCTGGCTCATCGTCTGGGGAACACAGTGCTCACGGACGATCAGCCAGGTCGCGAGAGCAGGCGGACGGAGGAGGAGTCGAATGGAGACTCCTCCTCTTCGTCAGCCCGTGCTTTTCCAGTCGATCAGAGGATGGCTGTGGATGAGGAGGAAAATAAGGCTGAGGCAAAATCCTCCCAGCCATCCTGCCCCGTGTATGGGGAGCTGCTGGATGTGAAGCTCCAGCCCTGCCATCGAAACCATTAAAGACGACTTCACGTCTTAATGGCAGGGCATACACATTGGCGGGTCAGGCGGCGGCGGCCTTGCACACAATGGCTGTGTTGCAGGCTTATCAAGCTGGCCTGCTGAGGGACCTCGATCGGGGGGAGGGCCTACCCCCTGATGCGATGGCTGAGTGGCGCACCACGGATCTCTCTCTCCGGGCGGCCAAACACATAGCAGTCACCATCGGACGGCGATGGCAGCTATGGTCGCCACGGAGAGGCATCGGTGGCTAAACTTGGTGGGCATCGGGGTGAAAGAAAAGGCTTTTCTCCTCGATGCCCCGGTCTCGCCCTCTGGGCTTTTCGGCACCTCCGTCGAGGCGGTGGGGGGAAGGTTCAGAGAGGCGAGGGCGCGCTCAGCGGCGTATAGAACGTGTATTCCGCTGACGTCTGGGGCGGCGCCCAGGCAGGAGGATGTCCCTGGCCCATCAAGATCCGAGGATCATCAAAAAAAAAAAAAAAAAATGGGCCAACGCAGTAGCGTGGCCTCTCGTGCGCCCCCTCCGTGGAGGAGTAGGACATGGAAGAGGCGGGACACCCGCAACAGGAGGAGGGACATCGGGGAGAAGAACCGCTTCCAGCGCCCAAAGCGAGGTGGTGAGTCTCCGCCCCCGAGGGCGCGGAAGGGATGTTGTGTGCATCGTCTCTGGGAAAAGCGGGATTTCGCGGCCGCCTCCTCGGCCTTACATGTGAGAATAAAGCGCCCCACCCTTAGGTTAGTGCGCCGAAGCATGCATGTTACATGAAGCGATGAGGCACTGAAGACAGCGGGTGAGTCCCCTTTTAGGGCAAACATTCTTCTTTTCAATGCCGTATGTTTGGACTCTATGCTTCCCTGAGGGATATTTTGTCTACAAAAAATGAAGAAAAGTGTAACAGTTGGAGAAGTGGGCCTGTAGTTCCCCAGTAAAGGTGGCTAGAACGATGTTTGTATAAACACAGTGTGTTTATGTAGGCTTATGTTTACTAGTGTAGCAACAGTAGTTTATAAGGCTGTTTTCTCTTCTGGATATGTGTAATATGAGCAGTTGAGGCAACCGCACATGCCGCGGGCATGCAGCGGCGATATAAACTGACGTATGTTCTCCTGGCGAACTTTTTTAGCTGTAGCCACCTCTGGGTAGCGGTGGCACCTCTGCTAGTGAAATACCTAGATGAATTTGTGAGGTTAGGCTAATGCATGAACTGCAGTAAGGTCTGTCCCAGTCCTTTTTAGGGCCGTTGTTGTGGGATTATAAGACCGATGCTAGTGCATCAAGTTGGCCTAGGCTGTTGATGGGATGACGGTGGCGTCTCGCGGTGGCATATCGCCCTGGCAGTTGCCCCGGGCTCCTGTCAGTATCTCCGCAGGAGCTTTGTATCCCTACCCGGCCTCCCCGCAGTAGGGTCGTCCGGCCAATGCCCACCCCCCCTTCTGCATTTGGGGGTTGTTATTAATGCAAAAAGGTGTATAGCAGAATGAATCGCGACTCAGCCAGTGGTCGTGGGGACGGGGTAGGCGTCTCTTCGCGGTGCGCAGTCAGACTGGTTTTGCTAGCCCCGCCCCCCAGAGCTAGTGCGGCCGCCACTTCTGGGCGGCCCCCCGGCTTGGTTCAGGAAATGGCCGGTTGTGTGTGTTCAATATCTTTCACTTTTTGCTCTGTGTCTTCTGCTTCACCTTTTAGGCTCGGATCGAGCTGTACTTCGCAATCTTCTGAAAGCATCGGTTGGTAGGATGCTCCCCTGGAGTCGAAACACTGTCACGGCTGACGCCCTTGCGCGGACGGCGGACCACTGGACGACCAGACGGCCGCCCTGGAGGCAGGTGGCGTAAGTTGTACTCCCCTCGCTTTAGTGCGTTCAAGTCGTTTTATGCTGAGTGCACTGCTGTGGGCATTGTGTTTTAGGTCCACGCTGGTAGGCGCTGCCTGAGAGACTGCGCCGTCGCAGAAGGCTGCTATGGGCCGCTGGGGCGGACCGACTATAGAAGGCTGGCTGGCGGGAGATGCCAGCCAAGGCAGTCCGGGCAGTTAACTCTGGGTCAGGTGGTAGGCCTCAGTAGGCCTCCCTGCGGGTGAGGCTGCAGCAGAAAACTTGTCATAAGTAGGGCCCTAACGGCCTCCCTGGGGATGAATCCCCAGGTAGTGACTGGATACCCAGTCCTTATCAGCCAGCAAATAGCCACTGTCAGCCCAACTTTGTGGGCTCGCTGAGTTTCAGCACGCCTCACATGGCGTCCCCTGAGGGGGTGACCTAGGGTTCCGACCATTGGTTGGCAGGATCTAGGCCGCTTTAGGCCTCCTGTAGGGTGAGCCCCGGTTCCCAGGTCTTGCAACAGTGTGCGTGGGTGCTAGCCAGGCGGCTAGCATGGTCTGCTATCAGGGACGGGCCGCTTCAGGCCGTCCTATGGTCGTTTCCCGGCCCTGCGGGGTTTCCGGTGGGATTTGCCATCGGATAAGCACCGTCTGTCACCAATCTAATAGGGAACTGCCATTCGGCAATAGGCCTCTCCAGGCCGCCCTAAAAAAAAGACCGGACTGTACGTAGGCATCAAACAGGCCTCCCTGGAGGCGAGCCCCGGGAACACAACAGCTCCCGACAGTTTGCTCGTTGGCTGGCAGGAAGTAGGCCGCTCTAGGCCGCCTGAGGGTGAGCCCCCGAGCTGGGACGCTCGGTAGGCCAGTGTATCGGGCTGTCAGGCCTCTTCGGGCCTTTTTGGGAGGGGATTCCCGGACCAGGTCTCGGTGACAAGCTAGCCATTAGCATAGGTGGCTTCTGGCGTTATAGCCTCATGAGCCCCTGAGGAACCAGTAAAGCCACCTTCCTGCGGCTCTTAACAGCTAGCACTAACGGTGCCAGGTAGAGGCGCCTCCTGGCCTCCCTGGAGGGGAAACGGTTCCCCTAAGCGGGAACGTAGAACTGGCTTTGGGCTGACAGCTAGCGGCTGCCTGCCGTTGGGTCCCGGCCTGGGCTTGTATAACTCAGTGGCGGGCTCGTGCCCTAGCACAACGAGACTCCGTTTCTGCTGCGCAGTCCCTTCAGGACAAGGACTGGCTAGCCTACAGCATGGTTTACCTACCAAGCTGGCTTAAGAGCTCCCCTCCTTGAGGGTCATCTGCGAGCTTACGGCCGCTTGAGTCTGATCAGACGGGCAGGCCCCCCTCGGGGCCTCCCGGGTAGATCAGTCCATAGGCCTTTTTAGGCCTCCTGAGCACCCCTGTAATAAATGTGCTCAGTAGATCCTAGGATCGAGCAGAAGAGACTCCCCTCGATGGCAAGGGTAAGAAGCACTAAGCTGAGTACTGCTCTCCAGGATTCCCGTCTCCGAGTTCCGGTCTGAGGAGGACATTGCCAGTTTGCAGTCCCTCAGTCTGGATGCTCATGAGTAAGAGCGATGTCCGGAGGCTCTGTTTTGACAGACAGGGTTGGCCAAGCTGGGGTGTCCCACAGAAGTGATGCCAGGTGAGGCCTCCCTGGTGGCATTCGGTGAAGGTTTTTCCCGAATCAGTGACGGCTGGTGGCGCCCTCAGGTCCCCTAGCCACATTCTCTTAAGGGACTCCTTCCTTCGAAAGTAGTAGGTCCCAGGCCCTCGAGCAAGCCGAGAGTAGGAAACCTCAGTTAAAACTTGTTTAGGTTCTCTCTTAGGCATATAGCTTGGGCTATGACCGTAGGGAATGATGTCACTGGGAGCCTGTGTGCCTAGAGGGGGAGTGGTTCAGACTTTCCGCGAACACTCGTTCAGGCAGTTCTCACTGCTAGTAAGGGGCGTGCACTCCCCTCAGCATGGCGTGGGTATATCGTTCCCCGTAGCGTCAGCTGACGCAGCGCGAGTTCCCTTTCGAAAGGGAACGTCCCCGGTTACGTATGTAACCTTAGTTCCCTGAGAACAGGGAACGAGACGCTGCGTCACATGGCCATGCTTCAAGGTGTGCCTGCCCACAGTCCCTTCAGACGAAGCGGATGTTGTCATGTTGGCACGGTGCCTTTTTATACTTCCTGGTCGCACAGTGATGACATCACCAGCTGCCGACGGTCGGTAGGATTGTGATTTGATAGCGATTTCAGACACCTGTCACGCTGAAGGCGTTCCCCCGTAGCGTCAGCTGACGCAGCGTCTCGTTCCCTGTTCTCAGGGAACTAAGGTTACATATGTAACCGGGGACGTTTTTTGTTGATTCAGAATATATTGCCTCATTCTATTCATTTCCTAAATGGTTCAAATTAACTGATTGCTGGGAACTGAGCACTTTAATAGTATCTGTAAGGCTGCAAGCCCACTAGTTAGGTCCAGAGAATTTGCATTAATTCCAGCCCATAACTTAATGAAAGAAAATTGGTTATTTCTGACTGCCCTTTTGGCCATTTGTGGCAGCTTTGCTGCCACCGGGGCATGGGGCAATTTCAATCACTATAAAAACCTTTACTCAATGAATAAATGGAAAACCAGGGGTGTGACGAAACACTTATCTCACAAGATGAGACACAAGATTGGGTTCAGCAGACGAGACAAGATTTTTTACACAGTATTTTTAAGAAATCCTCAATGAACTATATGACTAGAAAAATAATCTGCAGGTGCATTTTGAAATGTTTTAACATCAACTTGTAATGAATGTTATTCCAGCGATACTTTGCAATACAGCTATAAATGATCACATGCAGTAAAAGACACTGTACTCAAGCACTGTAAAAGTTTCTGCCACAAACTGAACTGACTGGCTTCTTTCCTGTATGATTATATATGTAGGCCTTAGAACTGCACATGATTTATGAGCTTCTACAACTTTTGACTTCCTTACTGAACTCCTCTCCACAAATTGATCATAGATATTAAGTGCAAAAAATAAGTGCAACTATATGAAAGTATAGTACTATATGAAAATATCTCAATATTCAAAGTGCAAATATACAGCAAGATACAGAGCTAATATATGGTAACAACTACACAGCCCAGCTTAAGACGCCAATAATAACAATATAGATCTAAAAAAAAAATACATTTAAAAGAATAGCAGAGTCCACACCAAAACTACAATAGTAACTTCACAGAGAAACGATATTTTGAATATTTTTCAGCTGTGAATTAAAAAAAAAAAAAAAGTATGATAAAGAAAACATTGACAGCCAATCAGAATCACGTCCTGCTTTATACAGCTCTGGCATTTAAATCAGCAGATGACAAAACTGCAGCAACCTTATTCTAATTAAATGTTTTTGATTAAATGAAAAAAAAAAAGTTAAAATGAAAGCTAAAGCATAGCCTATGGAAAAAAGGCCCTTCATAAACGGTAAAAATATCACAAATATGATTTGAAATATGTCAAAGCTGATTGAACACTGGTGAGAACGTCCCCGGTTACGAATGTAACCTTAGTTCCCTGAGAACAGGGAACGAGACGCTGCGTCAGCTGACGCTATGGGGAACGCCTCCAGCGTGACCGGTGTCTGAGCTACTATCAAATCACAGCAATCCTATTGACCGGCGACAGCCTATGATGTCATCAAGGTGCGACCAGGAAGTATATAAGGGCGCCTTGCAAACATGACACCAGCTTCTTCGTCTGAAGGGACTGTTCGCAGGCAGGCCCCGAGGCATGGCAAAAGTGACGCAGCGTCTCGTTCCCTGTTCTCAGGGAACTAAGGTTACATTCGTAACCGGGGACGTTCCCTTTCGAAAGGGAACTCGAGCTGCGTCAGCTGACGCTATGGGGAACGATATACCCACGCCGCCATGCCGAGGGGAGTGCATGCCTACTGGCAGTGACAACTGTCAGGACAAGCAAATTCAACTGAAATGCCTGAACCACTCCCCCTCTGGTCACATTAGGCTGTCAGTGACAGCATTCCCTTCGGTCATAGCCCGAGCCGTGGCCTTGGGGCACCTTCATGTACCCTACCCCGGCCGCTCAAAGGCCTGGAACCAACCTGTTCGACAGAAGGGGTTCCTTTAAGGGAATGTGGCTAGGGGACCCGAGGGCGCCCCAGCCAGTCACTATTCGGGAAGAACTTCACCGAATGCCACCAGGGAGGCTTGACCTGGCGTCACTATGCGGGACGCTTCCGTCTGCCAGCCCAGTCTGTTAACAACAGAGCCTCTGGAAACTCGCCTCTGGAGAGGCATCAAGCTGAGGGACTGCGAACTGGCAGTGTCCGCCTCAGGCCGGAACTCAGAGACGGGCTATCCTGGAGAACAGCGCTCAGCGTAGTGCTTTCCCACCCTTGCTAGCGAGGGGAGTCAGCTGCTCGATCCTAGGATCTACCGAGCACATACATTACAGGGGTGCTCAGGAGGCCTGAGAAGGCCTACAGGCTGATCTCACAGGGAGGCCCCGAGGGGCCTACGACCAACTGACCAGGCCCAGGCGGCCGTAAGCTCACAGACAACCCTCATAAGAGGGGAGCTCTTAAGCCTGCCTGGTAGGTACCATGCTGTAGGCAACCTATGCCGGTCCCTGTCCTGTAGGGACCGCATAGCAGCAGTGTAAACTCGTCGTGCTAGAGTATGCGCCTGCCATCAGGTGCCGAAGCCTGATGGCAGGAACCACTAGCTGTCAGCTTGAGCCAGTTATGTGTCTCTGTCCAAGGAACTCATTCCCCCAGGGAGGCCCCGCAGGGCCTACTACTTGCCAGGCTACTCGTAGCCGGCACTGAGACAAGGGAACGACCTCAGGGAGGCCTGGTGAGGCCTGCTACCTGATAGCAGACCATGCTAGCCGCCCTGGCTAGCAACCATGCTCACTGTCATAGGAACCAGGAACCGGGGCTCACCCTCCGGGAGGCCTAGCGAGGCCTAATCCCTGTCACCCAGTGGCTGAGGCCCTGGATCACCCCCTCAGGGGAAGCCAGATGAGGCCTGCTGCAACCCAGCAGGCCCTCCGGGAGGCCTGGTGAGGCCTGCTACCTGCCATCTGGTGACTGGAGCCCAGGAACACCCCCTCAGGGGAGGCCAGAGGAGTCCTGCTGTACCTCAGCAGGCCCTCAGGGAGGCCTGAAGAGGCCTACTACCTGTTATCCAGCGCTAGTTCCCTGGAGTACCCCCTCAGGGGAAGCCAGATGAGGCCTGCTGCATCCCAGCAGGCCCTCAGGGAGGCCCCGCGAGGCCTACTACCTATCATCCAGTGACTGAAGCCCAGGAATGACCCCTTGGGGGAAGCCAGACGAGGCTTACTGCTACCACAGCAGGCCCTCAGGGAGGCCTGGTGAGGCCTACTACCTGCCGTCTAACACCTGAAGCACGGGAATACCCTCTCAAGGGAAGCCCGGCAAGGCCTGCTGTACCCCCGCAGGCCCTCAGGGAGGCCTAGGGAGGCCTACTAACTGGGCTTGTAGCCATGCCAGCGACGAATGCTCGCTGGCAGGTCGGATGAATGCTGGCCGCTCCAAGTCGGGCTGACAGTGGCTGTCTGCTTGGCTGACGAAGACCTAGACATCCAGTTACCACCTGGGGAATCACCCCAGGGAGGCCATGATGGTCCTGCTTGTCGACGAGGTACTGCTGAAGCCGACATCGTCGGGGATATTCCTCCCAGGCGCACATTGGCCCGATGTCGCGACTCACCCGCAAGGAGGCCTGCTGAGGCCTCCTGCTCAGAGTCCACTGCCAGGACTGCCCAAGCTGGCTGCTCACAGCCAGCTGGTAGCCCATGCCCCTCCCGGGGCTGGCTTCATCCCGGAGGCTCACGGGGTCCTCCATGCGATGACGCAGTCCCGTCCGGCAGTGCCTACAGACATAGCCTAAACACATTGCCAAAAGCAGTGTACTCAGCAGAAAGTACCTAGACCCTCAAAGCGAGGGGAGTACAACTTACGTCACCTGCGTCAGGGCGGCCGCTCTTCCTTCATGCAGCGGCCTACCGTTCACGCTAGGGCGTCAGCCATGGCAATGCTTCGGCTTCCAGGGGAGCATCCGACCGAACCATTACGAAGCACGCAGGTTGCGAGTGCAGCTCAACCCGAGCCCTAAAAGGTGGAGCAGAAGACACAGAGCAGAGGCCAAAAAATATTCACAAATATGCTACCCACCGGCCCAACATCCTCCAGGATGGGGCCAGGGGCCGCCAGAAGGTGGCAGCCACAACAAGCTCTGGAAAGCGGGGTTTTCGCAAAACTAGCCCACCCGCGTACAAGCGTGGGACGCCAAACCCCGCCCCACGACCACTGGCTAAGTCGCTGTTCATTCTGCTTCACACCAACCTGCATTACTAAAAACCCCAAAACGCAGAGAAGGGGGCGGGCCTTGGCCGGACGACTCTAATGTAAGAGGAGGCTGACTAGGGATGCGAAAGAAAATGCCCTGCAATATTCAAACCGAGGGCCTCGGGCGATAATTACTTTCCTTCTTTGGAAAGAAATGCCCCCCATCCCGCAAAAGCCTAGGCCAACCGATGCAGTGGCCCGGAGAGGGCCAGCCTACATAAGAGTATTATACGCGGCTCGGGGGAGCGAAAAAAACCTCAATAATACTCCATCCAAGCCCTGCGAGGCTAGACATAAATCTGTAGTTCGTGCGTAAGCCTAAACTCACCCTCCCGTCTATGAAATTCCACGAGGGGCAACGTTGACCGCTTTACCCTGGGGTGGCTAAGAGCTCCCTGTTTGACTAGGAGAGCACACTCGCCTAAAACAACAGCACATTCCTACAAGAATGAGCGGTTGCCTCAATACTGCTTGATCACACAGAGAGAAGGCAAAAAAACTGTTCGCACAGCTGTACATACAATGGCGGCTATTCTCTCCTAGCAAAGCTAGCTCTAGACATACCACATAACGGCATCTAAAAAATCGTTCTAGCCACCGGACAGGGGAACTACAGGGCCCTATGGTGTCCTCCATCGATACCGTGATCCCCAAACCCTTGGCGGGGAGCATGAAGTCTCACACAACATAAATAATAAATGTTTCCCTCACAAGGGGGACTTACCAGCTCGCCTCCTGCGCGACGATATCCACACATAAGTTTTACTCACAGTATGCATGTTCAGGAGCGCAACCGCCTGAGGGTGCGCTTCTCACAGCCCAGCCAGGCGGGGTCTAGAGTATCATCGTCATGGCCCCCCTCAGGGCCGGATGTAAGAAGCGCCTGGGGAGAAAAATGAAGAAGAGCAGTAAATGAGATGTAATTCTTAACTCACCTACCTAAGGGAGGGATATTTCATTCACGCCAACAGCGTTGTGATACTACTCCTCTTATGTGGGAGTCCGCCTCTTTGCGCCCCGCCCTTAACCGCGGGGAGCATGAGAGGCGATGTTGGCACTCAGGCCCCGTCACTGGTTCCGTATACCGTGACGCCTCCCGCCTGCCTGGGACCCGGATCTCAGCGGTGTGCGGGTCCTCGGACACCACCACCCGCGCTTCTGTGACATTGGCCCTCAGGCCCTGCTATCGCTGATATGGCGCACAGCTGCGCAGTGGGTCAGGGTATTTTCCCTGATTGAGATCCCTCAGCAGGTCTTCCCAGTATACTTGCAACACCGACACGGCGTAAAAGTAGCACCAGGCTGACCCGCTGCCGTGTATGCCCCGCCATCTAAACTTCTTGAAACATAGTTGAAAGAAGCTCAGATGGCAGGGTTGGAGCTCTTAGTGCCCCCGCCTACCCGGATCTTTTTAGATTATTCTTAACAGCAATCCGGGGCTAGAACACATACCCATATCCACCCATCCTCCAAACATCAGCATTTAACACCCGCTGATGTCCGTGAATACACTGAATATGGGTTCTTCCATACCCTCACGATCTCAGTCAGGAGATCAGGAAGGAATGGAAAAGCTCAACTGAGCCGACGGTTTTATGGCCGGGGAGAAATCGATCGTTCCGCTTAAACGAGCGATCTCTCCTTTAATGCGCCCACATGACGGCCGCAGCCTGCATGCAGCGCGCTCATAACAGCCATCGGCTCAGCATACACAGTCAGGATGGCTGAGAAATTAATTTCCCTTCTCACCAGCCATCCCTACGAGCATTCGTGATTAGTCTCGTCAGTCGCTAGATCGCCGGAGGGAAACGTCCCCTCGCGGCGATCGGCGACCCCATCCGAGAGACTGTGACGCGCATCCGCGCTCAGCCTCAGCGTGAGCGGGGATCACATCACTAATCTCAGATGTAAAAACGCTCTTCCCTCAGGAAGAGCGCTAGACGAGAACGGAGCGATCTCGGATTGAGAACTTCGCCCACATTACACACAATCGAACAAATGACTCCACAAGAGCTTGACTGTGCATGCTCTTAATCCCAGGCAGAAAATAAATGAATCTGGATTACCTTTGACTTGAAGCATTCAGACAAAAACAGTCCCTGAAGACGAAGATGCTGGTGTCATGTTTGCAAGGCGCCCTTATATACTTCCTGGTCGCACCTTGATGACATCATAGGCTGTCGCCGGTCAATAGGATTGCTGTGATTTGATAGTAGCTCAGACACCGGTCACGCTGGAGGCGTTCCCCATAGCGTCAGCTGACGCAGCTCGAGTTCCCTTTCGAAAGGGAACATTATTTCAAAATTATATGTACAACACAAATAAATAAAAAAAACTTGTTCAAAGGACAAACATGTGAAAAGGCTTAAAGGGTTAGTTCAATTTCATTTTTGGGTGAACTAACCCTTTAATTTCGAGCCCTGTAATTTACTTGAGTACTCTAATTTACCTCTGTGTACTTTATACATGTTTTTCATGAAAACAATGTTAATAAAATGATCAAATGCATTTAGTGGCACTCATAATTTTTCTTATTTTCACCAGAAAAAAAATTGGCTAGTGGAAATTCTGATTGGCTGGTAACTTTAGAAAGTTACCAGCCAGTTAAGTTACCATCATATTGGCTGGTGATCAAAACAGTTAATTTAAAACCCTGGTCCCAGAGTCTGGAGGAAGAGAGGAGAGGCACACAATCCCCATTGCTTGAGGTCCAGTGTAAAGTTTCCACAGATGGTTTGGGGTGCCATGTCATCTGCTCGTGATGGTCCACTATGTTTTCTGAGGTCCAAGGTCATTGCAGCCATATACCAGGACGTTTAAGAGCACTTCATTCTTCCTGCTGCTGACCAACTTTATGGAGATGCAAATTTAATTATCCAACAGGATTTGGCACCTGCACAAAGTGCCAAAGCAACCAGTACCTGGTTTAAAGACCATGGCATCCCTGTTCTTAATTGGCCAGCAAACTCGCCTGACCTTAACCCCATAGAATATATATAGAATATTGTGAAGAGGAAGATGCAAGATGCCAGACCCAACAATGCAGAAGAGCTGAAGGCCACTATCAGAGCAACCTGGGCTCTCATAACACCTGAGCAGTGCCACGGACTGATCGACTCCATCCCACGCCGCATCGCTGCAGTAATTCAGGAAAAAAGGAGCCCAAACTAAGTATTGAGTGATGTACATGCTCATACTTTTCATTGACATACTTGACATATAAGTTAATGTCCTCCAGGTCACCTCGGTAACTTTGTGGAGGAGTTGGATGTTACTTTCTAGCTTTTCCTGAGGATGGCACTCCTCTGATTCTGCTTGGCGACTTCAACATCCATCTTGATAAACACCTAGCCACAGACTTCACCACTCTAATGACTTCATTTGACTTTAAGTTAGTATCTATTATAGCTACTCAAAAATCAGGTAACCAATTAGACCTCGTCTACACACGCAACTGCTCCATGGACAACACTTTAGTCACTCCATTACAAAACTCAGACCACTTTCTCATTACTCTTAACCTCATACTGACTCCTGACACAACACACTCCTACACAGATTAGCTTTCGGCGTAATCTACGCTCACTCTCTCCCTCTCGCCTATCCACTATGGCTTCATCTTCACTCCCTCCACCTGCTCAGTTCTCAGCACTGGACACTAACAGTGCTACTGACACTCTTTGCTCCACTCTAACATCCTCCTTAGACAGTTTACTTGAACAGAACAACTTCCTGTACAACAACCAATCTGGCTTCAAAAGCGGCCACTTGACTGTGACTGCCTTGCTCTCGGTAACTGAGGCACTGAGACTGGCAAAAGCAGCTTCCAAATCCTCAGTGCTCATCCTGCTGGATCTGTCTGCTGCTTTTGACACAGTTAACCACCAGATCCTCCTGTCAACACTTAAGAAGACGGGGATCTCAGGAACTGCTCTCCAGTGGTTCAGGTCTTACCTCTCTGGTAGGTCCTCGAGGGTGTCATGGAGAGGGGAAGTGTCTAAGTCACATCATCTAGCTACTGGGGTTCCCCAGGTCTCAGTGCTTGGAGCACTTCTCTTCTCCATCTGCATGTCATCATTAGGCTCTGTCATTCAGAAACACAGCTTCTCCTATCACTGCTATGCTGATGACACTCAACTCTGCTTCTCATTTCAACCAGATGATCCTACAGTCAGTGTTCGTATCGCTGCCTGTCTGACAGACATTTCTGACTGGATGAAGGAACATCACCTTCAACTCAATCTTGCAAAGACAGAATTACTTGTTGTCTCAACCAACTCAGCACTTCATCAAAATTTCTCCATTCAGCTTGGTTCATCAACCATAACTCCATCCAGGACATCCAGGAACCTTGGAGTTGTGATTGATGACCATTTAAACTTCACTGACCACATTACTGCAACAGCCCGGTCCTGCAGATTTGCTTTATACAACATTAGAAAGATTAGACCCTTCCTATCAGAACAGGCTGCACAACTCTTGGTTCAAGCTCTTGTTCTCTCCAGATTGGACTATTACAATGCTCTTCTAGCTGGCCTTCCAGCATGCACTATCAAACCCTTGCAGCTTATCCAGAATGCAGCAGCAAGAGTGGTCTTTAATGAGCCGAATAGAGCGCATGTCATGCCTCTCTTCATCAGACTGCACTGGTTTTTAATGGCTGCTGGCATCAAATTGAAGACACTGGTTCTTGCCTACAAAGCAACCACTGGCTCTGCACCAAAATACCTAAACTCGATTGTTCAGACTTCCACAACCTCCAGAAGCTTGCGTACTGCGAGTAAGCGACGCCTCGTGGTTCCATCCCAAAGAGGCATGAAATCACTCTCACGGACATTTTCCTGGACCGTTCCCACCTGGTTGAATGAACTGCCGATCTCAATTTGTGCTGCTGAGTCTGTAGCATTTTTAAAAAAACATCTTAAGACACATCTTTTCCAAATGCACCTGACCAATAAAGAATAGCACTTAACTATCCATTTAGTGAATTAAATAAACTTTTTGATGATATTCTAATTACGTGACCAGCACCTGCATATTATAATATATTGAATAACTTGGCATAACCATACAGCAGGCTTTACTTTCCCTCAATCCAAGCAAAAAGCATATTGTTGATTTTTCCAAAAAAAATCCAGCTTTATTTGTTCTACACCATAATAGCTTTATATTTGTATGACAGGCAAGTCTTTGCTTAGATTGCAAAGGGAGATAACATTTTATTTTTATATATACCAAGCAAAATTGCAACTGAACTTGACAGCCTAAGATCATCATGCATATCGTTTTATGGAAAAGAGCGGACTTCACATTTTAAAAATAACTTTTTCATTTATCAGAGGGGAAAATCCAGTTTGAAGTGGTATAAGAGTGGGTTTATATCTGGATAATGGCAGGATTTCCAGCTAAAATCAAACAATCTGCATGTGCCCCTTCAGTTTGAATAGCCATGAAAATCTCAAAAGACTCCAGGAGCAAATGCAAAAGACATTGATCAGATTATTTATCTACCTTCTTTTTAGTCTCCCTTCTTTAGCTAGTCTCTCTTTCATATAATTGCAGTGTTTTATCATTATTACTATAATGCAAATGGGGCAGAGCAGGGCAACTATTGCATAAGAGGGGCCACAGGTGGAGAGGCTCTCTGTGATGAGAGACCAGATGGAGGAGTTTCACACCTTTGACTCTCTCTTCATTGTGAAATAAATAAATAAATAAACAGAAAAATTCAGTGAGCTCAACTTGGCAGCATGCACTGCTGTTGTGCCCATAGCATTTTTTTTTTCCAAGAGGTTTTGGAGGTCAAAGCCAGAACATGCCCCATCATGTAGGAGGGTTGGCAGCACAATATTTTCTCAACTTGCTTGCTGTCTGTACATGCATGCTTGTGTTTGCATGCAGTCGCAAGTTCACACTGCATCTACTGCAATCTCTGAAGCCAAAAAAAGAATAATGCCACACATATAAAGTAACAGAGGGAAGTTTGGAATGTCGGAATGCTTAGATGTTAAGAATTTGATTACCAATCAAAAATACATTAAAACAGTAATGTTGTGACATTCTATTACTACTTCACTTAAAATATAAAAAAATAAAATAAATAAACAATGTAATCTATTCCTGTGATGGCAACGCTTTATTACTATTTCCTACATTTGGCATGGGCAGCTTACACATCTGGAAAGGCACCATCAATGTTGAAAGGTATATCCAAGTTCCAGAACAACATATGCTCCCATCCAAATGTCGTCTCTTTCAGGGAAGACCTTACATTTTCCAACATGACAATGCCCAGTGGTGGGCTGTCAGGGCCAGCAGGGCCTTCTCTATATATATAGTTACGATTATATTTCCAGAAAGAATGTATTTATTTTTGGTGTATTTTCCATATGTCATCATCTAAACGCATCACAGCCCCGAGGACCAGCACTAGTAGAATAGCTTGCCTTGCATTGAAGCTGCTATTTTCCATTGAACCATAGCTTTGACTGACGTGGGTCATTAGCCAATAAAAATTTGATGTGTAGTGATAGAACCCGATAGAACGGCCCAGAGGCCCAGCGATGTGTCGGTCTGCTACCCCCTGCTGATGTCATCAGCCGTCTGAACTTTTCGCGGGTTGTGAGAATTCTGTGTGAAATAAACTATGGCCGCCGCGGATGACAGGCTGCGTGCGAATGATCGTTCCTGATGTCAAGCCGGTAATGTTAGCTAACAAGCAGTGTTTTTTCTCTTTCTTTGGATGTTCTGTTGGTCCGTATTTTTGTTTGTTTAAGAGTATTTGTGCCAGCTGATTTTGATTCTTTTCACCATTTGCCTAAACGGTGACACGTGAGTGCAGTATCATCAATAAATAGTCAAATTGCCTTTTTGTCTCGCGTGTATTTTTTGCTTGCCCCCTTCCCAACGAACACCATGAAAGCAAAGTTCGTAGTAGAGGACATTGGCCATGTCACTTTTCAAAATGCTTATAAATCATACAGGATGAGGTTTTTTTTAGAAAGTAAAAATGCAGAATGTTTCCTGTTATGGGTAGGTTTAGGGGCAGTGGCAGTGTAGGGGGATAGAAAATACGGTTTGTACGGTATAAAAACCATTGCGCCTTTGGAATGTCCCCATATGTCACAAAAACAAACGTGTGCGTGTGGGGGTGTGTGTGTGTGTGTGTGTGTGTGTTGTTATGGCGACGGCGTGGGGCTTGTTGATCGTGTGTGCGTGTGTGTGTGTGTGTGTGTTTGTTGTTATGGCGTGGGGCGTGTTGATCGTTAGTGAAGGCCCTGACTGAAACCCCACGGTACGCTACTGACAATGCCAGACCAAATACTGCATCTATTACAACATCATGGCTGCGTAGAATGAAGATCAGGGTTCTGCCATGGCCAGCCTGTAAGTCCAAATCTTTCATCCATAGAAAACATTTGGCACATCATAAAGAGGAAGATGTGACAAAGAACACCTAAGCCAGTTGAGCAACTAGAAGCCTATATTAGACAAGAATGGGACAACATTCCTATTCCTAAACTTGAGCAACGTGTCTCTTTAGTTTCTCAACTGAGTTTCTGAGTTGTTTCTGAGATGTGCTGATGCCATGAAATTTAAAATAAACATATTTTTTTCCCCTTAAAAATTATATATTTTTTGTTTAAACATTTTAAATGTCATCTATTTTGTATTCTAAATAAAATATTGACATTTGAAACTCCCACATCATTGCATTCTGTTTTTATTCACAATTTGTACAGTATCCAAACATGTTTGGAAACAGGTTTGCATATATAATCATTTAAATGGTGGCTGTCACAAAACTTGCCAGATTTATTTATACATGCATTAAATATTGAAGAACATAAAAAAAACATTAAGAATGTGTGATCATATATTTTGCAAAATGCTCCTCTCTAGGGTTATTTTTTTCTAGCTGATGTGTTTATGGTCACTGAATATGGTTTTTCTAAGGTAAATGTGACTTTACGTGACATTGTTTACAAGCTGTTTTACTGTGTTTGGTGTTTGAATCAACATTTTAATTGGTGAAACACTGATACAAAATTGGGTAAGTTGTACTGTATCTTTAACACACTTTTTAGATGTTAACACACTTTTTAAACACACTCATTCATGTTTATTTCGCACTGTAAGTGGCAGAGGTGGGAGTAAGTATCACATGTGCAAGTCACAAGCAAGTCTCAAGTCCTAACCTTCAAGTCTCAAGCAAGTCCAAGTCATTTGTTGTGACAGTTCAGTCAAGTCAAGTCACTGTTTTATGTCAAGCAATTCAAGTCAAGTCATAGATTGGGTCCAGTAAGTCACTGGCAAGTCATACAAATGTTCAATGATTTAACTGAATTTATATATTCAAATTAGTTACAACTTTATAGACTATGAGTTCTATTTGCAAATTGCAAATTGCAAAAAAAAAAAAAATGCAATATGCATTTCTACCCAAAAAAGGTGTCCACATACAGCTGAGTTGTTAATACAATAAAAATCTAAAAATTAAAAATAAATACATTCAAATTACATAACCTAAAATGGAAATGTAACTGAAATTAGGCCAATATATTGGGTGAGATAAATTCTCTTTTTATTATTTGAATGTTTTCTCTCCTCCTAGTCCTGTACAGTGTGACCAGGTAATGATTATAATTAATAAACTTATTAAGATATCACAAAAACATATATAAAGATATCGGACCCACTTTATATTAGGTGGCCTTAACTACTATGTACTAACATTGTAATTAATCATTTGATGCAATGCACTTATTGTGTAAAAACATGTTTTTACATTGTACTTACATTTAAAAAAATACCTGCATGTAATTACGTCTGTAATTAATTTTATAGTTACATTTGTAATTACACAGTTGGCACTTTCCTTACACCTAACCTTACCCTTAAACTGACCCACACCTGTCCCTAACGCTACCCGTATCCCACCTCAATATCAGCAAAAGTGCTTTGCAATACAATTTGAACACAGTAATTACATTGTACTTATTTTTTGATGTAAGTACATAGTGCTTAAGGCCACCTAATATAAAGTGGGGCCAATATATATTTATATATCACATCAAAATATGTGATATCTTATAAAGATATCACATATGGATATCACAAATTAATTCCCAAATTAATATCAGGATTTCCCCTGTTGGGCCCAGCCCCGGTGGCCGACCCGAGTGTGGTTCTCCGACATCATCGACCCGTTTTAAATTGTAATAATATGTAATAATATTTCAATATGTTAATATTGTTGCTGCATTTTTGGTCAAATAAACTGAGGCTTTGTGAGCACTTCTTTCATAAACATTAAAAAAAAATCGAATTTTTGACCAGTAGTGTAATCAAAAATGTGAATTTCGATTATTTAAATAGAAAGGGTATGACACTTTCTCCTACTGTAACATTATGTGTGCCTTCCATAAAAAACTAACAAACATATGAAGTGTGTTCATTCTACCATTTCAACCCCACAAGCCTCTGGGAAATTCTGCTTTTCTGAGGGCGCCACATGAGCCAAGCCACCAAGGGTGAATCTAAGAGCACAAAGTGACATATGAGTCCAGCAGCAGTCAATGATACCTTGTTAGACCTTCAGTGACCCTTGACCAAGGACCTCTGAATAATAACATGTCAATACGGCTATAGAAAGGTTGCAGTGTCAAACATGCATCTAAACAAAAGAAGGACGAGGCACAATGGAAGAAGAGGTCTCAGCGTGCATCTCTCTCTCTGCCATTGTGTTTGTGTCTCTGCTTGGTGCTCAGGGGGTCCAGCCAGTTCCAGAATGGTCCCAAGCTTCTGTCATATAAGATTATAATGTGTGAAGAAGGTGGCCAGAAGGCGTTCTCTCAGTCACAGCTGTCTGGCCTGCTCTCGATGATGGCAGGCGACAAAATGAAAAGCTCTCAATTCCATGGCTTTCATGCAGCAGAGTTGCACCCCTCTCCTGCTGTTACCAAGGACATCTCCTGATGGAAATCAAGTGCATGCCTGGCCCACTGCAATGCAATAAATATAATTTCATATAGTGAGTTCCCTGGAATGAGGGTCAACTTAATAATCGTGTTTCCTCAGCTCCTGGGGATGAAGCATTCGAGTTTTTGAATGTTTCTTCTTTTGCACATATTGCTCAATTGTGTATCTAATATCATCACGGTCTACTGTTACTGTTCAAAATCAACACAAATTAAATAAAAACAAACTGAATGATTTCAGGACATTTCTGCTGCTTTCTCGTGTTTTGTGTGGTCATTCCGCCTTTGGAACCTATTGAAATAGTGTGCCTCCAAGCTGTTTGGAAACTCAAAAATGCATTTAAAAGTGCATATCAAATATTGGTTTGACTTTATTTTGATGGTCCATTTAACATGTTCAGTCGACTATCAGTAATGTTGCACCTGCATTTCTACTAACTCTCAATAGAGTGTTATTAGTAGGGTTAAAGCAGCACTTGGCAACTTTTGCTCTCGGGGTCCCCCTACAGTTGGGAAAAAAATAATGTCCTTAACTACTGTCGTAAGCTCTGTCATCGTACAACAGGGGATGCCATCGCGCGTGCATTTGTTGACATGACAACCCTGATAGCCCTGAACTAGTAATGCGTCAGTCGTCTCATAACCCGCGGACCCCGTATGTCTATTTAATGGTCGCGGGTGCGGGGCGGGTTGTAAAAATATATACAGTGGTGCGGGGCGGGCCAAATAACTTCATAAAAGCGTCCCCGCAGGTTGGTGCAGCGCTAACAGTTACCCTGAACACTGCAGGAGTTCACATGCAGGTGTTCATCTGGCGGCACGTGTGAAATGTCTTCATCCCAGGTACAGTCAGTGGCATATGCTTCAGCATGTCATATGAATATAATTTCATGGGCTTGATTTTTTTCAAACGCCAAATAATCACGATGCTCACTTTTACAATCCAGCGTCATTATAGTAGTCTATTGGTTAGCGTTTTACAGAATCTATATGATACTTCAGTTCAATGTTTGAGTGGTAGGTAATCACCATAACAAGCAGGACAGCATCGGTCGGGCATGCCTCCTTCAGCTCATGCCGACGAGCAAACGCTGGTCACATGTTGATCCTCGTCCTGCCTTTAATCCCATCACCTTTTTGGTTTTCTCTTATTGCTTTCCTCCAACAAAATATTTTCTTTCCTATTTGTCTGTGCTGCTTCGGACATTACTATATTATCCGATGAACAAAGTTGGGCTCGCACGTCTGAATTTAAGGAAGTGTGGGTGTTGGTGGAAGTGACGTATATGCCGTAAAGCAGTCGAATTTTGTAATTCTTTTTGTTCTCGGGTTACTACCCGAAACCCAAAGTTTAAAAGTACGATTAAAAACGATACAGACCCCATCAAGCTTTGGCAGACGTGTCATTCAACCTATTGTAAGTCGATGTATCATCACAAGAGTCTTGAAAATATATTATGAAGGTTGAAAAGTTACCTAGTGCTGATTTAAGGTTAGGATAAGATTTCAAAGTCACTTATAGTGAGACGAATGTCTGTTCGAGGAGCATCATAATAAAGATTCAGCAGAAATTAATCAGACAGTGTAATACTACTCTAACGAGAGTTAACTGACATGTAGCTGCAAAGTTACTGGGCAGTATTTGTACAATATATTGGAAACATAGCAGAGTACGCAGAATGAGCTGATGTAGGGAAAGTGTATGATACAATTTGTCCTAAATATTACACATGCTTTATATTAAAGGGCTTCAAAATAACTGGTAAAATACAGTTTAAAGCAGCTTGCCCTGTCAGATGCTCTGAGAGATTTGTGCTGACAGAAATTTAAATAGGCTACTTGCGGTGTTTAATGCATTCGAAATGTGCTGCTTTCGTCAATGCATAACTTACATTTCTCTATCTGTATATCTTAGAAAGTCATGCAAATATGTCTATTTTACTGTCAGGAGAAGACGAGTCTTTTGCATGTGAATCTCCGCTAAAATTCAGGCTTCCGTGAATGAGTGCCGCCACTTGCATTCACGAACGCAATAATTCTGTATACATATTTCTAAAATATTTCGTTGTTGGACAATAAATGTTCCATATGTGGAATTTTAAACCTACAAGTAAGTATATTTTATGAAAGGGACCATTATAATGGGGTAATCAAATATAGGCTTTTGTTTTTATTTTCCTTTTTAGTTTAAGGAATTTAAAAACATTATTAATTTTTTTTAGATTGTAAACTTTTGTAAATAATATATTGCATTGCCTAAATTACATTAACTGATATCGACATTGTTTTTAGGAGATCATTAGGCAGGATGTGAAATAAAAAAAAAATACATTTTTTTTTATTTATCCAAATGTAAAAAATAACTAAATTGGGATATATACCATGTATTATAATTTATTAGAATTTAGTCTTATTCCTGAAACATTCTTATGAGCTTTTAAATACATCATTAAAGAGTTACCTGTTTAATCTAACCCTAACCCAATTTGAACAAAGTCTCTTATGCTCACCAGGACTGCATTTAGTTTTAGAAAATATTATTATTATTATTATTATTATTATTATTATTATTATTATTATTATTATTATTATTATTATTATTATTATTATTATTAATATTTATATTATTATTGAAATAAGTGCTTTCTGTTTTTTTTTAAACGTAATTTATTCCTGTGATCTGATTTTTCAGCATCATTACTACAGTCTTCAGTGTCACATTGTTAATATGAGAATTTGATGCTCAAGAAACATTAATATTTTTTAATTATTCGTTTTAATGTTTTTTTTAAAAAAAATGCTTTTTTATGGTAACTGATGTATTTTTTGAAAGGATTCTTTATTGAATAGAATGTTGAATAGAACAACTGAGCAACATTTATTTGAAACAATTTATTTTGTAACATTAAAAATGTCTTTGCTGTTGTTTTAGATTAAAATAATGCTCCCTTGCTGAATAAAAGTATTGATTTTTTTAAAACAAAAATAATAATCCTAACCCCCAAACTTTTGAAAAATAGTATGTGTAAGCAAAATTGACATTTGCAATGACATATGCCCAAGTGAATTGGGATAGAACTAATTGTTTTCTAACTGTGAAACAAAAGGAGAGCTTTCGAATCGGAACTGAATCGACAAATCTGTATGCCCGTCATACGGTACAAGTGAGTACATCTAAATACAGTGTGTTGAGAAACCTTGTGAAAACACAAACTTGTTTCTGGCATGCATGGCTCTTACAATACCTTGCCCCACAGCTTAATAACCATTGGGCTGCATGTTATGCAGCTTATAGCCTTCCACTCCCAGGATTAATATCACGCTTCCTTAGGAACTGCTCCCTGATCAGTGCCAGTTGCATGCCACTAACCAGAATTTACCACCGCAGCCAGCAGCAGTGATTCAGGACTTTTGCAGGAAGCTTGGTTCTCTCTCTCTCTCTCTCTCTCTCTCTCTCTCTCTCTCTCTCTCTCTCTCTCTCTCTCTCTCTCTCTCTCTCTCTCTCTCTCTCTCTCTCTCTCTCTCTCTCTCTCTCTCTCTCTCTCTCTCTCTCTCTCTCTCTTTCTCTCTCTCTCCCTCTCTCTCTCCTGTGGTGTCCGCACCTGAGCTCAAAGCTCCGATGATGGATGAACGGAACACAGATATCAGCCTTGTCATCTATTGATGGCTTTTAAAGTACCCGAGAGGGAAGTCAGGCTGTAGGCCTCACCTCCACCTCCGCCAGAGCTGGCTCACCAGCCCCGATAGCTGCTGACATCCATCATCTTTCTCACGCCTCGTGTGCCCTCATCATGTGAGTAATGAGATGTGGCTTGGAGAATCTTAATGGATCTGCAATCTCCTAACTCTGAAATACAAAAACATACTAGAGACCTACTTGTTCTTTCAAGGTATCCTTGCCCACAGTAATTGGAAGAGAAATTGAGCAGATTAATTGTCATAAAAGATGCATCAGTCAAAGTGCAAACACAACCTTTTAGCTGGAGCCTCTCTACAAGGTCAGCTTTAGTGGCATCCCAATTTAGCGGCCCAATCGACCTGATGATGGTGCTAAGGGGACTTTTTTTTTCAATAATAAAAAAAATAAAATAAAAAAAGAGACACCAAACATTTTCAAGCTTGCCTGGATACTTTTACAAAAGGCAGTGGCTATTTGCACTAAGTGAAAATATTTATTATATTTACAACATGTAAAAGAAACAGTTATTATATGTGTATATAGTAATTAGATTTAATTTATACTTTTTTTAGGAAGATTTTACTATTTGCACTCAGTAATGTTGTACATTAACAGGATAAAATAATAACATATAATGTAAATTATTATATTTATTAATATGGGACAATAAAAGCTATTCATAAACATACTCTTAACCCTACAGAATAAATGCTTTTATTATTATATTATTATTATTATTATTATTATTATTAATAATAATAATAATACAATTTCTTTAGGCACTTTATTTCCACTTTTTTAAAACATTTTTTATGGTCAAATAATGTGTTTTCCTTGTGACATGTGAAGGGATAAGGGAGAAGAGCGAGCTCTGCAAAAGGTGGATTCGAACCCGGGTCGTTCGTGTCAAACCAACACAACAACGTCTATAGCTATGCAATAGTCAATCTGATTGAATTGAAAATTGCCAGGCAGTCTCTTTGTCCAAGGTGCCACAAAAAAATAAAAAAATAAAAATGTGTGAAAAACACAAAAGCACCGGAAAAAAATGAAGTTCGGTCTGCGGTCAAACAATGTTAATAGAAACTTGCTGGGCCTGTTTGACTCAGGGCACAAGAGGCCTGTGAGAATTTCAAAATAAATTGTGAGGGTGCCTTCATGTTTTTTTCACATTTCACAGTTTCAAAGTTTCAGGAACTAGTCCTAGGTTTTTAGTCAATAATAATAATAAAAAAATAAATAAATAAAAAAACACCTTTATAAATGGCCTAAACAAATACACAGACCTTTACAAACTTAGGTGAGCATTAACCCTCACAAACAAAATAAAAAAGATTCAGTTATGTCACACTGAGTAAGAAGAGTTTATTTAGGCATAAGAAGTGCTTTAAGTGGGCCAGTACGCGCCGGTACTCAGTACCACCACTTCCAAATATAACTCTTGAGCGTACTGCCACCTCACCGTGCACCCAGAACGTGACTTTAGCGTACCGGTACGCTCATTTGCACATCTTCCAGAGCACCCTTCACAATGCACGTTTCCTAATTCGTCCCACCGAGAATAACCGTTCTCGGAAGGCTTAAAGACCCGGCCGAATCCTCTGCCGGTGTTCTCTATGCACGCGCTAACGGCGAATCCGTTATATATTTTCTTTTATTTAATATTTAACCCCTTAAGTGTCACTGGCCCACCGGTGGGCCCATTTGCCACTGCATGTTTAAAACAATATATCCTATATTTGTCCTGATCTAATGTTGACAAACTATATATCATTCGAAAGCTTACGAACTCAAGATTCATCCTGTGCAAACCGATTTGAAATCGGACCTTGCGTTACCATGGAAACGGTGCTCTAATTTATTCTAGCGGGCTCCTCCCCAAGTGGCGTTGTCATGTTTCATATTTATTTAACATATTTATTTAATTTATAATAAAAACCTTTTCTAATCTTGACAAAACGCATATCGTCGGAAAGGTCTTAGTCTCACGGTTCTATATCTGCAAA
Source organism: Pseudorasbora parva (assembly GCF_024679245.1). Taxonomy (NCBI): domain Eukaryota; kingdom Metazoa; phylum Chordata; class Actinopteri; order Cypriniformes; family Gobionidae; genus Pseudorasbora; species Pseudorasbora parva. The sequence continues at coordinate 36,477,250 of NC_090182.1, read as the reverse complement.
CTGTTTTGTGATATTTACACAAAAATATATACATTTGACACAGAAAATTGCATTTTAAAAAATCAATGGAATTTCAATGACACCCGGTGGCTATTTGTGGTACAACGCCTAAACAAAATCTCATGGGAACTTCAATTTTTGTGATATCAACTTCAAATTTGGAACACAAATTGATTAGACATATGGCTTTGATTTGATAGTAATTTTAGAGTCCACATTATTTTGTAACATATATATTTTATATTAAATATTAAATATCTAGTACAGTATTTTTGATTTATAGTACATTTAAACTTCCATAACTTTTTTAAACTTAAATTTTTTGAAGTGATTTCACTTGAGCAATACTCTGCTGACTGTCTTCTTTAAAATGAGACCAAACTTATGTCTATATTCCAAAGCATTCTTGAATTGCAACCATTTAAGTTTGGATAGTGAATTTTCATGTATATTTTCAAAAAGGGGGGTGACACTTAAGGGGTTAAGTAACTTGTTGTATTCATAAACTCATTCGGCTATTCAAACACAAAATAACTAATAAAGTCTCAAGCAGCAAAAGCAATCCTCTAAGTTCTCTTTAATACAAAAATATGCATTTTCATTTATTCATATATGGTTGCAACAACATTTAGTTCAACATTTTAAGTGTCATTGTTTTATAAAATGTTTTATTGGCAGAAATTTCAAAGTCCAGTTATTATGCTTTCAAATTGTATGCTATCTATGTATTTTCCTGAGAAAAAAAAAAAAAACCTTTTACGTTTTATAATTTTGAATAGAGGTTGATGGTATTTAATATCCCTTTAGTCTAGAAAATAAATATTCAGTCATTTGAGCATGGAGTCACATTATGTCTACTGGACAAGAGTTACAAGCACAGTATGGGAAAAATATTGATGGCACTCAGACAGCAATGTTCAATTGTGTATCTAAAAGAAATTTATCTAAAAAATAAAAATAAAAAAAAAATAGATACATTTCTAGTTTATTTGTTGTTCAGAAAATATGTGACCATTGAACATGGTTAACAATTAAATCATGGAGCCACATTGAGATCCCTATATCTCTGGAAATTAATGGGCCTTAAAATTAAGGAACCAAAAGTAAAAAGTGTTTTAAGAATTTGAATCTAAAAGGATCTAAAAGGATATTAAGGTATTTTCAAAAGTAATTACAAGCGTGCAAACTGAAAAAATAAACACAAGTGCTTTTTCCCTTTTATTGAAATGTCACCGTTGGCTTATAATGCAACAAAGATTTCTAAAGTCAGATTTCACTAATATACCTACCAATCTCTGTGTGAAAATAAAATAATGATGCCATCATTCTAAAGTCATTTTTACACCCCTGTGAAAATTGTCATTCTGACCCCCACTACAAAATATTGAATTACTCAGTAAATATACATCCATTACATTAAATATTGTCTTTTTTTCTTTATTTATGACTGTCTTTCTTCAGAAACAAAATTAACAAAATCTGGGAAATTTTCAGAAATTTGGCAGATTTTGACACAGAATGACTCAAATGTGTTTGTCTGAGAGCCTTTATACACATACTTAACTGCAGACACTGAAATAACTACACTGTGTGGTACAGTACACATATTTTGAGTGTCCCTTATTATGTCCCTTATTTTCTTAAAGAACTACGATTGTCCCTTATTTTCTTATCCAGAAGTTGGCAACCCTACATATAAAACCCCTTCAATATAGTTGTTGTTACCTCAGGAGATGAGAGGAGTCAGCAAAAAAATAAAAATAATAATAATAGAGTACCGGCACTTCTTTTGGGCCACTTAAAGCACTGGGCATAAGTCATAGTTAATAGTGAATTTGTGTACCCATACCAAAGTGTTACCAAGCAGTGCATGTAGTACTGCAGGTTTTAATGGCTCTAAACATGTTCACTATGGGTCATGTATCCACTGACTTGCACACCAGATCTCACACAAATTATCTCGTTCCTCCCTTTACATCCCTGGGATGCCCCATAACTGGTAAAATGAACAAAAATTTTATTCTCCAAAATACTGAAATTCAACAGAAGTTGTAGATGTCTTTTATTCCTCTAAAATAAACATTGGTCCACATTATTGCTTAAATTTGTGTTTAGGCTGTGCTTCCCCGGTAGTCTTAAAGCAATCACCGTTGTTTTCCACTATACAGAATAAACTCTAAGCAGCATATGTTTTGAAGATAAAGCCTGGGGTTTATCTTGCTCTCTTTTCCACTGAGACCAACTTGAGGGTAAATCGTGTGATGTAGTTTTGCAGTGATGGTGATGTAATTTATGTTATATTTTAGCTCACTCTTGCTTTGTGCTATTTACACTTCGGCTAACTATTTAGAGACACGGGGGCGACCATGTGCATGTAATCTCTGAGGGGAAAAAATGGTTGTGAAACAACACATTTCGTGTATTGGTTTAAAAAAAGAAATTGTGTATGACTATGTTAGATATAATTGTCTCATTATAATCTCTTTTGGATGTTATATCCAAATTTAACTTTATTGACATTATATCAGCTATCATACAATCGAATCACTGCAGAAGAAAAACAAAAACTGCATTATCTTCTATCAAATGTCACACATATAATCCATATGTATCCATTCGCTCAACTAAGCACTTACAGTAATAAAATAAATTGTATACCTTTCGTGAAAGGAAAGTGTTCTAATAGCCAATGACATGTAGACCGTTATCTTTGCATGACTGTCGTTTGATGCATTATGGGTTAACCAGCATAATGCCGTTAACAGTTTAGTGTCGACCTTGAGAGCATTTCTGCTCTGGATCCATCCATCTCTATCAAATACCACCATCGTGACAGTGTTTTGCCTAGGAAAGCCATTAAAGGATCAAATCCCAAGGTGAGAGAATGAAATCCAGCTAGCTGTGGAATGATTACACCCATTCAGAAGGCCTTGGATAAATGCTGTAATTAATTGTACTCATAAAGAATTACTATTTACCATTTATTGGACCATAAACTCTTTATGATGTGATATATAGCTTCTGCTTCAGTTCAGTACAATTTTTTTAGACGTTTAAGGGATTTCATGCACACATGAACCAACAAAATAATAACAAAAAAATGTCATGGTTAAAGATTAATGTGCACAGTCATGGATGGATGGATGGATGGATGGATGGATGGATGGATGGATGGATGGATGGATGGATGGATGGATGGATGGACAGACATATAGCTAGATAAATTAAATAATAACAAAAAATGTTTCACGGTTAAAGATTAATGAGCACGGACTCGCAATTGTGTGAAATAAAGTCACAATCCTGACTGAGGAATAAAGTCAGTTCCCTTTCGAAAGGGAACTCGAGCTGCGTCAGCTGACGCTATGGGGAACGCCTCCAGCGTGACCGGTGTCTGAAACGTTTATCCAATCACATCAGTCCTACTGACCGGCGACAGCCTCTGACGTCATAGACGTGCGACCAGGAAGTATAAAAGGGCGCCTTGCAAACACAACCGCATCCAATTCGTCTTCAGGGACTGTTTGTCTGATTCAAAACAAGAGAAACATCATGTCGAAGCGTACGCACAAGTCGAAGCACGGCTTCAGAAAGTGTGCAGACCCGTGTCCCAGGTTCCTCACACCTGAGGACACACACACACTCTGCGTTATTCCGCCATCAGCGGGCGAATTTCGCTGATGTGGAGGGAGTGGCCGAGGCGGGGTACGTGTCGATGCCGCCAGTTGATGAGACGTTTGCGAACTATCTCGCATCTGGCCGGGCATCGACATTGAGAACTCCCACCCTGCCGTCTAAGCCGTTGAGAACGACCTCACGGTTAAACGGCAGGGCGTACACGTCAGCAGGTCAGGCGGCGGCGGCGCTGCACACCATGGCGGTGTTGCAGGCTTACCAAGCTGACCTGCTGAGGGACCTCGATCAGGGGGAACGCCAGGGTGGCCTACCCCCTGAGGGGATGGCTGAGCTCCGCCACACCACGGATTTAGCTCTCCGGGCCACCAAGCAAACAGCAGTCGCCATCGGACGGTCGATGGCGGCTATGGTGGCCACGGAGAGACATCTGTGGCTGAACCTTGCGGACATCGGGGGGAAAGAGAGGTCCTTTCTCCTCGATGCCCCGGTTTCGCCCTCTGAGCTCTTCGGCACCTCCGTCGAGGCGGTGGTGGGAAGGTTTAGAGAGGCGAAGGCGCGCTCAGCGGCTTTTAAGACCTGCATCCCACTGAGGTCCGGGGCCGCGCCCAGGCAGGCGGGTGTCCCTGGTACGTCACGGTCTGAGGACCGGAGACAAGACCAACGAGCGAGCGTGGCCTCTCGGGCGCCCCCTCCATGGCGGAGTAGGGCGCAAAAGAGGTGGGACACCCGGAACTGGAGGAAGGGTGCCGGTGCCGAAGACCGGAACCAGTGTATGCGGGGGGAAACTCCGCCTACGAGGGCGAAGCGGAGGTAGTAGGTGAGCCCTTCCTTCCACCCTTTTCCTTGGCGCTTGACATCAGGCCGGGCGGGGCCAATGATGAGCGGACGTGAGACTCTGACGGCCCGTCTGGTCTGGTGAGCAGGCGCCCCCGTCAGGTTTGGGGTGCTTTCTTTTATGAGCCTATAGAGAAGTTATCATAAGCACTAGAAGCGGAAAAGTGGCGTTTTCCTTGTGGGAAAGGAGTCGTCTGAGTAAACTCGACCGCTTCCCTGAGTGGGCATGAGGGGTCGTAGAGGAAGATTCAGCGTTGGACGCCTCATCGGAAAACAACCCTCGGGCGGTGTGTCCGCGCAATGGATGCTGTGAGTATATGCCTGTGCACGGATGTCATCACGCGCCGGTGGACAGCGGGTAAGCCCTCAGTATGAGGGACGTTTTATGTTCTTAAAATGCTGTGTGCTCCCCGCCGAGGGTGTGTTGTACGGTGTGTCCCCGTTTGGTGGCCGGAACGATCTATTTAAGGAAGCCGTGAGACGGCTGGTGAGAGCTAGCCTCGCTAGTGGAGAGTAGCCGTCACGTTAAGCCAGTAAAGTAAACATGTTACTTGGTGTGTTCTCTCAGTGCGTTGAGAGTGGTTACCGCTCATTTTCGCGGAAATATGTTTCAAGAGGGAAACTAAGCGAGTGTGGGTGTCCCTAGCGGTTCGGCTAAAAGCTCCGGGCCACCGGAGGGCAAGTGTTGTAGCATTAACCCCTGCGGACGTAAGTAAGCGCGAGGGTGAGTAGGCTAACACACGAACGAAGCATATGTGTACCCAACCCTCGAGATATGGGCTTGGGACGTTAAGTTGCTAGGGTGGGTGCTCCCAGCCTTAGCAGAGACTGGTATACAGGCAGTTAGCTTAGGCTGTGTTTTTACAGGATGATAAAAACCCCTATTCAGCCTCCTCTCATGTGAGAGTCGCCTGGCCAGGGCCCGCCCCCGGGTCTGCGCTCGGGGGTGCGGTAATGCAGATGGGAAAAGGTGAGAGCATTATAGGTTTGCAACCTAGCCTGTAAGGCGGTAAGTAAGGTTTGTGGGTCACCTGGGCCAAATACTTTTATCCCATCCAAGGGATGTGGGACTGTGGTAACCATTATTCGCATATTGCAATAATTTTGCCCTGTGTTTTTTGCTCCACCTTTCGTAGGGCTCGGGGTGAGCGACACGCACAACCTGTGTGCCTCTTGAGGGCCCAGCGTTGGATGCTCCCCTGGGAAGCCAAGCATCACCATGGCGACGCCTTGGAGTAAACTGCGGGTTGCTGGAAATAGCAGCGGTCTCCCCGGGGCTGGTGTGGTAAGGAATGAACTCCCCTCACTTAAAGGGGTTGTAAGAGCAATGTTGTGTTGAGTACACCGCTCTGGCGATGCAATTAGGTCTGTGTTGTAGGTTCTGCCGGAGGACTGGGCTTCGCTGGGAGGACCCCGTGAGCCTCCGAATGAAGCCAGCTGTGAGCTGTGAGCAGCCAGCCCGGACAGTCCAGGCAGTAGACTCTGAACAGGAGGCCTCGACGGGCCTTCTAGTTGGAGTGACGACATCGGGGCCCGTGTGCGGGATGGTAAAAAAAAAAAAAATCTCCCTTTTGTTGTCACAAACAGTATTGTCTCGTCAACAGGCTTCGTCAGCCAAGCAGACAGCCATGGTTAGCCCGACATGGAGCGGCCAGCATTCATCCGACCTGCCAGCGAATATTCATCGCTGGCATGGCTACAAGCCCAGTTAGTAGGCCTCCCTAGGCCTCCCTGAGGGCCCGCAGTGCCGGCTACGAGTAGCCTGGCAGGTAGTAGGCCCTGCGGGGCCTCCCTGGGGGAACGGGTTCCTTGGAAGGAGACACAGAACTGGAACTCAAGCTGACAGCTAGTGGTTCCTGCCGTCAGGCTTCGGTCCTAGCCGGCAGCACCTGATGGCAGGTGCATACTCTAGCACGACGAGTTTACACTGCTGCTATGCGGTCCTTACAGGACAGGGACCTGCATAGGTTGCCTACAGCATGGTACCTACCAGGCAGGCTTAAGAGCTCCCCTCTTATGAGGGTTGTCTGTGAGCTTACGGCCGCCTGGGCCTGGTCAGTTGGTCGTAGGCCCCTCGGGGCCTCCCTGTTAGATCAGCCCGTAGGCCTTCTCAGGCCTCCTGAGCACCCCTGTAATGTATGTGCTCGGTAGATCCTAGGATCGAGCAGCTGACTCCCCTCGCTAGCAAGGGTGGGAAAGCACTACGCTGAGCGCTGTTCTCCGGGATAGCCCGTTTCTGAGTTCCGGCCTGAGGCGGACACTGCCAGTTCGCAGTCCCTCAGCTTGATGCCTCCCCAGAGGCGAGTTTCCAGAGGCTCTGTTGTTAACAGACTGGGTTGGCAGACGGAAGCATCCCGCATAGTGACGCCAGGTCAAGCCTCCCTGGTGGCATTCGGTGAAGTTCTTCCCGAATAGTGACTGGCTGGGGCGGCCTCGGGTCCCCTAGCCACATTCCCTTAAAAGATCCCCTTCGGTTGAACAGGTTGGTTCCAGGCCTTTGAGCGGCCGGGGTAGGGTACATGAAGGTGCCCCAAGGCCACAGCTCGGGCTATGACCGTAGGGAATGCTGTCACTGACAGCCTAATGTGACCAGAGGGGGAGTGGTTCAGGCATTTCAGTTGAATTTGCTTGTCCTGACAGTTGTCACTGCTAGTAGGCATGCACTCCCCTCGGCATGGCGGCGTGGGTATATCGTTCCCCATAGCGTCAGCTGACGCAGCTCGAGTTCCCTTTCGAAAGGGAACGTCCCTGGTTACGACTGTAACCTTAGTTCCCTGAGAACAGGGAACGAGACGCTGCGTCACTTTTGCCATGCCTCGGGGCCTGCCTGCGAACAGTCCCTTCAGACGAATTGAATGCGGTTGTGTTTGCAAGGCGCCCTTTTATACTTCCTGGTCGCACGTCTATGACGTCAGAGGCTGTCGCCGGTCAGTAGGACTGATGTGATTGGATAAACGTTTCAGACACCGGTCACGCTGGAGGCGTTCCCCATAGCGTCAGCTGACGCAGCGTCTCGTTCCCTGTTCTCAGGGAACTAAGGTTACAGTCGTAACCAGGGACAAATTTTTACTTTATGACTCGCAATTGTGAGAGAAAAAATATTTTTAAAATTAATATTAATTTTAAATATAATTAATTTTATAATTATTTTATAAAAACTTATTTTTTTTATTAAGTGGTGGAAACGGGCCTCCATAGTCTGTCGCATCAGAAATGTCGACGCTGTCCTCCCCAGCAGCTGGAATGTGTTCCCGGTTGCCCTAGCAGCTCCCAAAGGCCACCAGGACTTATACTGGTTTATAAAAGCTATTGATTTGTTGTAAAGTGTAATAATCATCTCAGAAAAATGTATTCTTCTGTCAGGCGCAGTTGAAGTAAAAAGTGCCTGGGACAAACCTTGTCAAGATGAGAGGGTGTAGCCATGGCTATGTCTATGTCATTATTCCAATATTATCTTCATAACTTCTTACAAAATAAAAAGTTCACCCCTCAGAAAAATGTACTTTACTCTCTTGTCAGCATTATAGCCTGGTGTGAGCATGGCGCGTCCACTTCAGATGTGGAGGAGTGCTGTATATAATATCACATAAAGGAGGACAAATCCTCCTGGGATTTTCGTAGAGGTGAGAAGTCGTGTTTACGACATCATGTGCGTTCAAGTCTCTTTAATCGGAGCAAGTTACCTTTTTTAATGAATTTCACGAATATACAGCAAGGTTTGTTAACTCTACTTATAGAAAATGAGGAACAAAGAATCTGCATTAGAATATTAGTTGCATTAATTAATCCATGAAGCCTCTGTAAATGATAACATTATAGCTATATTAGCTATATTACAATGCTAGCTTACTTTGATGTAAAGGACAAAGCCTGACAGTGTCACTGCCAAATACCAGTTATATTCAACGCCAGACGTTGCATCTATCGTTGCATCCATTGAAATACCACTTCCTACTGTTTTTTACATCTTTTTTGGTGTTCATGTGCGTTCAACTCTTTGCGACATGACTTGAACACACCAGTACACTCAAAAGTAATCAGGTCCGGTCGTTTACATGGGGACATTTTTCATTTGATCGGTTCATTAAAAGTTTTATCCCACCCCTCTCAAACTGATTATAATTTAATTCCGTTTGGGCATTGTTATTCCGATTGAGGTGTTTATATAGAGCATTTTCATTCGGATTGGACTTTTATACCGATTACAGTGCTCCATGTAAACACACTATTGTTGGAGCGTCAGACTCCCATGCAGACAGATCCAAGTTCGAATAGATCCAAGTTAGAGCGAGCGGAGCCAACACACACACACAAAATACCATTACAACAACAGTTGCTCACAATGTGTTTGTCTTTAGTGATTTTGCCTTCAAAAAACCCCCCAAAAATGACAAAACCGCATTTGGAACAATGTTTATTTTGGGTTAATTTGAGAGCTTTTAATTTGAATTTGATCTCTATACACGCCTCTAAAAGGCCATCATGAGATGTGTAGCATGAAAAAAAAACCTTTTAATCCAAAATATTGGCAAGACAACCAGCAAAAAATGTGCCATGCTTTGTCTCGTGGTGCCGTCTGATATTAAATTCTTTACAAACAGCCACAATGTGCAGATGAGACACAATGGCTAGTTTTAGCACCTTGTTTTAGCAAGTTGGTGAATGAAGATACCTGCCAGGTTACATGTCACTACTGATTTATTAATTTGTCAAAATTTTTAACAGAGTAATAGCTTACTGTCAGTTACAAAAGACACTGTAACAGTATGTCAGGCAATTCTAGTTGTTTTTTCCATCAATTTATTTCTAATATTATCGACTATTATTATTGACTATATTCCTGGCCATCATCTAGTGGTGAATTTTTTTTATTTTTACTTTTTTTTTGGCCCGTGGCATAATAAACTTGCCGACCCCTGTTGTAAACTATTAGCCTGGATGTCAGCCGAACTTAGCCCTGCCCACAACATTTTTAGGTTGGGCGGTTTGGTCTGGCCTTGATCTTCGCACTCAAAGGTCTATATATCACAAAATAGTCGCTTAAGGTCTTTCCTGATTCGGTTGAAACACTCCCCATAATCACAGGCCAATGGAGCAGTTTCAGACTCATATTCTGACTAGAATTGAGTATGACCACGTCAGGCAAATAAACTATATAAGAGTAGCAGAATAAAGTTGGCATGAAATATAACTTGATAGTCTTTTCTTACTTGTGATGTACATCCCAGCGATATGGCTTCTGGAACAGGAAAACATCCCTTGATTTTATCATGGGGAATTGATTGGATGGTTGTGATTTGCTATTGGTGGATCTCCAAAGGCATTTATTTGTAGGAAGTTTATCCGTTAATCTCCCTATTTATGACCGAGGCATTCATTGGAGATCAGATATTTCTGCTGGTCTTTTGGAAAACACTTTATGTAAAAATCTCTAATAAAATATAAATGAGGACTTAAATGCTACATTGATATGATTAGAGCTATTCAGTTGCCCCCTGAAACAGTTGTTAATGGAGATTTTCACTTCGGAACACCAAATGTCCAACTCGCTGACAGATATCACTAAAGTTATGTCGTGAGAAATCACACCTGTCTCTGTGACAGCACTGCAATCCGTACACAGCAAAAAAAGCTACCAAGGCTTTTCAGCCAAACAGAAAACTACTTTATTCTGGTATGTAATGCCTGCATTTTATAACCCGTCCTGCATTTTTTCTCTTTAAAAATCTTGTTTCACTTTGAAACACGTCAAATTATGAATGTAAAATGGATCCCAAATGGCAATTTAATGACTTTAGCGATGCATGATGCTGCTGCGGGTGACACAGCTTGTCCCTGCCTCGGGCCAGTGTGTACTGCTAGTCACATGGTCTCTGTAATGTACGCGTGTGTGAGTTAGCCATAATGAAATTCATACACACACCATCATAGCATGTGTGCTTGGAAGTGGGTGTAATGCATGCAAATGTGCATTTCATAATCTGAGTGATGAGAATATGATACTCTAACAACAAAAGCACTATAGGGACAATGTTAGTTTCTACATATGGAGGCTACTGTAAAAAGAGCAGGCATGGTTCCCCATGCCATAAGCTGTATTTACACTCAAACAAGTTCTAAAAATGAGATCCGTGAGCAGAAATATTGCTGCCCATGTTTCATGTTATTGGTCGATGACATTATCTGTTATTTGCTTGACATTTTACTACCTGAAGTACGTATTCTGCATCAAGTAGTATCATATTTTAAAATTATGTTCAGTCAGCTTGTTTGAAACGTAGTTTGATCCAATTGAAATACTAGATAAAGCAGAGGAATTAGAGCTTTCATTGAGCTAAAGGGGATCAGTATTAGTTGGATTCGTTTATCTGTTCATATCCAGAGTATTTTGATTAGTCATAAACTCTGGTTCCAGATAGAAGACATACATTTTCATGTTTCAAACTTACATCCAGCCTTGCCACAATCCAGGCTCTGAGCTCTTCAGGCAGTTCCTTTGGCCTCATTATTCTCATTTGCTCTGACATGCATTGTGAGCTGTAAGGTTTTATATAGACAGGTGTGTGGCTTTCCTAATCAAGTCCAATCAGTATTATCAAACATAGCTGAACTCAGATAAAGGTGTAGAACTGTCTCAATGATGACCAGAAGAAATGGACAGCACCGGAGTTAAATATTTGAGTGTCACGGCAAAGGGTCTGGATACTTAGTACCATGTGATATTTCAGTTTTTCTTTTTTAATAAATCTGCTAAATGTCAACAATTCTGTGTTTTTCTGTCAATATGGGGTGCTGTGTGAACATTAATGTTAAAAAAGACCTTAGAATATTTTAGTAAATGGCTGCAATATAACAAAGAGTGAAAAATGTATGAAAAATAGAATGAGAATCAGAATGAGCATTATTGCCAAGTATGCTTACACATATAAACATACAGTGGGTATAGGAAAGAATCACCCCCTCATAATCACATTTTGTTGCTTTGTTTTATTCAGCTGTATTTACTCAGTGCAACTTTTAACATCCAAGTGAAATATATAACACCAAAGTTAAAAATGTAAAAGACAGAATCACTGAGTTAGAAAAAGGATCACCCACTTGTGTCAGTGTTTTGTTTTAATCACAGCATTTAGTATGTTGCCTTTTCTAACATTGCACATCTAGACATCAACATTTTTGACCCCTCTTCTTTGCTCAAGTTCAGTTAAATTTGATGGTGGCCATTTGTGGACTGCAGTCTTCAAGTCTTCCATATATTTTCAGTGGGGTTAAAGTCTGGGCTCTGACAAGGCCATGCAAGGACATTCACTTTTTTCTCCTTCAACCACTGTGTGGTCAGTTTTTATGTGTTCCTTTGGTCATTGTCAGGTAAACCTACTTCCCATTGAAAACTTTCTGGCAGATGGCATAGGACAGCAGACATATAGTTTGGCATTGAGGCCAATTCAATTTTAGTCTCATCTGAACACCTTTTTCCACGTGGCCTCAGAATCTTCAAAGTGTGTTTTGACAAAGCTCAGTCGTGACTGCATTTGGCCTTTCTCGAGGAGTGTCTTTTTTTTTTCTTGCAACCCTCCCATACAAGCCACATTTGTGGAGAATTTGTGATATTGTTGTCATATGAACATGCACTCTTTGTCACAAATTCCTGCAACTGCTTCAGAGTTGGTGTAAGACTCTTTGTAGCCTCTCTGACCTGTATCCTCCTGGCTCTTTCATCCAGTTTGGAGCGACGTCCTGATCTAGGGAGGGTCTGTGTCAAATACCTTCCACTTTTTATTAATAGACTTCACTGTGCTTCTAGGCACTGATAAAGCCATTGAATTTTTTCTGTATCCATCTCCTGACTTGTGCCTGTCCACAACTTTATCCTTAAAATCGTTTGGCAATGCCTTGTCACTCATAGTTGATTGTTTTCTTCCGTTGCACTACCAAGGACCGATAAGCTCGAGTGAAAGCTTTTTTCAGTCTGAGCTAATCAAAATGACCACAACTGATCACAGTTAAAAGTCAAATGGTTTTGTGTGCTATTAAGCTAATTGTGATTAGCTACACCTAATCTGGATCACAAGTCATTTTAGAAGGGGTGTGATTTTTCCATCTGACATATTTCAGTAAGAGACATAATTTAAGTTATTAAGCCATGCAAGTCTTAACACCATGGTTTCCCTTTAAAAACGTCTCCTTAAAAGTCTCTCTCTCTTTGTTGTGTTTGTCAGTAAGGGACTATCTTACAACGTCAGTCCTTTAAAGATGCATTGGTGAAGTAAACAACTGATTTACTAGATTAACTAGAAAGTTGATATTTGTAGAATTACCATCATTCATATAAACATTTTTCTTCAATACACACCTTGCACTTTCACAATCTTGAGTGAGTGTGCGGAGCTTGAAATTAATTGAAATTAAATTGTAACAAAAAAATTCCATTGCTGTCAACCATATAGTACATTAGCATAATTTAATCACAACATGTATTAATACAATTTATTCATTTATCTTGAGTTTGCTCAGTTTTAGGGCTGAAACGATTCATCGAGTAACTCGAGTTAATCGAATCAAAAAAATCCTCGAGGCAAAATCATCTGCCTCAATGCTTCGCTTAGTCCATTTAACTACACACAGATATTGCAGAAAGACATTTTTTTGTGTAAGGACTCGGAGTATGAGCGGATTGCGGTTATATCCGCGGTTCAGGTGCGTAAACATCCCAAAAATTGCAGGTGGATGAGAGAAATCGTTAATATGTTGATTTTAATAAAGATGGAACTCTCATATCACGCTAAAACGCAATGAATGCGCGTCGTTCTTTAACTTTCGTTTTCAGCTCATGTCGAGATCAAAGACCGCAATGCGAGAGAGAGAGAGAGAGCGGGCGGGTATCAGCACTGGTAATATCATTTAATATCGCTGTTTTTAAATGAAGACAACTGTGTGTTGAGCTTCAGGATGCGACGCTGAACAATTAAGTTTCATTTGCGGCAGTACACGCGTCAGCTGAGGAGATACGCGCGACTCCAAACACATGAACTCGATGGAGTTTGCAGCTTTGCACATGGATCACCGTCATTGTGATGTGTGTGAAATCTTTAATGAGACTTTATATATCCTACTTGATAATATCTTCGAAATGCACCATTAGATGTTCTCAATACTATAGGCGCAACAAACATCAGAACAAGCTGTAACGCGCGCGCGTTTGTGATGAGCAGCGCTCGTGCTTTCAAAACTCAGAGCTGCGTGCTTTCATTGATTTGTGTAATTTAATCACACTTTAATCATATTTATAGCTACTAACTTAAAACAAGCTGTGTTACAATGATGAATGATTAGCTCAAAAGATCAGCATGTGTGATGTACTAACCCGATCACACATAAATGCGTTTATATAGTACGAGTGTGCAATGTCTTGGCGTATACATTCCACGACATTGCACACTCGTACTATATACGTATTTATGTGAGAATAGCCTGGAATTAAACATATCTCGCGTTTGATCACGTTCTAGCGGTTATTCCTCCGTGTGATGTATAGGTTGTCGACCCTGGTTAATGTAAACGATAGCATCGCGCTTAACACGGAGGATTTGAAGTTGTGACTGCGGGTGCGGGTGGATGGTTTGCTTCTAACAGCTGATTCGGTGACGATAGCTGATCCGCACATCTCTTGTTCCAAGTTAACCTGTCCAATATGTTTTGCTTCAGTAAAGGAGTAAATAAGAAAGTAAATGCTTATGTCATGCCTGAGCTGAAGCTGAAACATGAAAGTTAAGTTGCACAACATAAATACAATGTTTAGTTATTTATATTATTTATAGAATATTAGAATATTTATATTATATAGAATTTATAGAATATTTATATTATTTATATTGGCATTATTGTTATTTATATTACTACTATTTAGATGTATTGGTTGTAGGTTTAGTTTTAGATTGAACTATGTTTACCTTTTTAAAGTAATTTGAAATAGATTTTTATTTAATATAATATGGCAATTGTATGCATTAAAATAGTTTAGTTTCAAAGTTATTAATGTATGCAATTTCAGCAAAAACTTAATTTTTCTAAAAAGAAAACAAATTAGATATTAATTTTAAGATACCCGTCTTATTGTCTCTTATTGCTCTTTAATAAAGAAAAAGTCATTATTATCCGATTAATCGATTAATCGATCGATTAAGTGGTAGATTAATCGATTACAAAAAGAATCGATAGCTGCAGCCCTACTCAGTTTATTTAAACTTAATCAGTTTTGCCTGTGATAACATTTTCTAATTCACTATTTAAACGTACATAATCAAACATAATAAGCATATCAATATACTGTACATATTAGACTTAAGATATTTTTATAATGTACATTTTATGTATAAATAACTACATAGACTGTACATTATTAGGGGAATAAAATGGGTTCAAATATAGAGCACTAAGTTCTTGAATGAACTTAAAGGAACCCATTATAAAAGAAAGTAGAACATTCAGTTTTATGCAGAATTTATATTCAGTACTTTAATGTTTAATAGGCTATTTTGATGTCTACTAGCTGCCTAATTTATAGCATTTCCTTAAAATGTACAATTATTTATAGAAAATAATTCATTTAAACTAAAGGGAATCCCTAAAAGATTTTATAAATATGAAGTGCCTGATTCAGTGTAACATAGCCTAAAAAAATAAATGATAGTCTGGATCTATATGTAGATAAAAAGGTGTTTAATAATTCCAAACATAAGACATGTCCATAATTTGACCGTGAAACGCATGGCATGAAGTTTAAACTCAAAACCTTGATCAGCAACCACAAGGCACACATACACACAAACAATAATCTATCCAGGGCAAGACAAAGCACCTGGTTAAAGATCAGAAACACCTGGAACTGATTAATATACAAAAATAACTACAAAGACAAAGGGTGCGTCTCAATCAGCTCCATAGTTCAGTTGTCAGGGCACTGATCAGGGAGTCAGCCCATTGACTTATGTCCTGATCAGTGCCCCGACTAGTGAACTAGGGAGCTGATTGAGACGCGGGGAGAAACTACAACAGATCATGAATGGCAAATGACAAAATAAAAGACATGACAAAGCAAAGAATCCTGACAGTCAGACTCGTTTATGGTATTATATAGAACCTTTTATTCTAAGAGTGCATGTTTTCATGATAAAACTGCATCATGTTCAGCTTAAATAACTTCAAAGGCAATCATTTATTTGAACATTTCCCATGATCAATCACATTTTCATATGATGTCACATCCAATGAACTAAGGTTAAAATGCAGCAGACGCAAAACTGAGCAAAGGTGCTGAAAGTGACAGAAAGGGTAGGGGGAGGTGCATTTACTTCCCTGGATTGTTGGGTTTGAATGGGTGATCTATATCAGAGAGTGACATAGTGTATTAATCTAGAAGGGGGCGGCTGCCAGGGCAAGGGCATATCTCTTCTCATTGATATGTTTGCTGCAGCTCAGTAATCAATCGCAGAGAGCACTCAGCCTGCAGATTGGCTGCCGCTGACTAAATGGCAATGTACCATAATTACGAAATCTGATGGAGAAATTCCATACCCTCAAGAGCCAGCTGTGTACCGTGCATGTTTGGGAAGGCTGGTGTGTTTTCAAAGGTTCGGTGGGGATTTTGTTTTATCTATAATGCATAAGATAGTCCAACATCCCAGGCAGTTTATGTCATATTCTCTTTACTCATCACAAAGTCACAAAATCTATACACCTTTTTCACATTCTGTGTGATTAATCTGTGAAATATGATGAAATGTAAGTGCACAATCTTATAAATCTCATAAATTCTCTTATAAATTACCATAGCAATCAAAATAAACAGACCTTGCCAGTCAGACAAGTAGTTTCTATTTTTCAGTTTCTATTTATGCAGCTGAATTCCTCCAACCCACATGTGAAATCTCATTGCCACATTCGTGCTCCTCATAACTGTACATTAAACATTCAATATGTTCTGATTATCTGTGATTGTGCAGTTTTGCATTCAGCGTGGACAGACATATTACTTGCCACTGGAAACATTGCGTATGAGCTAGGGCATTCGAGTAATTAAAATGTTTAATTTGCATTAAAACAAAGTTCTGTCATGAAACTCTAGATGGCACTGGCTGTTAGGTTGTTAACTCAAATTATTATTCCCTATAGGGAAGAGCTGATTGGTTTCTGCTGTATCAGTAGCCAATGAGCCTGCTCAACCTTCAAACACTTGGGGCATCTATTTTAACGATCTGAGCGCATGTCCGAATCCACTTTAATCTAGTTTAATGCGCACTGTGCACCAGCCTATACGCGAATATTAATAACTCACCCTTTAAATAAATAAATACTGCACTTTTGCCTTTAGAGCAGGTTTTTGTTGGTCAGTGGCGCAGTTGTTTTCAGTTCCTCAAAATAGCAATGTGTGAGTAATGCGCCTGAACTCACTAGTTTTCAGACCAGCACACCACGGGCGAACAGATGGGCGCAAGTGCATTTGCTATTTAAACAACATGGCACTGGATGTGAAATGTGTCAGGCTGATACTAGCAAGAAAAACACTTGCGTCGCGCCTGGCATCGCATTGCGCCGGGTATATGATAGGGTCCAAAGTCAGCACATGTTGTGGTTAATTCATCATTAAGAATGTATCACAAATCAAATTTGGTGGAAAAATTACCCCCAAAACATAATTTGAACTCATTATTTTGTTAAATGAGAAAAAGAGGAAAAAAAACATCAATATGCATTACAAAAAGTATCTTTATAAATTAATATTTGAGTTTATTCAACAAACTTATGGATGTTTGAAATGGTGCCATCCCATGCCATACACTGATCGGCCTGTGCAGTGCTGCTTTAAGTCAAACACACCTAATGGCTATGGCTCATTGAATCCTTGGTTCACCTGATTGATTAGCTCAAATTGCAGATTCATTCAGAAATTACTGAACTAGTTTACTGAAACTTTACGTTAAGATATTACTTAGGCAACGTTTCCACCGCAGGAACTTTTCCCAGGAACTAGGGAATTTGGTACTCGGTGTGTTTCGAACGGCCCTGCTCATGAGGTAGTACTTTTTCAAAGTTCAGGAACTTCCAGGGATGGGACTTGGGCGCTGAACATGCTGGGGCTGCAGTGGCTCAGTGGTTCATTTAGGTCGGCTACACACCGGGAGGTTGGTGGTTCAATCCCCAGTTCCACCTGACCAAGTGTCGAGTTATCCATGAGCAAGAGACCCACAGCTGCTCACGATGAGCCTTGTAGGGCTGACACTGCCGTCTGTGTATGAATGGGTGAATGCGAGGCAATATGTAAAGCCTTCAATGCTGTACAAATGGCATACAAACACAAATATGTACAATGGGCCTGTTGAAAGCACTAAATAAATGCAGTCCATTTACCATTTAAATTAAACGATGATGTGTGTTCCTCGGAGGCACACAACAGTTCTGCTCTGTTATAATATTTTAGCAAAACCAGTCAATAGTGTGTGTAAAATCACAATAATAACTTCTTATTTATTTAACTGTTCAAATCAATTTTACATTATTACGATAAAAAAATGCTATATTAAAATACTGAATTATATCTAACAATCTAAACCTACAAAAACTAAACTGATACAGGGGCAGTTTTGGCAGTTTTGGTTAGAATTTCAGGGTCATTCTAACTGCATTATATAGGCCTTATCAAACAGTGACCATGTTTGTCACCAATCAACTCTATGAAATATAAAATTACCTATGAAGGTCTTTAAAAATATATATTTTAAACTGTTATTTCTCATTAACAAATTAATTTATTTAACATGTTAAATCAACAGCCGTATGAGCAAAATTGTGTCCTTAAACTCTATTCAGTTTGCCTGCAAACGGGTCCCACTTCGTTACCAACATTTACTGAAACATTTGATATAATGCACTTACTGTATTATGTACATGTTCTTACAGTGTACCTATATACATTCATGTAATTTAAACTGTCGTTAATTTCTGTAATTACACTGTTGACCCTTTCCTTATACCCATCATTAAATACCATACCACCAAACATGCCCCTAACCTTACCCATATCCTAAGTCAAGTGTTTTGTGTTACACTTTATTTTAGGTGTCCATGTTACAGTATAATTATACATGTAGGTATTGAATGATATAAATGAACTACATGTACAGTTCCTTCTCAAAAAATTTGCATATTGTGATAAAGTGCATTATTTTCCAAAATGTAATGATAAAAATTAAACTTTCATATATTTTAGATTCATTGCACACCAACTGAAATATTTCAGGTCTTTTATTGTTTTAATACTGATGATTTTGGCATACAGCTCATGAAAACCCAAAATTCATATCTCAAAAAATTAATCCGACCAATAAAAGAAAAGTGGTTTTAATACAAAAAAAGTCAACCTTCAAATAATTATGTTCAGTTATGCACTCAATACTTGTTCGGGAATCCTTTTGTAGAAATAACTGCTTCAATGTGGCGTGGCATGGAGGCAATCAGCCTGTGGCACTGCTGAGTTGTTATGGAGGCCCAGGATGCTTCGATAACGGCCTTTAGCTCATCCAGAGTATTGGGTCTTGCATCTCTCAACTTTCTCTTCACAATATCCCACAGATTCTCTATGGGGTTCAGGTCAGGAGAGGTGGCAGGCCAATTGAGCACAGTAATACCACGGTCAGTAAACCATTTACCAGTGGTTTTGGCACTGTGAGAAGGTGCCTGGTCGTGCTGAAAAACAAAATCTTCATCTCCATAAACCTTTTCAGCAGATGGAAGCATGAAGTGCTCCAAAATCTCCTGATAGCTAGCTGCATTGACCCTGCCCTTGATAATACAGTGGACCAACACCAGCAGCTGACATGGCACCCCAGACCATCACTGACTGTGAGTACTTGACACTGGACTTCCGGCATTTTGGCATTTCCTTCTCCCCAGTCTTCCTCCAGGCTCTGGCACCTTGTTTTCCGAATGACATGCAAAATTTGCTTTCATTTGAAAAAAATACTTTGGACCACTGAGCAACAGTCCATTGCTTCTTCTCTGTAGCCCAAAAGTGGCTTGACCTGGAGAATGCAGTACCTGTAGCCCATTTCCTGCACATGCCTGTGTACGGTGGATCTGGATGTTTCTACTCCAGACTCAGTCCACTGCTTCTGCAGGTCCCCCAAGGTCTGGAATTGGTCCTTCTCCACAATCTTCCTCAGGGTCCAGTCACCTCTTCTCGTTGTGCAGCGTTTTTTGCCACACTTTTTCCTTCCCACAGACTTCCCACTGAGGTGCCTTGATACAGCACTCTGGGTGAGGGTGTCAATGATTGCCTTCTGGACAGCAGTCAGGTTGGCAGTCTTACCCATGATTGCGGTTTTGAGTAATGAACCAGGCTGGGAGTTTTTTAAAGCCTCAGGAATCTTTTGCAGGTGGTGGTTTTGCACCCGAGGTGGTGGAGGCCATGTGCGAGAGGTTCGGCCCAGTAAAAGTGGACTTGTTTGCGTCTCGAGAGACGTCCCACTGTCCACTGTGGTTTTCCCTCACGCATCCAGTCCCGCTAGGGTTGGATGCCATGATGCAGACGTGGCCGAGGCTGCGTCTTTACGCTTTTCCCCCAATTTATCTGCTCCCGGGAGTCCTGGAGAAGGTTCGTCAAAAGGGGGTCAGCCTACTTCTGGTGGCACCCCGTTGGCCGACTCGAGTTTGGTTCTTGGATGTCATAGCTCTGCTGGCAGGTCATCCGTGGCAGATTCCTCTGAGGAGGGATCTCCTGTCTCAGGCGGCGGGCACAATATTTTACCCCCGGCCGGAGATTTGGAACCTTTGTGTCTGGCCCCTGAGGGGGCCAGGTACCTAGAGGCTGGCCTGTCGGCAGAGGTGCTCCAGTCATTGTTGTGCCCGGGTACCCTCGGTGTGGCTTAGTGGGTACTCGTTCCCCATTTCTTCGTTCCGACGCAGTGGGAAGTTCCCTCAATAAGGGAACAGCTCGGGTTATGTATATAACCCTTGTTCCCTGAGAGGGAACGAGCACTGCGTCGCGCCGCCACACCTCGGCACGCCTGGAGCGCATGCTTCAGAGCAATAGCTGCCGCCATTATGCGCCGGCTCCCCTTTTATACTTCCGGGTATGCCGTCACAATGACGTCATCACGCACGCTAATAGGATTGGACTAGTGTCTATTCAGACTTCAGATTCGCTGATGCTTAGGGAGTATCCCCATTTCATCGTTCCGACGTAGTGCTCGTTCCCTCTCAGGGAACAAGAGTTATATACATAACGTCCCCGGTTACGTATGTAACCTTAGTTCCCTGAGAACAGGGAATGAGACGCTGCATCAGCTGACGCTACGGGGGAACGCCTTCAGCGTGACAGGTGTCTGAAATCGCTATCAAATCACAATCCTACTGACCGTCGGCAGCTGGTGATGTCATCACCATGCGACCAGGAAGTATAAAAGGGCACCGTGCCAACATGACGCTATCCGCTTCGTCTGAAGGGACTGTGGGCAGGCACACCTTGAAGCATGGCCATGTGACGCAGCGTCTCGTTCCCTGTTCTCAGGGAACTAAGGTTACATACGTAACCGGGGACATTCCCTTTCGAAAGGGAACTCGCACTGCGTCAGCTGACGCTACGGGGAATGATATACCCACGCCGCCATGCTGAGAGGAGTGCACGCCCCCTTACTAGCAGTGAGAACTGCCTGGACGAGTGTTCGCAGAAAGTCTGAACCACTCCCACAGTGACATCATTCCCTACGGTCATAGCCCAAGCTATACGCCTAAGAGAGAACCTAAACAAGTTTTAACGGAGGTTTCCTACTCTCGGCTTGCTCGAGGGCCTGGGACCTACTACTTCGAAGGAAGGAGTCCCTTAAGGGAATGTGGCTAGGGGACCCGAGGGCACCCCAGCCGTCACTAATTCGGGAAAACTTTCACCGAATGCCACCAGGGAGGCCTCACCTGGCGTCACTTCTGTGGGCCAACCCTGTCTGTCAAAACAGAGCCTCCGGACATCGCTCTTACTCATGAGCATCCAGACTGAGGGACTGCAAACTGGCAATGTCCTCCTCAGACCGGAACTCGGAGATGGGAATCCTGGAGAGCAGAACTCAGCTTAGTGCTTCTTACCCATGCAATCGAGGGGAGTCTCTTCTGCTCGATCCTAGGATCTACTGAACACATTTTTTACAGGGGTGCTCAGGAGGCCTAAAAAAGGCCTATGGACTGATCTACCCGGGAGGCCCCGAGGGGGGCCTGCCCGTCTGATCAGACTCAAGCGGCCGTAAGCTCACAGACGACCCTCAATGAGGGGAGCTCTTAAGTCAGCTTGGTAGGTAAACCATGCTGTAGGCTAGCCAGTCCCTGTCCTGAAGGGACTGCACAGCAGAAACGGAGTCTCGTCGTGCTAGGGCATGAGCCCGCCCTTGAGTTATACCGGCGCAGGCCAGGACCCACCGGCGGGCAGCCACTAGCTGTCAGCACAAAGCCAGTTCTACGTTCCCGCTTAGGGGAACCGTTTCCCCTCCAGGGAGGCCAGGAGGTGCCTCTACCTGGCACCGTTAGTGCTAGCTGTTAAGAGCCGCAGGAAGGTGGCTTTACTGGTTCCTCAGGGGGCCCATGAGGCTATAACGCCAGAAGCCACCCATGCTAATGTCTAGCTTGTCACCGAGACCTGGTCTGGGAATCCCCTCCCAAAAAGGCCCAAAAAGGCCTGACAGCATAATACACTGGCCTACCGAGCGTCCCAGCTCGGGGACTCACCCTCAGGCGGCCTGGAGCGGCCTACTTCCTGCCAGCCAACGTGCAAACTGTCGGGAGTTGCTGTGTTCCCGGGGCTCGCCTCCAGGGAGGCCTGTTTGATGCCTACATACAGTCCGGTCTTTTAGGGCGGCCTGGAGAGGCCTATTGCCGAATGGCAGTTCCCTATTAGATTGGTGACGAACAGTGCTTATCCGATGGCAAATCCCACCGGAAACCCCGCAGGGCCGGGAAACGACCCTAGGACGGCCTGAAGCGGCCTGTCCCTGATAGCAGACCATGCTAGCCGCCTGGCTAGCACCCACGCACACTGTTGCAAGACCTGGGAACCGGGGCTCACCCTACAGGAGGCCTAAAGCGGCCTAGATCCTGTCAACCAATGGTCGGAACCCTAGGTCACCCCCTCAGGGGAAGCCATGTGAGGCGTGCTGAAACTCAGCGAGCCCTCAAAAGTCGGGCTGACAGTGGCTTTCTGCTGGCTGATGAGGACTGGATATCCAGTCACTACCTGGGGACTCATCCCCAGGGAGGCCATAAGGGGCCTACTTATGACGAGGTTTCTGCTGCAGCCGATATCGTTGGAACTCACCCGCAGGGAGGCCTACTGAGGCCTACCACCTGACCCAGAGTTAACTGCCCGGACTGCCTCGGCTGGCGTCTCCCGCCAGCCAGCCTTCTATAGTCGGTCTGCCCCAGCGGCCCATAGAAGCCTTCTGCGACGGCGCAGTCTCCCAGGCAGCGACTACTAGCGTGGACCTAAAACACAATGCCCACAGCAGTGCACTCAGCATAAAACGCCTTGAACCATCTAAAGCGAGGGGAGTACAACTTACGCCACCTGCCTCCAGGGTGGCCGTCTGGTCGTCCAGCAGTCCGCCGTCCGCGCAAGGGCGTCAGCCGTGACAGTGTTTCGGCTCCAGGGGAGCATCCTACCAACCCATGCTTTCCGAAGGTTGCGAAGTACCGCTCGACCCAAGCCCTAAAAGGTGAAGCAGAAGACACAGAGCAAAAAGTGAAAGATATTGAACACACACAACCGGCCATTTCCTGAACCAAGCTGGGGGGGCCGCCCAGAAGTGGCGGCCGCACTAGCTCTGGGGGGCGGGGCTAGCAAAACCAGTCTAACTGCGCAATGTGAAGAGACGCCTACCCCGTCCCCACGACCAGTGGCTGAGTCGCGATTCATTCTGCTACACACCTTTTTGCATTAATAACAACCCCCAAATGCAGAAGGGGGGTGGGCATTGGCCGGACGACCCTACTGCGGGGAGGCCTGGTAGGGATACAAAGCTCCTGCGGGACTACCAACAGGAGCCCGGGGCAACTGCCAGGCCGATATGCCACTGCGAGACGCCACCGTCATCCCATCAACAGCCTAGGCCAACTTGATGCACTAGCATCGGTCTGATAATCCCACAAACAACGGCCCTAAAAAGGGCTGGGACAGACCTTACTGCAGTTCATGTGCTAGCCTAACCTCACATATTCATCTAGATATTTCACTAGCAGAGGTGCCAACGCTACCCAGAGGTGGCTACAGCTAAAAAAGTTTGCCAGGAGAAAATACATCAGTTTATATTGCCGCTACATGCCCGCGGCATGTGCGGTGGCCTCAACTGCTCATATTACACATATCCAGAAGAGAAACAGCCTTAAAAACTACCTTTGCTACACTAGCAAACATCCAGCCTACATAAACACTCTGTGTTTATACAAACATCGTTCTAGCCACCTTTACCGGGGAACTACAGGCCCACATCTCCAACTGTTAATTACTTCACTCTTTTGTAGACAAAATATCCCTCAGGGAAGCATAGAGTCCAAACATACAGCATTGAAAGGAAGAATGTTTGCCCTAAAAGGGGACTCACCCGCTGTCTTCAGTGCCTCATCGCTTCATGTAACATGCATGCTTCGGCGCACTAACCTGAGGGTGGGGCGCTCTCACACACCGGCCTGGCAGGCCGTCAGAGTCTCACATCCGCTCATCATCGGCCCGTGCGGCCTGGTGTAAAGCGCGCCCGGGGAGAGAAAAGAAAAACAACAGAAAAACAAAGGAGGGGACACAACATCACTTCCACGCCCTCGGGGGCGGAGACTCACCACCTCGCTTCCGGCGCTGGAAGCGGTTCTTCTCCCCGATGTCCCTCCTCCTGTTGCGGGTGTCCCGCCTCTTCTGCGTCCTACTCCTCCACGGAGGGGGCGCACGAGAGGCCACACTGCTGCGTTGGCCCAGTCGATGATCCTCGAATCCCGAAGGGCCAGGGACACCCTCCTGCCTGGGCGCCACCCGTTCCAATACACGTTCTATATGCCGCTGAGCGCGCCCTCGCCTCTCTGAACCTTCCCACCACCGCCTCGACGGAGGTGCCGAAAAGTTCAGAGGGCGAGACCGGGGCATCAAGGAGAAAAGCCTTTTCTTTCCCCCTGATGTCCGCTAGGTTCAGCCACAGATACGGGCGGCATCGACACATACCCTGCCTCTGCCAATCCCTCGACATCAGCTCGTGAAGGTCGGGGAGGAATGGAAGGCTCCCGGGAGCTGGGCGGCTATGGTCGGGGAGAAACCGATCGCCCAATCTGTCAGGGCGGGCGGCCTCTCCCCTGGCTCTCTGCCACGGCAGCTGAAGTCTCAGCGCCGCGCGCCCCATCACATCTAACAGCTCCCCATACACGGGGCAGGATGGCTGGGAGGATTCAGCCTCAGCTTCATTTTCCTCCTCATCCACAGCCATCCTCTGATCGACCGGAAAGCACGGGCTGACGACGAGGAGGAGTCTCCATCCGACTCCTCCTCCGTCAGCCTGCTCTCGCGATCTGGCTGATCGTCCGCGAGAACTGTATTCTCCA
Source organism: Pseudorasbora parva (assembly GCF_024679245.1). NCBI lineage: Eukaryota > Metazoa > Chordata > Actinopteri > Cypriniformes > Gobionidae > Pseudorasbora > Pseudorasbora parva. Next base: position 36,452,167 of record NC_090182.1, on the reverse strand, counting down.
GACGATGAGCCAGGTCCATCTGGGAGCCCCAGGACAGACGGCACCTTCCCCCAGGCAGAGCACACAAAGGGTGTGTGTGTCCTCAGGCGTGAGAAACCTGGGACATGGATCAGCGCACTTCCTGTACTTCAGGAGCCTTCATTTTACGTGTGCACTTCATTTTTAGACTTTCCAGCGAACCAGACAAAACAGTCCCTGAAGACGAAAGAATAGCGTCATGTTGGCACGGTACCCTTTTATACTTCCTGGTCGCACGGTGATGACATCACCAGCTGCCGACGGTCAGTAGGATTGTGATTTGATAGCGATTTCAGACACCTGTCACGCTAAAGGCGTTCCCCCGTAGCATCAGCTGACGCAGCGCGAGTTCCCTTTCGAAAGGGAACCCGAGCCGTTTTCTTTAGTGGAAGTTGTCCTAATTCGGTAAACTTTTGCCATGGTGAATAGAAACTTCTTTTTTTTTTAAATAAAAATAAATAATAATAATCCATGATAGCATTTCTAGGACTTTCTAAAAGACTTTCTAATCTTTTAGAATCTTCAAAAATATTTTTTTTTTCTTGAGAGATTGGCTAGATGGGCTAGAAAAGAGAAAAATATGTCAAATTTGCCGCTGGAAACGTTGGAAACATGTCATATAATCTGTGAAATGGTTCCATTGAAGGATGTCTTTGTTAGTAGAAAAGCAGAAGTGTCATGCATGTGCCACTTAAGAATTTTCAGCCAGGCATGGATCCATAAATGCTATTTTCCATACAGCTAAAAGGCACGCTTATTACGTGTTGTCAAATGAGGTTAAGCTTTTTTTTTAGATGATTTGTTTTTTAATAGATACTGTACTAAATTCATTGTAAGCTCTTGCTTTGGTCGTGTTTTACCCTGGAGTGATCGTGATCCTGGACTGCCTGCCTGTTTGCATGTTTGTGTTTGTGTGTGTGAGAGAGAGAGAGTGGAAGATAGAGCATGAGATCTAGAATAGGTGCCAAGTGGGTGTGTTGAAATATTCATGTCCAAGTTCTCGCTTGGGAAAATGAGAAGTGAATCCTCCCAGCTTGTTGTATGTGACCCAAAGGGAAAAAATCAGAAGCACGTCATTGTTTGCATTTATATGTATTAATGCTCAGATTTTCAAAGCACCTGGAGGTTACTACTACCACCACAAACAAACAATCCCAGGGATTTATAAACATCTTATCATAAAAAAATACCCCCGAATTTGATATATAGCCTACTTGTATATCTCTCTCCTCTCACACTGCAGATGTGCTCTGCATTCGACTCTTCTGTTGTATTAAACCATGACAGGAAGCACGATACAATCTGCCCTTCACAGACTACAACTCAGAGTGTCGTCCTTCAATTATTGGCAATCAATGTCCATTGTCCTCTCGTCTGTTTAAAGTGAAGACTGTGTTTTCTGCAGTTTATCTGCTCATAAATTGGAGACTTTTTTGGTCATGCTGTGGGTGAAGTGATGGTCCTCTAAGAAGCAGTAGTATATTTATGACATATTTCATGCCCTCCAGATAACATATTTCCGTTGTTAAGATCCACAATCAATCCTATACTTTCGACAATATATGCTATTCTTTAACTATCCACAGGAAGCACCAGGAGTAGGGATCCAGATTCATAATTAAAACCAAAATCATAAACATACCAACATTTAAAAGATTCCCTTGGGGAAAAGAAGGGTGCTTATGAGTGATGTCCGGTTCGCGAACGAATCGTTCTTTTTAACCGGATCTTTATAGTGAACCGGTCGAACCAGTTCACCAAATCGAACTGAATCGTTCTAAACGGTTCGCGTCTCAAATCAGGGCTGATCCCACAAGTTACTGTAGTTATTAACTTTCTGACATCAGTGACAGTCTCTCAATCTAGAAATAATCTAATATCTTGAAGTAGATGTTGTAACTCCAATCATTAGCTGAAGTGAGACATGTTTTGCTGAGAGATCTGATGAACTCACGAGCAGGTGATACTGAGCATGCGCGTGTAACCGAACATAGTGGTTCTCGGATCCTCGGATCAGCAGTACAGAATCAAAAACCGTTTCTGTCGGACACGTTCGATACTGAGAACCGATGAGCCGATGAGCTGCGCATGCGTGTTATTTGTTCAGAGGAACGAAATGCTGGTTAAGTGTATAAAACTAATCACATTTGGAAACATCATAACAAAGCTGTCTCATCACTGTATTATTTTAAAGTTTTGGAAACAATGGATTGTAAAATGGTCAAATTAAACATTTATTTGTTTTATCATTAATGCATGATATTTCCAGGAACAGTTTTTTTTCTTATTTAATTTCTAAGTCGATACAGATTTTAAAATGTAATAAAAACAGTAGGTTTGATATAGACTATTCAGCTTGCAGCAGTTCGCAGCTCAGCACCCTGTGCTCAGCACACACACACACACACTGATACAGCGGTTCTCGAATCAGATCGACCAGTTGCAACGGATCACCAGTACAGAATCGAGAACCGTTTCAATTCGACACGTTCGATCTTTCGGACATGTTCGATTCTGAGAACCGGTGAGCTGAGATACTGAGCATGCGTGATAGCGTCGCAACCGAACTGTTTCTCTCAGAGGACAGCTGATGCTACATGAGCACGGGTGAACTGAGGATTTGTGTAAGTAGGCCTATGTCAATGTACGTTTATTTAATCCGTGTAAAACATCAGTGTTTCCACGACAGTGACAGTGACAGTCTCTCAAACTAGAAATAAAACTAATATCTTGAAGTAGATGTTGTAACAATCGATTCAGTTCGATTTGGTGAACTGTATTTAGTGCTGTTGCAAAACATAAATGAAAAAATGTATCCAAGATGATGATGATATCAATAATAATTATTACTATACTAAGTTTTGATTACAAATACTTTAAATGAATGTGTTTGAATGTATTTTTTAATCCGCCGGGATGATAGAAATGACGTCATTACGTAAAGACGTAAAAGAATCGGTGATCCGGTTTTTTTAACCGGATCATTGAAACGAATTGTCCAAAAGAACCGGTTCGCGGAAAAGAACCAAACTTCCCATCACTAGTGCTTATTGGATGGGCATTAATAGTGTACTTCAAATCTTAAAAGTATATTTAGAAAATAAAAGTTACTTGCAGAATAATATTAATGAAAAAAGCACTTTGATTAATGACTATGTTTCTTAACACACTTTGCCTCTAGGTCGTGCATTAAAATAATTTAATGCATGGCTAGCCGTGGATTATCCAGTTTATTCCATGGTTATTTGTCAAGTTATAAAACAAGTTAAAGGTGTAACTGAGGTTTTTTAACAGACGGGAAAAAATGACGGTTGTTTTCTTTAAGTTACAGCTCGTTAGTTCTAGCACACCGTCACATTAAATAAAGTAGAGCCATCGAAATGTTTTTATATGAACAAATTATCACATTTATTTAAATTCATTATTAAAAGATAGAGACAGAGAAAAAAGTGCCCTTTGTAATAATGTCAAATTAAAAAATTTCTTTAAAGTACATTTTAAATCATTGACGATATCATTAATGATATATTAGGTAAAGTACACTTGCACTTGTACACTTTTACACTTGCAAAACTTACTTAAATGCAGTAAATTGAAACGTCATCATTATGTGTGATTATTGCCATAGTGTTAAAGGGTTAGTTCAACCAAAAATGAAAATGATGTCATTAATTACTTGCCCTAATGTCATTCGACACCCGTAAGACCTTTGGGCATCTTCGGAACACAAATTAAGATATTTTTTTGTTGACACCAATGTCATTTCCTCTCTCAAGACCCATAAAAGGCACTATGGATGTCATTAAAAGTCCATTTCACTACAGTTCTTCTACAATAATTTTATGAAACGATGAGAATAGTTTTTGTGCGCAACAAAACTTATATAGTGATGGGCCGATTTCAAAACAAAGCTTCGAACCGTTATGAATCAGCATATCGATTCATGATTCGGACTGCACTTCAAAACACCAAACTGCTGAAATCATGTGACTTTGGCAATCTGAATTATGAATCGATACACTGATTCATAACGGTTCAAAGCTTTGTTTTGAAATAGGCCCATCACTATATAAGTCGTTAAATAGTTTGTTTCGTTTTTTTTGCGCAAAAAAAAAGCTATTCTCGAAACACATATTGGGTTAAGCTGTACCAGGAAGACAAAATGCACAAAAACCTATTTGTCATCATCTCACAAAGTCTGTGATATAGTTGAAGAACTTTACATTGTTGCCGTTTATAGTAGAAAAATGTGTGTACTCTGCTAAACATTTTTAGATGTGTAGCTGAAGGGGTAGTTTTAGAAAAAAATGTGTTACAACCATACTCAGTCTCCCCTGTATGTGTTATGAGTACACAGAAATTACATTTCTGTTATTGTTTACTCTGCCCTTTTGTTCCAAATCTGTATTTAATGTAATCTGTGGATCACAAAGGAAGACATTTTGAGTTGCTTTTTAAGCTTATAAAATGAATGTGATCTGAGGCTATCAAAGTTCTAAGAGGGCACAAGCCACCATAAAGTAGCATACACGTTATGCTAATTATTGCTATGTCCATATTCTGAAATGAAGGACTGTGAAACTATCTCATCTTTTTTGTGAGGAATAGACTGAAAAGATTAAATGACTGTCAGATTGTCAACCTTTGAGTTTCTGTTACTCTGGTTAATAATATGGGAGTGTGCTACCGCAGTGGCACTCACTGGGAGAATGACAGTAATGCTTCATACAGCATCCTGAAGCTTCACACATACATTTTGGACCCAGATGCAATTTTTTATTTTATTTTTTGGCCTATGCTGTGATTACAACATCTCCCTTTTCTAAAGGTGTAGATGTTCTTTTCTCACCTTGTCTCTCCGTGAAGCTAGTTCACTCAACACATTTATGTTAAAGGTAGTCAGGTGGGAAAATAACCTGGAGAATTACATATTTAGATATAGGCTGATATGTATAGACCTGAAATAACTGATGTGAATGACACTTTGTCATTGTTGCAGAAATGCAGATAGCAGGATAATAGATCACAAGAGTAATAGCGGTAGCAAAAAGTAATGAAGTAAATATGTAAATGCACTTTTATATATGGGACCAAGTGACTTGAAGTATTTTTCAACATTGCTTTAAGCATTTCCAAAGTAATATTTCTGGTAGACAGTGAATAAAAAAAAAGCAAAGGAAGAAAATAAAATCAAGAATTTAAAAGCATTAGAACAAATAATAGCAATAGAATATAATTAGCATAATTAGAAAGTAATTAGCTGTAAAGAGAATTTAAGTAAACAAAATAAAACGGTATAAAGTGTATTATGGGTTATCATTACCTAGTCAATGGCCATTGTTGTACTTCGAACTCTATTATTTGCATGCTGCTAATATGCAATGAAATTGGCAAATGCATAACACAACAACAAAAACAATCAGAAAATGCAATCTTTAGTTCTGTAAGGTGACTTTCTGTAACGGCACTCATGTAAACAACTGAATAACTACGGCAATAAATTTGCATGTACTTGGCACTACTGACACTGTAGATCATCTTTCTCCATCAAAAGTTTGGGGTGAAGGGATGGGCCGAGGACTCAGAGATGCAGAATAATGGGCCTTAAAGGCAGCGCAGGGCAAAACAGGCAGGACAGGACATGAGAAGGCACATTTTTAGGCTGAGCTAGTGCGAATATCTAGCCTGGATGCCAGCCGAACTTAGTCCCAACCAAATATTTTTTAGGTCGGGCAGTTTGGTCTGGCCTTGCTCCATAGTGGAGTAATTATCTCCTTAAAAGCTCCTTAACAGTTTCGGTTCGGACCAATGAAATCATCAGGGCGGGCTTTAGATGATGAAGGACAGATGATAAACAGTAACGTAATCATCACGTCATCAAAGGGGCTTGGGTTATATTTGTTGAAATCTTAAACGGAGAGCTTGTTTGGATATGCATTCACCTTCACAATTTCTCTCAAAGATGATGATCATGTTGGGTAAGTACTCTGTGTTTCTTTGAGTCTATATATCACATTATAGTCACTTCAACCCGCGGACATAGAAAACAACCGGCGGTGTGACAACTTCTTCACTTTTTTTTTATATATAATAAATTATCACTTTTACACGAGTCCTCGCACCATTTTTATTTGTGTTTGTGCCGTGACAGAACGATACTACAATTAGAGGACTCAGCAAGATGGAATGCTTCCTTTTCCCATCTCCCTGCCCCTCTGCTTCACCGATGGCAGGATGACGGCGCAAGCTCCTCTCCCTCCGGCAGGAGGGAACCAGCGTGAAGGAGTTTGCGCACCGGTTCGTCTTTGCAGCAGAGGGGCTCAACATCAGCGCGACAGAGCTCAAGGACATCTTTAACAACGGACTAAATGAGCCTGTTAGCACTTGGGAGATGGGAATGCTGGGGATATTATCATTTTGGTAGTTTGTGGGATTTATGTACAATCGTGGTGGTGGAGGAGAGTTATGGAAGGGTGACCTTCCTCCGCTTGGTCCTCCTCCATTTATCCTCACAGACTGCCAGGTCCCCAGTCCTCCGATGACCCCTTCGGAGAGAGGGAGGAGGATGAGAAGGAGGGCTCCTTCGGTAATGGATCCGGTGGTCCCAGTTCCAATGGATCGTATTCTGATGGTCCCTGTGCCGGTGGTCCGTGTTCCGGTGAACTCAGTACCGGTGGTTCGTATTCCGGTGGATCGTGTTCAAGTGGATTGTGTATCAGTGGACCCTGCTCCAGTGGCCCCGAGACGGTGGGGGAGGAGAAAGGCTTTCTCCACGCCAGTTCCGTTGGTCCCTGTGCCGGTGGATTGTGTTCCGGTGGTCCCTTTGGTCCGTGTGCCGGTTGTCGCTGTGTTGGTGGATCGTGTTCCGGTGCTCCCTGTGCCGGTGGTCCCGGTGGATTGTGTTCCGGTGGTCCCTGTGGTCCGTGTGCCGGTTGTCCCTGTGTTGGTGGATCGTGTTCCAGTGGTCTCTGTGCCGGTGGATTGTGTTCCGGTGGTCCCTGTGCCGGTGGATTGTGTTCCGGTGGTCCCTGTGCCGGTGTATCGTGTTCCTGTGATCCCTGTGCCGGTGGATCGTGTTCCTGTGGTCCCTGTGCCGGTGGATCATGTTCTGGTGGTCCCTGTGCCGGTGGATCGTGTTCCGGTGGTCCCTGTGCCGGTGGATCGTGTTCCGGTGGTCCCTGTGCCGGTGGATCGTGTTCCTGTGGTCCCTGTGCCGGTGGATCGTGTTCCGGTGGTCCCTGTGCCAGTGGATCGTGTTCCGGTGGTCCCTGTGCCGGTGGATCGTGTTTCAATGGACCCTGCTCTGCCCACGCCGACCCGGCGCCCTGCTCTGACCGCGCCGCCCTGGGCGCCTGAACTTTTTGGGCCACCATGGCCTCCTGAAAATTTTGGTTTCCCCATTCCTCCCTTATTGACCCCTCCCTTGTTTGTTTGTTGTTCCTTCCTTCTCTGTTTCCCCTGTTCCTCCCGTCCCGCCCTGGTCTGTCCTGCCCTGGTCTGTCCCCCCTGTCCCCCCCTGTCCCTCCCTGCTCTGTCCCGCCCATCCCTAGTGGAGCGTCTAGGGTAATGTTACATGCCTGTCCTGTCTTGTGTGCACATGTGGGTTTTGTTAGTATGGCCTTTGTGCTTCTGTCATTGTCTGATCCCTCCTCCCTTGTTATCTAATTAGTGTTTGCTTTCTCCCACTTGTGTTTCCTCGTTCCCTGCCTCATTTGTTCCCTGTTATAAGCTCCTGGTGTTTGTCAGTCTTTGTGGTATCGTTGTAATGTCTGAGTCTCCCGTCCTCCCAGTGGTTCTGTTCTTGTATGTTTTTTGAGTTTGTTTTCATCTGTGCATCAATCCGCTGATTCATGACCGTTGAATCTTTATTTGAGGTTTGAAAACAAACACGGAAGAAGACAATTTTGAATAAAATCGTATTTTTTGTTATTTTTGGACCCAAATTTATTTTCGATGCTTCAAGAGATGACTAACTGATGTCACATATGGACTGCTTTGATGATGTTTTTATTCCCTTTCTGGACATGGACAGTATAGTGTGCCTACACTTAAATATGCTGTCGGACTAAATATAAAATATCTTAAACTCTGTTCCGAAGATGAACGGAGGTCTTACGGGTCATTAATGACATAAAATAATTTTTTTGGGGGGAACTAACCCTTTAATTTCAAAATATGACCTGTTCCATTGATAACATACTGAGCTTTTTTAAACTCCCAACGGGATTAAACAGGAAGTGTTTACACTCCAAACTCACAGCAGGTTCAGGGAGGAAAAACAACCTATTTGTGAGAGAAAACGTCTCGGTTACGTATGTAACCCTAGTTCCCTGAGGGAACGAGACGCTGCGTCGAAACGCTGTGAGAACGCCTCTGCGTTAATGCGTCGTGAAGCGCCTGTAGAACCATTCCATCGGAAAAAAGATCGATCGTCGCCGACGTGATGACGTCGCCGACGTGATGACGTCATCAACCGGAGACTATAAAAGGTCCGCGAACACAAACAGGAACTAGCTTCTGATAAAGCCTGAAGTAAGTGATCACGGACACGCCGGGAGTATGGCAGAGCGACGCAGCGTCTCGTTCCCTCAGGGAACTAGGGTTACATACGTAACCGAGACGTTCCCTTTCGGGGAACTCGAGCTGCGTCGAAACGCTGTGAGAACGCTTATACCCACATCGCCATAGGACCCAGTGTCTCGTATGTGTGAAGCCGAAGCGCACACGGTTACGAGAGTACCTGTGCCCCAACTGTAGATGCCAGGTCTAGTTCATAGAACCTGACGAAAGTTAAAGGAGACGACCATCCGGCCGCGTTTACAAATATCGTGGAGGGACGCCCCCGACAAAAGTGCTTAAGAAGCAGCCATACCCCTGGTTGAATGCGTCCAGACAGCCAGTGGAGACTGCTGCCCGGCCGCCTCATAAGCAAGTGAGATGGCCTCGACCACTCACTTGCTCATCCTCTGCTTAGATACTGGGGCCCCTTCTTAGGGGGCCCGAAACAGACAAACAGCTGATCAGTTTTCCTCCACAGCTTTTTGGCAGCTCTGTGGACATAGTATCTAGTGCTCTAACAGGGCACAGCAGATTAATCTTCCTGGTCTGACGTCGTGAAAGGAGGAGGACAGAATGCTTAAAGAGTAATGGGGCCCCGTGGGCTCGAGGAACCTTGGGGACATAACCCGGCCTGGGATGAGAAAACCCCGGCACAAACTCTAGACATGAGTGCATAACAGGCCTCAACCTTAAAGTGCCACGGAGGAAACGTGTAATCAGAGGGTGTCTTCCCAAGACACTCCACCCAAAGGGACGTGGACGGCACCCAAGGCCGCCACGTACGCCTCTATTGTGGAGGGGGTCAACCCTGCCGAGAACCTTGCCTGCAGAAACTCCAGCACTGTACCAACCGGGCAGTTAACTGGGTCCCACTGGCGTTCTCTGCACCATGCTGAGAAAAGTTTCCCTTTCAGAGCGTACAGTTTCCTCGTGGACGGAGCTCTGGAGTGAAGGATGGTCTCTACGACCTCGGCCGAGAGACCTTCCTCTATGAGCCTAGCCCCCTCAGAGGCCAGGCCCACAGTTTCCACATCTCTGGGCGTGGGTGCAGGAATCTCCCGCCCGCCTGAGAGAGTAGATCCCTCCTGGTCGGAATCTCCATCGGAGAGCCTTCCAGAAAAGATATCAGGTCCGAAAACCATACTCGGGTCGGCCAGTACGGAGCCACTAGGAGTACCTGGGCCCCGTCCCGGCGTACCCTCTCCAGAACTCCTGGAAGCAAGACAATCGGGGGGAAGGCGTACAGAGGTAGCCTCGGCCACCCCTGTACCATGGCATCCAACCCCAGGGGCTGGATGGGTCAGAGAAACCACTGCGGGCAGTGAGAACTCTCCGCCGAAGCAAATAGCTCCCATATACCTTCCATAGGAGCTCCACCACTTCTGGGTGGAGTCTCCATTCCCCGGGCCTCGGCCCCTGCCTCGACAGGCTGTCTGCTTCCTGATTCAGGACCCCCGGGATATATACTGCTCTGACTGACAGCAATTTCCCTTGGGCCCACAGGAGGATCCGATGTGCCAATTGTCCACCGGACGGGACCTCAGACCCCCCTGGTGATTTATATAGACGACCACCGATGTGTTGTCTGCACATGGTGGCCCCTTGAGGTCGGGCAGGAACTGTTTCAATGCAAGAAACACTGCGAGCATCTCTAGCCGATTTACGTGCCAGTGCCGCTGATGTTCCTGCCATAGACCCTGGGATGAGCGACCACTCATGGTCGCCCCCCCAGCCCGTGAGAGAGGCGTCTGTCGTTAGCGTTACGCGACGAACAAGAGCCCCCAACACGGGACCCTGAGATAAAAACCCCGGGTTTTTCCACATGACCAGAGCACGTAGGCATCGCCGCGTGACTTTGATCGTGCGGAGCGGATTTCCCCTCGGGGAGAACCCTTTTGTTTTGAGCCACCACTGCAGTGGCCTCATGTACAGTAGGCCAAAAGATATCACGTTGGACGCTGCTGCCATGAGACCTAACAGTTTCTGGAACCGTTTCACAGTGACGGCTCGGCCTAGCTTCTGTTCTTTGGCGGCTGCCAGGATCGATGCTATGCGTGTTGGCGATAATTGCGCCCGCATAATTACCGAGTCCCAGTTCACACCTAGAAAAGTGGTTCTCTGAGCCGGAGAAAGCACACTCTTCTTGGCGTTCAGCCTCCACCCCAGCTTCGACATATGGGCGAGAACAGCATCTCGATGCTGAACCGCCATCTGCTCTGTATTCGCTAGAATCAGCCAGTCGTCGATATAGTTCAGTATGCGGATGCCCTGTAGACGCAGCGGCGCCAGAGCTGCATCCACACACTTGGTGAACGTGCGGGGTGACAGTGCTAGACCGAAGGGAAGTACACGATATTGGTATGCCTCTCCCCCGAAGGCAAACCTCAGGAACTTCCTGTGATGTGGAAGGATGGAGACATGAAAATACGCATCTTTGAGGTCTATGGTGACAAACCATTCCTCCGATTTGACCTGCGCTACAATCTGTCTGAGTGTAAGCATCTTGAATTTGAGCTTGGCCACCGAGCGATTCAATAGCGGCAGATCTAATATCGGGCGTAAGCCCCCATCCTTCTTCGGCACGATGAAGTAACGGCTATAAAAGCCAGACTCCCTGCTGGGAGGGGGAACCCTCACTATAGCCCCTTTTTGCAGGAGTGTCTCTACTTCCTGTGCCATTACCAGAGCCTGCTCCGGGCCCACCTCTGTAGGTAGGACACCGCAGAAAGGAGGTGGCCGACTTCTGAACTGAATGGCGTACCCCTTTTCTATTATCTGCAGGACCCACTGAGATATATTCGATAGACGTTTCCACTCGTCTAGAAAATCTACTAAGGGAACCAGCCTCTCGAGGCTGGCCTCTGGTGTATTTTGAGCAACAAGCACAGTGCCCTGAAGCGGCGGACCGGCAGGGAACGACTGACTCGACTGCTCGGGAGCCCCCCGAAGGGGGAGCGGACCACCCTCGAGTGGCCCGCGGGGACCGTCTGCGCCCCGGCATTGCGGCGGGGTTGGCAGCGCGGCCCCCAGAGGGCGCTGCAGGACAACGGGTACCGTAGGCAGAGGTAAACACCGTTTCCCTTCGGAGGGGACTACCCTCAGCGTCCTTTTGTTTCCCCTGCCCTCCGAGGAGGGGGCGGACCACCCTCAGGTGGCCCGCGGAGACCCTCTGCGCCCCGACATTGCGGCGGGGTTGGCAGCGCGGCCCCTTGAGGGTACCGAAGGAAGACGGGTACCGTATGCTGAGGTAAGCACCGTCTTCCCACGGAGGGGAAACTAAGGGAACCAGCCTCTCGAGGCTGGCCTCTGGTGTAATTTGAGCAGCGAGTGCAGTGCCCTGAAACGGCGAACCGGCAGGGAACACCTGACCTGACTGCTCGCATGCCCTCCGAGGAGGGGACGGACCACCCTCAGGTGGCCCGCGGAGACCCTCTGCGCCCTGACATTGCGGCGGGGTTAGCAGCGCGGCCCCCTGTGGGCACCGAAGGAAGACGGGTACCGTGTGCTGAGGTAAGCACCGATTTCCTTCGGAGGGGAAATGCCAGGGACGATGCAGCTGAAGGCGAGAGATAGCTCGCAAGCGTCTCTTCGATCTTCGGCATCGCCCCATAACCATAGTGTCTCAGCCCAAATATATTACTATATGCAGATGTATGTGGGCTGAACACTCTATATGATACCGCTTGTTTCCTCCATGACCTAGACACCTCGGTGTGCAGGTCAGGGAAGAATGGCAGGACGTTGATGCTTTGCACGAGAGGGCAGGAATCGCTCATCTAATTTCGTTCTCTCTGATTTCGATGGGATTCAGATATTCCAGCCAGCCAGTCATTCTTATTTTTATATTTAACCTGGCCACAGCTCTCGTGAGAACCTCAACTCACTAGCGGGTGACTGAAGTGGCGAGTCTTCAGTCGCGATGCTCTCAACGTCCACCTCCTCAGAGCTGGATAGTTGGAGCACCGGTGCCCCGCCCAGGGAGGAAGAGACCGCAGAGCGGGCTTCCAAACCCCGAGACGAGACACTGGACGATACAGGTGAGGGCTGAGATAAGGCTGGGCCCGTCTCAAACCCCTCTGTAAAGTCCACTTTTTTTTTTTTTTTTTTACTCGCAGGGGACTGAAGTGGCGAATCTTCAGTCGCGATGCTCTCAACGTCCACCTCCTCGGAGCTGGATAGTTGGAGCACCGGCGGCTCTCTCGGGAGGGAAGAAACCGCAATGCGTGCTTCCAAGCCCCGAGAAGAACCGCTGGATGGAGCAGGTGAGGGCAGAGATAAGGCGGTGCCCGTCTCAAACCCCTCTGCAACATCCCATTGTGAACCCCACGACTGCAGCCTCCGCTCTGCCTCGGCAGCAGCGGGACCAGAGCCGCGGGGAACACGAGCCGAGGCACCCTCCTCGAAGAGTGCCCGGCGGGAGCGCAGCGTTCTCAGTGGCATACGCTCACAGTGCTCGCAAGCAGCCCCCTCGAGGGCTGCCTGGGCATGCTGCGCTCCCAAGCATGCAACACAGAGAAGATGTGTGTCCCTGCCCGTGATGTAGCGTGGGCAGGGAGGAACACACTTTCTGAAATTGCTGCTTTCACTCGCCATTTCTATCTATTTTATTTTCTCTTTTTTCTGTTAATATATGAAATATTTAACAAAAGGGTGGAAAATCTCTGATAATAGACAGACAAAAACACCAAATAGACAGACAGGTTCACACAGATCGCTTACTGAAGGCACAGAAGCTAGTTCCTGTTTGTGTTCGCGGACCTTTTATAGTCTCCGGTTGATGACGTCATCACGTCGGCGACGTCATCACGTCGGCGACGATCGATCTTTTTTCCGATGGAATGGTTCTACAGGCGCTTCACGACGCATTAACGCAGAGGCGTTCTCACAGCGTTTCGACGCAGCTCGAGTTCCCCGAAAGGGAACTAAATTATCATGGGAACTCTGGAATGATCTTCCACATTCTGTAAGGTCAGTACAGTCACTACCAAAATTCAAGGTCATGTTAAAAGCACATCTTTAAAAGACCGCCTGGCCATCTTCTTGATAGGCATTAGATCATTACCTTGTCTATGTCCTCTGTGTGTTCTTTGTGTTTTTATCCTTATTATTTGTATTTGATTTTATTGTTTGGAAAACACTTTGTGCAACTGCAGTTGCATAAAATGTGCTAAATAAAAAAAGAAAATGAAATGTTTCTCATGGGAGCGCAAAAATGTTGCGAGAGAACCCAAAAGATTAGAAAAATACTGCCCTTGTCCCTTTTAAACTAATGTCCCTTTAGGGGACATTAAGTAAGTTTAAACTGGAAAGCACTATTTTCGATTATTATTAAAAACTATAAAAAAATACTTAAAAATTACTTTTTTTTCATTCATGCAAATATCTGATTATATTACAGTAGATTACTATTTTCTATATATTGTAAGTGCTTTTGGAGGCTCTTACAAGTCACATGACATTTAGGTTGAGTTGATTGGCTCAAAACAAACTGTCTGCAAAACTTAGTGCCCATTAGCAAAAATGGTGGATTTCAAATCGTCTACTTCTGAAGGTTTTTTATTCCTGCAAACCAATCGTCTTTGAGAACAAAACGAATTCTGAGTGATTGAATGACCCCTTTATTATAGGCCTCCTTTGACATTCTTACAGGCTCTTTCATCCACCAGTTCCTCTCTCAGTAGCATTAGACTCTCTTTATAATGCCTGTCAACTAAAATGGCACAAAGAAAGCAATTTAGTACGTACTAACAGGGATGCTATACTCTTAAAATTGGCTAAAAATATAAGCTGACCTGTACTCAAGCAAGGGCTGTAACGGTAATGTAATAGGCAAACCACAATGCATAGGAACACAAATCGCTCAGACAATATTAATAAATGTGAGAGCACTTACTGCTGTTGAAAGCCGGTCACACTCCTAGTGCTGATGGTGTACCTCCATTGAACATCTCATGAATTATGGACCCTTTTCATGAAAATCAATGAACTTGGGCCAGATCACACAGGCTTTTCACAGCATGCACTCTTGAACTGGATGGGACAGCCAGCAGTAAAATTGTGCCTTCCTCAGCACTAATGTTAGCCACGTCCCTCACGTACTTGGTGTGTGTGTGTGTGTGTGTGTGTGTGTGCTTGAGACAGAATAAGAGATATTGAACTGCCTCTAGCGGGAATAGTCTTCATTCTTGTTTGCCCCGTGTATCCCATACCAAATTGTTTGTGTGTGTGTGTGTGTGTGTGTGTGTGTGTGTGTGTGTGTGTGTGTGTGTGTGTGTGTGTGTGTGTGTGTGTGTGTGTATGTTACTAAAACAGCCTAAATGAATGTGTTGTCAAAACAGGTCTAGCTTTCCAAAGATCATGCATGACGCTGAGGTTTATGTATACAGAAACTCAGGAATTGAATTCTGTGGAAGAAGTCACTTATTTTCATCTGGAGCACAAGCTCATAATATTGCTTCTTCAATATGGAGGCGCTTTTTCATTTCAAACACCCCCAATTCCACTAAAGATTGACGTGAGGCTCAAACGACCAGTGCAGCATATTGGCTCTCCCTCAACATAAGACGTTTTTTACATTTAAAGACAACTCTATCATCTTGACAGTTAAATTAGGGGAGGTAAATCCCCCTTAAATCAATAAATTGATGCTGGAGCTAATATATTTTCTGGACTCGTGACTGTATGGACTGTTGAACCCTTCAGGCGAGTCGGCAGAAACCTTCACATGACTAATAGGGCTATTCAGCGTGGCACAATGTGCCAGTGCTCAGGGAGTGGAACGGGTAATTGGCAAACAGTATTAATGTTATCAGCATTAGCTGTGATAGGAGCAGAGGTGGTGTGTAATTATGGCCTGCCATATAGCCACATCTACTTAAGAGCCAACCTTTTTCTGCATACTGCTGTTAAGATTGCATGTGTTCACTTGCGTTGAAAACCAGGTACTGTAATTTAGATTTTTTTTTTCTTCTTCTGTGTATAAAGCATAATGCAAAGAACTTTTAATAACACTTTATTTAAACATGACATATTACACGTTGTAACCTTTCAGGCTGAAGAAGATTTAAATGCAGCTGTTAATTTTTACTAACTGTTGTTATTGTAGAATATAGTGTCATAAATGACTGTCACATCATTTAAAAATTGTCCTTTCACACATCAGTGGAGCCTTGTTTCGAACTCTCATCCAGACACCTAGTTTTGGGCGTGGGAAGGGGCGTTCTTACTAGTCTTGGGTACCGAAACCCGGTGGCAATATAGCACCGGTACCTATATAACTGGTATGCACCGGACCAAATCAGAACGCAGATTTCGGTTCCTCATCCTGGTGCCATCAAATTTGCTTTCGTGCTTTGGCTGAAGCTGAGCCAGAGACACACACACACTCAGCACTCGTCACATATCACAAGGATTCAGTGTTTTCACCCACATCATGTTTATTTAGGTTTCAGACATTTAAATGCACATCAGCAGCAAAAGCATGCTGATGTCTATGGAAGTGGCAATAACTCCTTTCTGACAGTTATAATTTGACTGTGTTTTATTCCTATCATAAACTTTACTCTATTCTTCTCCAAGTTCACCAGTCACTTACTTCATGTGTTTCGTGAGATGAGGATGAATTTACGTGATGTAAATCCGACAGATCCAATTATCTGTTAGCGCAAACTAACATGGCGGCGCCCATCACACATTATAGATCAACTAACATGATCATTACGGCAAAACACATTCACTTACACATATTTGAAAATCAGAATATCAGATAACTCATGACATAGGTATTTTTAATAAAAATTTAAAATAAATAAATAAATAGAGCTGATCAGTGATACAGTGCTATTTTGGCTGCTGTGTGGATTGTGAGAAGTCATGTGAGAAGTCAAGTGTGTCATCCGTTGCCATGGAAACAATAATATGATCATATTAAAGGGTTAGTTCACCCAAAAATAAAAATGATTTCATTAATTACTAGTTTTTAAGCACAAAAAAAAAAAAATACAAAAAAATAACGACTTATATACTGATGGGCCGATTTCAAAACAAAGTTTCGGACGTGTATCGATTTATGATTCGGAACGCCAATAT
This sequence comes from Pseudorasbora parva, assembly GCF_024679245.1. Taxonomy (NCBI): domain Eukaryota; kingdom Metazoa; phylum Chordata; class Actinopteri; order Cypriniformes; family Gobionidae; genus Pseudorasbora; species Pseudorasbora parva. Next base: position 36,435,502 of record NC_090182.1, on the reverse strand, counting down.
CATGTGATTTTAGCAGTTTGGCTAAATTGCTATTAAATTGTATTTACGAGCTTTAGAAATATTCCAGTAAACACTGCTAATAGACATAAGAAGTGAAATGGGGAGACAATTACATTTTAAAGCATCCGTTTGAAAACAAGCGTAAGACATAAGTCGACTTGCACTAAAAGAGCAACCCCTGATGCGATGTACTTTGAAGCCTTTTGCAGATAGAGCTGGGCAACAAACTCAAGCTCCTCTTCTCTTATATCGAAATCCTCCGCCTTATCTCTTAAACATGCAGTGGCCAATGGGCCCACCGGTGGGCCAGTGACACTTAAGGGGTTACACATTTTTTATTTGTTTTGTTTTGCTCTTTCTATTTTCAATATTTTTCTTACAAAAATGTATCGCTTCATTTCAGAAGGCCTGCATTAACCCCCCAAGCCATGTGGAGCAGTTATATGATGGAAAGATGCACTTTCATGGACTTCATTAAAGGGGGGGTGAAATGCTGTTTCATGCATACTGAGCTTTTTACACTGTTAAAGACTTGGATTCCCATCCTAAACATAGACACAGTTTCAAAAACTAATGTTGGACGTTTGATGGAGTATTTCTGTGTTAAAAATACTCCTTCCGGTATCTCACAAGTTTCGTAGAGTTTTTTTCGAGTATGGCTCGACTTGACGTTAATAGATCGGAAGGTCCTTGTATGGGCCGTACGGGCTCTTCTCCCGGTAGGGTGCGCGCGCACGTGACTAGAGCGAGAGAGGAAATGCACGCCCATAAACACTCAGATGGTGCAGATCCAGTCGATCCAGGCGCCGCGCTCCACTTTATTCCTATGGGTGACTTCAACGCTTCAGCACAGCAGTCCAGGAAGGCAGCGCTGCATTTGACCCGATTTGAAAGCAGAAATGACGGGAAGCTTCACAACATGCTTCGTCATTCAAAGTCATAAGAGTCATAACAGACTCTATTATTGTTCTATGTACACTAGTCTGACGTGCAAAACCGTTTTGCTTGCTACTGCTAAGGTTTAATCGCATACAATAGTCCATAAACCGAATCATGTCATCATAAACTGCGAGTAAAGACACACAAATGTTGACAGGCCACTAAATACAGTACATACCACAGAGACGGACGTCCTGCTGTTGCTGTTTCTCCTGTTCAATTTATTTCAGCCTCCGAATGATTCTGGATCACATATCTATTAGCTGAGCTCGATAGCTATGAGTTTCTCCATGCTTGAGGACGTCACCGCTTTGCGCGCTTGTCATTCTGTAGCTCCGCCCACACGATACACCTCCAGGCACTCAGTTTTTTTCCGGAAAGACTCGATACAGCCCATATTTCTTTTATAAATATAATAAAACTAAAGACTTTTCGGAGATATGAAGGATGCAATACTACTCTATAGGTACTCAAGATTGACTGAAACTGAGTGTTTCACCCCCACTTTAATTACCAAGTCACTGCCATTATAAAGTTCGGACGAGCCAGCACATTTTTAAAACAACTCTGATAGTGTTTGTTTGAAAGAAGAATGTTATACAACAAGGATGACTTGAGGGTGAGAAAATCATGCGCTAATTTAAATTTTTGGGTGAACTAACCCTTTAATGCCTTAAATGTTGGAAGTAACATCTTAAAGTGAATATGTGATGTCAGTGAACATCCTTCAGTAGCGCAAGCTTATAATTTGAGTAGAAGTTCCCCAAACCATTGCCACCCATAATTCAAAACACAGTAGACTTGTCATGAAATGTGAATTGTATGGGCCGTACGGACTCTTCTCCCAGTAGGGTGCGCGCGCGTGACTAGAGGCGAGAGAGCAAATGCACGCCCGTAAACACTCTCTCAGTCAAAAATACTTCCGGTTTCTCACAAGTTTCGGAGAGTTTTTTTCGAGTATGGGTCCGCTTGACGGCGACAGGACGGAAGGTCCATGTATGGGCCGTACAGACTCTTCTCCCAGTAGGGTGTGCGCGCGCATGACTAGAGGCGAGAGAGCAAATGCACGCCCGTAAACACTCTCTCAGCTGCAGATCCACTCGTCCATGAACACTAATGTCGTTATAGTCCGCGCCACGCTCCACTTTATTCCTATGGGTGGCATCAAGTGACTTCAACGCTTCAGCATAGCATTCCGGGAAGGCAGCGCTGCATTTGAACCGATTTGAACGCAGAAATGAAACAGCTGAATAATAGAAAATGACAAACGTGTTAAGCATTTGCATAATAACAAGGGTTTGCAACAAGGACACTGTACAAAGAGTAACAGTTAATTGTCAAGTGTCCTTGGTACATATGTTAATTTAATTTAACAAGTGTCCTTGTTGCTAGGCAACGTGGGGGAGAGGACGCTGGCGTTGTCTGTTCGCCGCTTCTCCATCCACAACAAATCATGTTAATGTACTATTAGATTTACATTTTATTTTATTTCCTTATGTTTGTGACTAGTATAACAGTCAGAGCTACAATTGGGACTGTTGCTGATTGCTGGCAGCCACTGAGAGGTCGTTGTTCGTCGTTTCGCCGTTTTCAACCGCTTCTCTAATGTTTACGTTTGAATTGCTGCGGTTGGTTTCTGGTTTGGAGGACATTTGATGTTTCTCGCCGCGGGTGCTCACTGGTGGTCTCCCTTGGGCTTGGGCTGCATGGTGGCTGAAGTTTGCACCGGGCTAGCGTCATCCGGGCTCTCGTCGTCGGCGTCCGGCATGATGTTGGGATGTTCTGCTTCTCGGCTGCGCCGCTGTTCCGTCCTGCATTGCGACCGTGGAGCGGCTTGGACATCTGCGCCGGCCCCGGTGTGTCCACAGAAGTGCCCGGAGGAATGTTCTGCCTCCTGCATGGTGCTGCAGCGATCCCCATCGTTTGAATCATCATGAAGAAGACCCATCATCTGGTCTTCAGCTGTCGTGCCTCGGCGATGTCATCGGGACACTGCCGCTGGGAGAAATCTGAAACATGGAGTGGACCACAGTGTGCTGCGGAGCTAACAGTGTGCTGCGGAGCTAACAGAGACTTCCACCATCAGCTGTTTTCTGTTCACCATCAGCTCTGTTTCTGTTCACCATCAGCTCTGTTTCTGTTCTGTTTTCTGTGTTGGTTGATTGTTTGTAGTATTCTATATTTTTACTTGTTATTCATTTTTTGTTGTTATTCCCCCCCCCCCCCCCCCTTGTTGCACTTTGAGATTCTTCGGAATGAATAGTGCATTATAAATAAAATCTATTATATGTTGCATGTTCTTACCATAGTTATAACAGTAAATTATGCATATTTATTTGCAACTAGCCCTCAACCAAAAGAAGACAAAGATGGGCTGACACAATTCTCAAACAAAGTTTAATGATCACAGAATCTCAGGTGAGTCAATACAGGCAGGTTTAAAACACAATCTATAAATAGATAAGACCAGACCGATACTGAAGGAAACCAATAAGATGAATACACAAGTGACTTAGATTAACTCATAATGATGGTAACCTTGGAGACAGATGAGTGGCAGGAAACTGGAACAAATATCAAACAAAAGGAAAACATACACATGTGACAATAGTAAGTATATGTAGTTAATTAATATTACTCAGGTCATAAATACATAATTACACTGTAAAAATGCGAGCTTAATACAAAGTGTAACCAAATAAAGTTTAACCAAATAAACTGCCCTAGTGAAAAAAAAGTATGCTAAGTATACTTGCGGCCAGACTAATTTTCAGTATACTTGAAGTGTGTTAATGACTAGTTAACTTGAAGTGTGCTATTTTGACACAATTAATTTTGTACTAAGTATATTTAAGTTGTAATTAAATTGTGTTAAAGCATAACTTTAAGTGTATTTAGTGTACTTTTGTGTGCTAAATTGGAACAACTTTAAGTATACTTAGTACACTTTAAATATAGGGACTAATTACGTGCTTAATTAGTCATATTAAATGTGCTTTATTTGTATTATACGTATATTTTATTCATATTATAAGTATACTTTATTTGTGTTAAGTATATTTTATTTGTATTATAAGTATACTTTATTGGTGTTATAGTAGACTTTATTTGTATTATAAATATACTTTGTGTTATAGTAGACTTTATTTGTATTATAAGTATACTTTGTGTTATAGTAGACTTTATTTGTATTATAGGTAAACTTTATTTTTTGTGCTATAGTATACTTTATTTGTGTTTTAAGTAAATTACAAATGAATTACCAATATCTTCAAAACACACACGCAATATATGAATATAATATATATTTTATTTACCTTGACTTATTCAAATGACTAAAAATATATACTTTGAATTCAATAACAATACAATGTGTTATTACTTAGCTATACATTGTACAATATACTTTGAATTACATAATGCCACAAAATACAGTATTTTAAATGTGCTACATTACACCGGACTTTTTCCGGTTCTTTTCAGGATTCCGTAACGTTAGGCCATTTTATTCCGAAACAGTTTATCGTCACCATCAAGGTCAGGCTGCGATGTGACGTAATTGAACTGGTCCGAAAATGAGCAATGTACTTTCCACTCTTAGTGTGTTATTAAATAAATAATGTAACACATTGTACTTCACCTGCAAGGCTACAAACCTTCTGCGAGTGAGCCAGTGTCAGCCCGATGAGTACCTTCAGCAGCTCTGCCTCTGATTGGCTGCAGGCATTGAGCAACACATTCTGATTGGTCACAGACTAATTGAAGAGACATTTGAATTCCAATTTGACTCAGCTACTCAACTCATATTTTCTTGCATTGTATTTTAAGTGTGCTGTTAATATACAGTCCCTGACAAAAGTCTTGTCGCTTGTGTACAAATTTACCTAAAGTGCCGCTGAAATATATTTCTAATCAAGATATTTTTACAAGAAATGGCTCATTTTAATCCCACCAGCTTTTGTGATAATGTTTCAGTGAAAAACTAAACTTTCAAAAAGTATTCTAATATTCACAGCTTGGTAAAGCCCATTGAGTCAATTTTTGCAAAGACATAAGTGTTGTCACCTTGTCATATGAGCTTCCCCTGTGACTAATATTGGATCAATTAGGTCTCAAGTGTGTATAAAAAGAACCCCAGTACGCTAGACCTTCACATCAACTGCAACTAGACCTCTGCAAACATGCCTAAGATTCACCCTGAGACTAAAGTTTTGATTATCAAGAGGCTGAAGACCAGATCCACTGCTGATGTGGCAGGCACCTTCAATGTGTCTCAGCGTCAAGTACAGAGGATAAAAAAAAAGATTTGAAGAGACTGAACACGTTTTTGACAAGCCCAGGTCAGACAGACCCCGCAAGACAACTGCTCGAGAGGACCGTTTGTTGGCTCGAAAATCCAAGGCCAGCCCATTTTCCACTGCAGCAGAGCTCCACGAGACCTGGTCACCTGAAGTCCCTGTGTCAACCAGAACAGTTTGTCGGATTCTGTCTCGAAATGGCCTCCATGGTCGAATCAGTACCCAGAAGCCAGCACTAAACAAAATACAATTGAAAAACTGTGTGGCATTTGCCAAGGCCCACAGCCTGCTAAAAGGATGGACGCTGGAAAAGTGGCAGAAGGGGGATTTTCAGATGAATCTTCTGTTGAATTACACCACATTTGCGGCAAATATTGCAGGAGACCTACTGAAGCCTGAATGGATCCGAGATTCACCCGGAAAACAGTGAAGTTTGGTGGCGGAAAAATCATGGTCTGGGGTTACATCCAGTATGGGGGTGTTTTCGAGAGATCTGCAGGATGGAAGGGAACATCAATAGTCTAAAATACCAAGAAATCTTAGCTACCTCTTATATTCCCAACCATAAAAGAGGCCAAATTCTGCAGCAGGACGGTGCTCCATCGCATAATTCCATCTCCACATCAAAGTTCCTCAGGCGAAGAAGATCAAGATGCTCCAGGATTGGCCAGCCCAGTCACCAGACATGAACATCATTGAGCATATGTGGGGTAGGATGAAAGAGAACGCATGGAAGACGAAACCAAAGAATATTGATGAACTCTGGGAGGCATGCAAGACTGCTTTCTTAGCTATTCCTGATGACTTCATCAATAAATTCTATGAATCCTTGCCAAACCACATGGATACAGTCCTTCAAGCTCATGGAAGTCATACAAGATATTAAATTTGGATCTCACAGCACCACAACTTAATTTGCTGACATATTTTTGTATTTGCAGTAAATTTGTTCAATTTCTGATTAAATGATAAATATTTCTTCTGTGAAAATGATTTATTTCAGTGCATTAAACATCATTTGGGATGGTTTTAGCTTTTCATATGAGCTATTTCTAACACCAATTAATTAATTAAAAGTCAGGTTAATATCAGGTATTTCTACAAAATAGATAAGCGACAAGACTTTTGTCAGGGACTGTAGATGTGTGTGTACTATTGTAACACAATTCTTCTCTGTCAGTGTAAACTTATCAAACATATTTACACTTAAATCACAACTAAAGTAGGGCTTATAGCATACACTGCATATATTTAAAAATGAGCTTTTAGTGCATATAATAATTTATTTAGGCCTATGTTATAATAATACTTTATTGTCACTTATTTATTAATGCTTAATTTGAACAGTTAAACATGAATAAATAACCTTAAACATTATTTAACTTCAAATATACAGCTTAATGATATTGATTATGTATTTTTAAAATATGCTTTTAGTGCATTGTTAATTTGTTACAATAACAATTTTGAGCATAAGTTTAAAATATACAAAAATATATATTTTAAAGTAATGTTCAAGTAAGTACACTTTACAAAAGTACACTGAACTTTCATTTAAAGTATATTTTTCGAAAATATATTTTTCGAAAATATACTAAAATACAATTATTTTAAAGTGTGTTAAAAGTTGTATTGTGAAAATATGATGCTAATATATTTTTTATATATTTAGATATGGTACAATTTGTGTATTGTACCAAGTGTTGTACAAGTGTATTTCTAATATATCATCGGAAAAGAAAATATTTTTGAAATACAATAAAGTATACTTTTTTTTTTTTTTTTTACCAGGGTGTAACCACAATTTTATTCAAATAACAAGATAAAGCTTAAGGCAAACCTCACACCAGCATCCTATCGAATGCTTTAAATTCTGTAAGCGGGTGAGACCTAAATGGCACAGTCCTGTGAACAGTTATTGGATGCTAAAAAAGATACAACTGCCATTGAAATCAATAATTTTGAATACATAAGCATACACATGTGCTCCAATGACAAATCGTAATAGTGCAATAAAATTGTGTATAAAAATTATATATATAAAAATCTGCCAAGCAACAAAACAAACCCTGCAACAGTGTCGTGGTTTCTCATTTACAAATTAATTTTCCACAAAAATACGGCACTTGAGTTTTGCACTACACGTTTTGCTACAAGCTTAGAGATGTGACAGAACACAATGTTTTGTCTTATCTAGTGCTTTCTTCCTTGAGAGCCTCTTCTCTTACAACAGATAAAGGCTGAGCTAATACATGGATGTAACCATAGCTACTTCAGCATTCTCAGAAAATGAGTGGTCAAAGGCCTATAGAAGACAATACATTAAATGTATGCAATGGATCATTGACTGAATCCATTTTTCACTCGGTGGTTTCAGCTACAGAAATGTTTTCAAGCATTAACTGAGAATCTGAAGGCAAGTCTTATCTGCAAGTTATTTTCCCAAGTTACTTTTCACTCTGCACATGAAAGAACGAAGATTAATTTCCACATGAATATGGCACACATTTAGGAATAATTTCCTTGTGGAAATAGAATTCATCGCCTTGGACTCTGTCTGAATTTAAATTGTGTGCTTTTAATAATTAGTCCATTTCATTTTTAGTTGACAGAGAAGTTAGTACATTTTATTTAGTTTCATTACTTAATTTTAAAATCCTTATGGGGATATTTTGATTTATCATTTTTCTATGTGAGCCACAGAAACTTTCTTTTCTTCATCTTCTTTTTAGAAGTATGGCAAGAGATTGCTTCATCTTTGTCTTGGCTTCAAGTAAAAACTGTTTCATCCTATTCTCCTTAGACTAGATTTGGCAATAAGCAATACGTTGGCACATTAGAGCAATGGTTTTAAATAAAATGGGATCTGAGTCTTATCCTCTGTCCTTTTGTTTTCCTCTCAAATATACTACCTTACAGAGCATTTTTTCAGACTGTTTACTTTCACTAAAATGACTTGTGTTGATGTAACTGAAGTGTTGATGTAATTTTCAATAAAACAGGAAAACATGGTGGACATATCTAGCAACTCTTCCCTTTAAAAAAAAAACAAAACACTCCAATAGAGTTTTGCTTATGTTTTGTTTATATAATCTAGCCACAGGAGGTCATGCCATTGTACCTTTTGTGCTGGACCCAAGCCCGGATTAATAGAGATGGTTCTGTCAGGAGGGGCATTCGATGTAAAAAATTTGCCAAATTCATTATGCGAATCAAGAATATGACTCCCATACCAGATCGGTTGGGTCCCGGCTTAACAAAGACCGCCATCTGTGCCATTGACCTGCAGGGCACTGGTGGAAATTGGGCTACTGTTAGTCAAAGAATGAGAGGAGGAAAGTGTGTTAGAGGAGGTAGGTGTGTCCATAGGCAGAGAGAGAAGAGGACAGGCAGAAGTTTAGGACTGAAAGTAGGGACTTTGAATGTTGGTACAATGACAGGTAAGAGGAAAGAGCTGGTAGATATGATACATAGGAGGACAGTTGACATTCTGTGTGTCCAGGAGACCAGGTGGAAAGGAAGCAAGGCTAGAAGCATTGGAGTAGGGTTTAAACTGTTTTATAATGGTGTGGACAGGAAGAAAAATGGAGTTGGTGTGATCCTGAAGGAGGAGTTAGTGAAGAATATTCTGGAGGTAAAGAGAGTGTCAGATAGGTTGATGAGTCTGGAAATTGAAGGTGTGATGAATGTTGTAAGTGCCTATGCTCCACAAGTAGGTTGTAAGCAAGATGAGAAATACAGATTCTGGAACGAGTTGGAGGAAGTGATGCAGACTGCTCCCAGAGGTGAGAGAGTGGTGATGGGGACAGATTTCAATGGTCATGTTGGGGAAGGGAATAGTGGGGATGAGGATGTGATGATCTGATTGACAGGTTTCGTCTTCAGGAAAGGAACCCAGAAGGACAGAGGTTGGTAGACTTTGCTAAAAGTATGGAGATGGCTGTGGTGAACACATACTTTCAGAAGTGGTTTTCAGGGAGGAGTTGAGACAAGCTTTAGGTGGTCAGGAGGGTCTTATAGATGACTGGACTACTACAGCCAAAGTGATTAGGGAGACAGGTAGAAAGGTGCTAGGTGTGTCATCTGGAAGGAGGAAAGAAGACAAGGAGACTTGGTGGTGGAAAGAGTAAGTCCAGGAGAGTATCCAAAGAAAGAGGTTAGCTAGGAAAAAGTGGGACAGTGAGAGGATGGATGAAAGTAGACAGGAATATAGGGTGATGCAGCGTGAGGTTAAGTTGGAGGTGGCAAAGGCGAAACAGAAAGCTTATGAGGACATGTATGCAAGGTTAGATATTAAGGAAGGTGAGAGGGATGTGTATCGGTTGGCGAGGCAAAGGGATATATATGGAAAGGATGTGCAGCAGGTTAGATTGATTAAAGATAGAGATGGAAATGTTTTGACAGGTCACAGGAGGGTGAGGGAAAGATGGAAGGAGTACTTTGAAGAACTGATGAATGAGGAAAATGACAGGGAGAGAAGAGTTGTAGAGGCAAACATTGTTGAGCCGGAAGTAGAAAGTGTTAGCAAGGGTTAGGAGAATATATTGGTTAGGAGAGCTTTGAAGAGGATGAAGAGAGGAAAGGCAGTTGGTACTGATGACATACCAGTGGAGGTATGGAAGTGTCTAGGAGAATGAGCAGTAGAGTTTTTAACTAGGTTGGATTTTTAAGTCATTGTAGCCTGCAATGGATTTTTTAGAACAAGGGAGATGTGCAGAGTTGTGGAAACTACAGAGGTATTAAGCTGATGAGCCATACAATTAAGTTGTTGGAAAGAGTAGTGGAAGCAAGGCTAAGGGAAGAAGTGAACATTTGTGAGCACCAGTATGGTTTCATGCCAAGAAAGAGCACTACAGATGCATTATTTGCTTTGAGAATGTCGATGAAGAAGTACAGAGAGGGTCAGAAAGAGCTGCATTGTGTCTTTGTAGATTTAGAGAAATATGACAGAGTGCCAAGAGAGGAGCTGTGGTATTCTATGAGGAGGTCTGGAGTGGCAGAGAAGTATGTTAGAGTGGTACATGATATGTATGAGAGCAGTAGGACAGTGGTAAGGTGTGCCGTAGGTGAGACAGAGGACTTCACGGTGAAGGTGGGACTGCATCAAGGATCGGCTCTGAGCACCTTCTTGTTTGCGGTGGTGATGGACAGGCTGACAGATGAGGTCAGACAGGAATCTCCATGGACTATGATGTTTGTGGATGACATTGTGATCTGTAGTGAGAGCAGGGAGCAGGTGGAGGGAAGTCTAGAAAGGTGGAGGTTTGCTCTGGAGAGAAGAGGAATGAAGGTTAGTCTCAGCAAGACAGAAAACATGTGTGTGAATGAGAGAGAACCAAGTGGAAAAGTGAGGTTACAGGGAGAAGATGTAAAGAAGGTGCAGGATTTTAAGAACTCAGGGACAACAGTCCAGAGCAATGGGGAATGTGGAAAAGAGGTGAAGAAGTGTTTGCAGGCAGGTTGGAATGGGTGGATAAAAGTGTCAGGTCAGTTGTGTGATAGAAGTGTACCAGCAAGAATGAAAGGAAAGGTGTACAGGACAGTAGTAAGACCAGCGATGTTGTATGGTTTGGAGACAGTTACACTGAGGAAAAGACAGGAGGAAGAGCTGGAGGTAGCAGAGCTGAAGATGTTGAGGTTCTCTTTGGGAGTGACGAGGATGAATATGATCAGAAATTAGTACATCTGAGGGACAGCACATGTGAGATGTTTTGGAGACAAAATTAGAGTTTATTTAGGTTGAGATGGTTTGGACATTTTCAGAGAAGGGATAGTGAATATATTGGAAAAAGGATGCTGAGGTTAGAGCTGCCAGGCAGGAGGTCGAGAGGAAGACCAAAGAGGAGGTTTATTGATGTAGTGAAGGAGGACATGAAGGTAGTCGGTCTGAGAGAAGAGGATACAGAGGATAGGACTCGGTGGAGGCAGATGCTTCGCTGTGGCGACGCCTGAAGGGAACAGCCAGGGAAAAAGAAGAAGAGTTTAGTTTATATCACAGCTCAGCCAGAGCCATTGAGTTTGGTAAAGCTGCAGTTTCCTCCTAATCTCTAACCATTTATCCTGCTAATCTCCTTCATATCGCCTTAAAATACGGCAGTCTGTGCAGAATTCAGAGGGAGCCAATACGTTTTCTGGTATGTGCTATCATGTCTCTGGACCGGAGCTGTAGCAGTTCACATGACACTAACGTGAAACCAGATTTCTTTCACTCGAAGTGAAAGCATATTTACAATGACTGAATCGTTCCCTATCCCCTATATAGTGCACTATGTGCCATTCACCATGTAGAAAATTGTAAATGTTTGAATAAGTGACATATTTCAGCCACAGCTTCAGAATCTATTTATAGTCTAAAGGAGCAGGGCTTCCGATTCTAGAGAGCATTTCATTGTACAGAAAGTCTGAAGGTCAAAGTGATGTCATCAAATCATTGATCCATATTGGCAAAAGTAAGAGGCTGTAAGTTTTGAATGCTTCTAAATATGAATGTTATCATTGTTTTGGAGCTCACTGGCTTATACATAACAGTAAGGCTAACATATCCATACTAAAAGCCACAACAACAGAAAAAGAGAATTTGCTTCATAAATATTCAAGAAAAAGAAATACATATTTTAAATGCCATATATTTTAGGACAAGAAAGAACAAACAATATTTTATACTTTTACAGTTGTTTATTTCCATTGCTCACTGCTCTCTGTTTGAGAGTCAGTGCTGTTTGTAAGGTATACCTACGGCTGAAGCTTGCAAACACAAAAGCACAGGTAAATATCCTGAATACAAACACTCTGAATCATGCATGAGCAAGGTGTAACTTTAAATACCTTGAGCTCACAATTACATTGAATGCTCCTGCTGGGCAGATGGCCACAAATCTGTCTCGGCCTCTTCCTCTCTCTCTTCCTTTTTCTCCCTTTTACAATATGTTCTGTCTGACCATATTGTATGCCTGCCAAGCCCACGGACACAAATATGGCCAAACAACCCTGAAAACCTCATGAATTTTAGCTGTGCTTGTTATACGGTACTGTGGCTCACCGTTTGAGGCCTTTCCTCTCAGGATCTGTTTAATTCAAACTTTCCCACAATGCATATGCGGGACAGCTCCTAATGCAGGTGTGCAATGTCTGTATAGAGAGTGCGCTGCTTGCTTTTCTCATTGTAGCCTGCAATGGGGGAAAATTGCAATCCTCAAAGCTGCCAGTAACACTTTGGGTGTAAGGGGACTGTCACTAAATTTAAATAAATACAAAACTAAATATGTGCAAGCAGTGATACATCAAACTACAGAGTAAAATCCTTATGTTTAACAATACAGAAGTTCCCAAGTATAATATATGGAAGTGTCTATTCACACCAAGTGCAAATAGCATACCTTGTTGGCAAGTGCTATTCACACTAGCTCCGTCTAATGCTTGGCTGTACAAAACAACATTTAAAGAAAACACTTGTAAATGCTATTTTTATATGGTGGAAATAGAATATATCACTAGTTTGACTTGGTGTAAATAGCATCTATTGCTTTTGCATTGTCCTTATATGATGATTGAAATTAGCTGGATGATATTTTCTTCAGAGCGGCTGTACAGCTGTACTGCCAAATCAAATTATGTTGCATTATTTTCCTGTTAACACTGTGAAGCTGCTTTAACACAATCAAAATTTTAAAAAGCACTATTTGAATAAAGTTGACTTGACTAAGTTGCGATGTGGGGCCTCCATGGTTCGGCTTGTTTGTTCAGCACATCCCGCAGATGCTCGACTGGATTGAGATCTGGGGAATTTGGAAGCCAAATCTACACCTCAAACTCATTTGTGCTCCTCAAACCATTCCTAAACCATTTTTGCTTTGTGGCCTGGCACATTATCCTGCTGAAAAAGGGCCACAGCCACTAGGAAATAGTGTTTCAATGAAAGGGTGTACATGATCTGCAACAATGTTTAAGTAGGTGATACGTGTTAAAGTAGCATCCAAATGGATGGCAGGATCCAGTGTTTCAGAACCAGCATTTACTTCTTGAGCAATCTGAGCTACAGTAGATCATCTGTTTAATCAGACCACACAGGCCAGCCTTCGCTCCCCACATGCATCAATGAGTCTGTCGCAGGTTCACCAACATTCCTTCCTTTGACCACTTTTGATAGATACTGACCACTGCGGACTGGGAACATCCCACAAGAGCTGCAGTTTTGGAGATGCTCTGACCCATATATATATAATGCAAATCACACACTATTCATGCCACTATCTGATGTGGCACCCACAATCATTTGCAACTGTCACATCACGCCAGTAGCATGACACACAAATATTTAATATTCTTAAATATGAGCCTACAAACTAGCATTGATACTGTGTCAGCTACAGATGTCAGTTGTCATGCTCGAAAAAATGAATCATTTTGTCGAGTCGTGTCAAGCATTATGTGCACGTCATGGTGATGTTTAGCAAAGAATCGATGATCAAACATTCAGTGAAACACGATAAGCCCAGGGGGATGGCACCCGTGGTTTGGTAAAGTTTGTCTTTCAGTCAGCTGTAAATCATGCTGACAATATAGCATTTACTTTGAATATGGAGAATCCAATATAGATGGAAAACAAAACCCTGGTTCACCTTAGAAAGTGCAATGCCTGTTATTTGGCAGGAAAAACATTATTTAAAATGCGTATCGACATCCAATATATGTGAGCAAACATGAATATGTCACAGAACCAATTACATTATATGAACCTACGGATCAAGGGACAAAGTTCATAGATGGTACCTTGATATTTACTGTTGGCGATGACTTGAACTCTATGATTTGAATGAAAGAACACCGGTTTGACCATTATCTTTTTGTTTTGGTCTGTGTTCGGTACCCAGTGTCGGAGAATATTACTTTTGTTGCGTACTGTTTAGTGATTCTTACAAGGGCCAGGACTCGATTAAAAAAAAAATCTAAATAATTAGAGGCTTTGTAATTAATTAATCAAAATTAATCGCATTTTAATTGCATATAAATATTTGACCTGAGAACAATAAGAAGTAATTTTTCACATGGATTTTTAGTACACCATTGAATAATGACTGAATACATAAGCTTAATCAACAAAATATTGTTTATTTATTTCAGTCCAGCAGACCAGCGCAATGTTTGCCATTAAGTATAGCAAAAGCATATTTGTGATATTTGAGGCTCGATGTGCTGCGTTGATACGCAAATTCCATGTTGTATAGCTTGCACACAACCATGCTCTTGTCGACACTTCCATCCTTTCGTTTTTTAAAACAAAATTTCCCATCCATGGGGCAAAGCAAAGCGGTCTCATCAGCTTCTTTGTTCATGTTCAATATGGTTTGTTGTTGTCGTGACTCGTGAGCGCTAGTTGGTGTTCCAGTATAATCGGTCCACCGAAACTCATTCATTGAAAAACGGTGCAAAAATAAGTGTGGTTAAAATTATGTTATTTATTTTGTTGCGTAAAAGTCCCGGCGTTAAAGTCCCGGCCCAAATTCTTACATCTATGATGTTGAAAAAATGTATAAGTAATACACTAAATTAAAACTAAACCAAAAAATTTAATAGATAGAAATATATTTATAATTACTTAAACCAAATTTAAAACTTAAAAAAATGAAACTGAAAAACAAAATATTTGTAACTCTGTCAAAATCTTTGACAGGTAAGAACTTTTTAAGTAAAAAATAAAAATAAATAAACTTTAAATAAAATATACTTTATTATTGTGTTGTTAGAGGTTAAAGATGCAGTCTGTAACTTTTTGCACTCTAGTGGTTAATAAACAGAACTGCATGCATCTTGCGGAAGAATATTGCAGCCGGAGCTACTTCTCTCTGTTTATGTCTAGGGCGGATCAGGGACTGTAGCGGTACCTACTAGTCTGGCCTGAAATAGTCCCAATATACATACTTATTATAAGTGTACCATAATGATTCAGGGTAAGGCAAAAACAAAGTTTGGAAAATGGATTCATGTTGTGCATTCTCATTATATAATTTTTGTAAATCTTGAACACAAAAAAAAGTTACGGACAGCAGCTTTAAGGGAGGATTCCAAAATAAATCCCATATTACCAAACTTATCTCTAAAAAATATTTTTCTGTTATACTCACATTTAAACTTGGGGTAAGTGTTATTTCAAAAATGATATTTAAATGTATCTCAGGCCGAGTACCAAAACAAACTTGTATAGCCAAACAGCAAAAAGGGGCATGTCTACTAATGATGGTGAGAAGAGAGCACTCAGCGCACGTCATTATTCAAGACATGACACACAGGACGGACATTAACCGAGCAACGACAGAGAGAGAGCGATGGCAGACAAAACCAAAAGAAATTGTAGAACAAAAGAAGACTTATGATCAGACAAGAAGTATCAGCTTTCCAGAGCTGGAGAGAACTTAAGGAGCTCTAAGGCCTGCAACCGGACACAGAGGTTGCTTTATTTCTTCTCGATAGGTAACATTGGTTTTGTTTTGTTTCACAGAACTAATGCTGGCTTTTGCTTGAATATGCTTGTGTGTCATGTTCGCTTGTTTTTCCATTTGCAATAGTATTGTCATTCACTTCAGTAATGATAAAGACCCATTTCCATATCCTATAAACCACTATCTGTTTAAAAGCATCATCTCCCAAAGTGTGTCCCAAAAATAAGATAACATACTCGTAATATATGTTTGTTTCCTTTGGGTCCGCTTTATGTGATCGAAATAACCCTATAACCTTGTAATCGTTAGTTGGACTGGTAACAATTTAATTTAACATTCAGCTATTAATTATTAACTAGTTGCTTATTAGCATGCATATTACTAGGTTATTGGCTATTAATTAGTACTTATAAATCACATATTAATGCCTTATTCTGCATGACTTTATTCTACATCCCTTAATACTGGGATATTTTACTACACCCCAATACCTGAACTTAAATGCTACAAAAACTACCTTAATAACTATTAATAATCAGCTAATTATGAGTGTATTGAGGCAAAAGTCATTGTTAATAGTGAATATTTGTTCCTATACTATAGTGTTACCGTCGTGCTCGTGCTATCGAGTTGTTCATGAGAACTTTGTTTTGGGATGTCTTTTTCATTGAACATTCCACCTGGATTACCATAGTAACATAGCCTGACAAGCTAGACCCACATCAATATGTTTGGTCTGGAAACTCACCATTGACAGGGCTCAATCCAAGGGGCGGGATAAACGGTTGTCTTTCAAACTCCCTCTGCACGCGATAGGATAGCGCTACCACCAACCAGAGCAACAAAGGTGAAACAGAGCTTGTTGATAGGTTAAACATTCACCGTATCCGGTCGGCTAAACTCCGAACACATCTTCCCTTTTTAAGAATGACTTCAGTGCCGTTCTTTGTTCTTTTCTCAGAGAAAAGCTTAACTCCAAGTCTTCCAGAGTCGCAGTCAAAGCTGATTCGAAAGACCGCCGACGTTCGCCAGTTTCTGTGTTTACTAGAAGCACGCAAACTCAACTTGGCCGTCGTCATTATGGCCCCGCCCACCGATGCTATACACGATGTGATTGGCCCATCCAGAGTGAGGGGAATACAGCTCAGAAGGGTATTGAGAGTTCCTAGACGACACTTGCGGGCAGATTAAATTTGCTGCCGCTAGGGTGCGTCTAGATTTCTAGGCTAATAGTAACACACATTGCTTTCAATTATTGATGACGTCATACTCTCGGCTGGCTGGCACAGCGGATTCTGCCATAGTCATTGCCTGGTTTGAGTACATGTGGGATGGAGCCATCAAAATAGGGGCGATACCCTTTTGAGGTGGGGCATGCTTGTTTTGGTGATTAGAAATATCAACACTGGTTACCAGAAAGCACTTACCCCACCTTTAAATATAAAATATTTGAGGACATCCAGGACCTTGCATCAGCTAAACAGGCAAACAAGGTGTCTAAGCCTTCCTTGACATTACAATTAGAATGCAGGTTGCATAAAAAGGCCTATCTGTGTAAAAATGAAAAAGCGCGCCATGCTTCAGAGCCTAATGTTAACATGTATAAAGAAAACAGATTTGAGGTCAAGATGAACCCTTGAGGAACACCACAAGTAAGAGCAGAAACAGAGCCTCAAATTGCTAACTAAAAAGGTTCGGCAAGAGACAAAAGATTTAAACATACTAAAGTGCAGTTCCCCGAATGCCAGCACGCTGTTCAAGGCATGACAACAAAATGCCATGGTCAACTGTGTCAAAAGCTGCACTCAAATCTAGAAGCACAAAATTCCCCAGAGTCGATGGGTAGCAAAATGACATTCAATACTCTTAATAGAGCAGACTCGGTTCTGAAACAAAGAAACAAAGATAAATCTTACTGTATCTTGATGATAAGCTAATTCTCAACACAGCCACATAGCTAATTATAAAAGGGTGCACACTTTTGCAGCTATTTACTCAATTCCATCTCTCTCTGAAATGTGTCACTTTGGTTTTCAGTGGCATTTGCATAGGTTGTATTTTTTTTAACTGTTCTGATAGGATTTTTTTTGTTTGTTTCATCACAAAAAAAAAAAAAAAAAACACACAAAAGCTGTTTTACTAGAGGTGTGTATACTTTTTTTTTCAACCCGATCACACATAAATGCGTATAATAGTATGAGTGTGCAATGTCGTGGAATGTATATGCCAAAACTCATTTTGCCGTGCATATGATACGCTGTTTTTCGCGTGCATATGATACGCACTTTATGGCGTATATATGACACGCTCTTGGGTAGGTTTAGGGTGGTGGGGTGGGGGGTTCGTATGTTTAATACGCCATAAAGTGCGTGTCATATGCAAGCGAAAAACAGCGTGCCATAGACACGCCAAAATGAGTTTTGGCGTATACATTCCACGACATTGCACACTCGTACTATTTATACCCATTTTTGTGAGAATAGCCTGTTTTTTTACATCCACTGTGTATGTTATCATTCACACATAATATATAATCCTAATTAAGCGAGTTGCTATTGTGTAGAGCTAAGTAGTTGCACTATAACAAGTAACATATTACTTCTTACTTGAAATAAAGTAATCTGATTAGATGAACACTATCAGTACCGCTATACAGTAATAAATGCTCATATCATTAATCAATGCATTTTCTGGACACTCAGTGAGTGTTACGCAATGATACTTTTAATTTCTGAAGTGTTAGTGTTCAATTGTTTCATGTCGGCCTGTCTTTTAGAATAGAGTCCAAGTCAAATTATGTTTGTGTGTGTGTGTGTGTGTGTGTGTGTGCCCTGGTAATGGCCTACGTTATCGGGACAAAATGTCCCCACAAAGACGACGATATCCGAAATCCTTGTCCTTGTGGGGACATTTATTGGTCCCCATGAGGAAAACATCTTATAAATAATACAAAGTGATGTTTTTTGAGAATGTAAAAATGTTTCCTGTGATGGGTAGGTTTTAGGGGCAGGGGCAGTGTTGGGGGATAAAATATACAGTTTATACAGCATAAAAACAATTACGCCTATGGAAAGTCCCCATAAAACATGAAAACACAACATGTGTGTGTGTGTGTGTGTGTGTGTGTGTGTGTGTGTGTGTGTGTGTGTGTGTGTGTGTGTGTGTGTGTGTGTGTGTGTGTGTGTGTGTGTGTGTGTGTGTGTTTTAGTTTGCTAAGTGGTATTGCTCACGGTCAGACTGCAAACAGGTACTTTTGAAGTCTTGCCAAACTTAACATTAAATTATCATATTAATAGAGACACTAAATTTAAACATAACACATTAGCCCGAGGCCAGGATGAAGCCACAAAGTACATCGAACAACGGTTGAGTAGAAACAACTTTGAACTAACTCATATGCATACATTTAGGTATTAATAGCGTCAGGGTTGAGCAAGTCATCTAATTTGTAGGAAAGAAGGAAATCAAGTTGACTTAAACACATGCTGTCTGTGAAGTTTTGAAGGTTCCTGGCCACAGTCATCAATATCAATCACAGGATTTTATCAATGTAGAAACACTTAAATGACTAACTTGAAAACTAAACCATATCTTTGTAATTATGACAGAACAAAAGGGAAAATATATAATTATTTTCCATTATTTTATTGGCTGCCTTTATCTGAGACTCTTTATGAATAAAACCATTTCCAAATGGCCTGAGAATGAAAATAAAATAGTTGAAGATTAATATATTAACAAACTGTATTGCATGATGTACAGCAGGGGTGCTCAGTCCTGTTCCTGGAGAAAGACCTACCAGCAGAGTTTGGTTTCAACCATAATCCAGCACATCTGTCTGTAATCATCAAATTTTCCTAATGATCTGTGTGTTTATTCAGGGTTGGAGCTGAACTTTGGAGGATTCTTCAAGAACAGGACTGGGCTCCCCTGATGTCCTGCAGAGTTCTGATCTAACCCTGGATCAAACTCACCTGCCTGTACCGTAGCTTTAAGGTAATCCTGAATACCTCAAATAGTTTGTTTATGTGTGTTTAATTTGGGTTTTAGCTAAATGAGGACTGTGGCCGAAAACGTAGGGTGCATCTCAATCAGTGCCCTAGCTCCCATGCTTTTGAATCAGTATAGTGTACACTAGTTCGGACACTGGTAAGGACAGTAAAGGACACTAGTCCACTATACATTGGTACACTGATGACTCTTTTCCAGTGATATGACAAAATCCTCATTGTACAACATCATTACTGGTATTTATGTTATCAGCAGTGCTGATATTTTTCTGACATTACTTGTAGTACTATTACAAGTACATTATGATAAATCCTTGCTTGTTACATATAGGCCTATGGGCAAAATTTAATCCATACATAAATTATAAATGTTACCTATATTGTGTTCATTACCTGTCTAAAAATGTATGTTTATGCTGAAATATAATAAAATAATGGTTTCTGTTTGTAAAAACACATATCGAGTCTTTATCGGCTATTATGTGTAGTTAGCTCATGTGATTTAGTTTTTGCACTTCAGAACTTCCATTAAGGGAGCATAGTGAGCATTGATGCACCCAGTTTTTTGGTGCATTGTGGGACTTTTTCGATGATTCTGTGATTGAGACAGCCCTTTAAATGGCCGAATCCCTGAGTACTGAATTAGGGAGCTGACTTGTTGCCTCACCTCACGCAGCATTTGCACATAAAACAAATTTCGGACAGACTGTTGAGTGTAACGAACTGCTCTGAGACAGAAGGTTGGAGATCCAAACGCAGTATTTATTGAAGGGTAATCCAAAGTCGTAGTCCATAAAACACGCAAATGTCATACACAGGCAAGCAGTCCGAAAAGGCAAACAAAACAGAAGGACCAGGCAAAAGGGTAATCCACAGAGAAGGCAAGAAATCAAAGACTAAGATACATGAAACCAGGGAAACACTCAGAAATGCAGTTGTGACACTAAACAAGACTTCGCAATGAATGACAGAGATAACTAGTGATGGGACATCTGAAGCGAGGCTCCGGAGCTTGTGTCGAGCAAAAAGGGGCGTTCCAGATGAAGCCCCGATTCGAGGCTTGTATCGTTTCCGTGAAAATCACGTGACGATGACAAACGAGGCCTCGTTTTCTTTTGAATACGTCATTGCTTCATTCGGAGTATCGCTTTCGGATAAAAGTGGTTCGAAACCTCGCGCCTCTTGTGGGGTTTGCAGTAGGCATTTGCATTGGTGTTGAGGTGTTGGTTGTATGTAGTAGCGATATCATTATATATCATAGCTTGTATTATATATTATATTACATTATACTTAGTTTAGTAGATTATTAGAGTAAATTATACATAGTTCAGTAGATTATTAGAGTAAATTAGCCTATATCTAGGTGTAATACTACGTAATTATATATATATATATATATATATATATATATATATATATATATATATATATATATATATATATATATATATATATATATATATATAGCCTATATTAGTAGTAGTGTTATTATTATATATATTATTTCTATTATTATTTATAATAATATTAATATAAGACTAGACTGTATTAGGGAACTGTATTAGGGAAAGCTTTTCCCATTTGCTGTTCCAGAATTCCAGTCCCATAAGCACTGCACTATTGCACTCCCAATCAGCGCAACACTCACAATAATTTATTTACAATCATTCTGGGCATTCACTATCATCACTAACCTAAAGATCTACTGAATAGTTGAACACAAAGTTGTGTGTTTGTGTGAGTTGTGTGTACATAGGTTAATACAAGCAGAGTAAAATACTTTATTAATACACAGGCAATAGAAAAAGGGTGTGCCCACACTATGACAGTTTGGTTGTTCAGGATGAGTAGATTTGTGTGCGATGCATTGCTTTGGACAGCAGGTGTCACTAGGGAGCACACTGTTTCATGAGGCTTCAGGTAAATGAACCTTTTGGTGAACCAATGGGCTGGAAAGCCTCAGTGGTTCAGGAAGCCTCATTTGGCCATCACCAGAGATAACCAGGCTTATATAGGCAGAGGTAATGAGGTGATGAGACACAGGTGTGAACATTGAGTGCTAATGAGTCTGAGGAAAGGATTATGGGTAATGTAGTTTGTGATGAAGTGACAGTCCGGGGTGGAGTGCCCTCTGGTAGTGATCACGGGCACTCACACTCATGAATTGTGACATTGAGGCAGAACAACTAACGATACGCTTAATTTCTGGCAGGTCACGTTAGTCAAGCTCACATCAGCTGAATGTCAGCTTATCTACGTCTACCAATAGAAATTCGATGTCTATCACAGCGAGCCCGATCTCACAAAAATGGCTATAAATAGTACGAGCTTGCAATCTCGAGTTTTGGCGTGCATATGGTACGCGGTTTTTCGCGTGCATATGATACGCACTTTATGGCGTATTATACATACGAACCCCCCATCCCACCACCCTAAACCTAACCAAGAGCGTGTCATATGCACGCCATAAAGTGTGTATCATATGCACGCAAAAAACTGTGTAGCATTTGCACGCCAAAACTCATTTAGGCGTGTACATTCCACGAGATTTCACACTCGTACTATTTATACGCACGACCATGAGATCGTGCTGATCACAGCATACCCACTCTAAAAATAGCTGAGTTAAAAACAACCCAAGTTGGGTTGAAAATGGACAAACCCAGAAATTGGGTTGTTTGAATGGGTCCATTCACTGGGTTCAAACAACCAAATTTCTGGGTTTGTCCATTTTCAACCCAACTTGGGTTGTTTTTAACCCAGCATTTTGTAGAGTGCAAGCTCCTTCAGTTCTATTAGCAGCTTCCACGTTTCTCCAGAGCTAATTACCCTCCTCCATCCCCAGCTTCTCCTCTCGTCAGTCAGGATTTGGCATTCTGATTCCCCCTTAATTTGACTTGATTCCTGAATTTTGTACATTTTAATATTGACATTAATGATATCTGCAATACATTGCTGGTTCTGTTCTGTTTACTCTAGGGGGGTTCATCACTGCTCTCCCTGCTCATATTCATGCTAGGCTGCATGAATGCGCAGGGAGTTATTCCCCAGAACAGAACCATACTGCCAATCTAAACTATATGCTAACTGTCAAAATCAATCATCTTTGACATTAGTGGTCCTGACAAAATTGTCATTTTTTGGTAAACTATCCATTTAAATGTAAATGACACACCGTGGCTAAAATGGTAATCAATATTGTTCTATTTTTTTTATTTTTATTATTTGATTGTTTAAATGTTTATTTTAAATGTGGGTTGAAAATATTTAGTTCTCAAGTAATCAATTTAGCAACATTAAAATCATTTAATTGCACAGTACTCGTATGCCAGAATCCACAATTACAACAATATTAGCATAAATCACTAAATCTTTTTTGTAAAACCTGTTACTAGTAAAAATGTTACGCTGTCCCTTTAACAACCCTACAAAAGCCTTTGCACCATTGTTCTGTGCATATGGTGTTAAAGCCGTCACAGTGTGCAGGAGGGGACAGATCTGTCACCTCTAAAGGAGTCAATGCAGCATTTCAGGCTTCTGGGTGGATCCCGTCAATCACCTGCTTGAAGGCCATGGTGTGATGGAGCCTGACATAGATTTAACCAGAGTCAGTGACATAATTCATCTGGCATTTGCCCACCTCAGGGCCTGGTACTCTGGTCATACTTTGGAGGAAGTCAAGAAGGGGCCTTCCTGTTTATAAGGTGACTTTGGATGATGCCTGGAAAAGCTTGTGTAACAATTTCAACCCCGCAAAACAATTCTGGGCAGGAATGAGCACTGACGCAGCTTGCCAAAATGAGTTTGCATGTCATTCCTCCACCATAACAAGCACCTACAGTGTTTCACCACATGGAAATAACCATGAGCTGACCTGCTGCAGCGTCTCCAATGAGTTCCTCTGAAATGTGCCAGACTGCCTCATCAGTCAGTGCGGCGGGCACTGAAGAATACCGCTGTCTGTGGCGCTATGTTGTCAGCGCCGCTGTGCCACTCTCTGCCAAGGGCGTGATCTCATCACAATTTATCAATCACATTGAGTCCACATTAGGTTGATTTGATGGGAAAGCAGCCAGACTCAACCATACATATTTGATCAGCGTTCAGGCCTCTACTCTCCTCTGCTTCTCTTTGTAGGAATATTGATACCAGCCTCAGCCTCATCAGTCAAATGGACAGGACGAGACAGCCCCGAAATATGGCGTCCATTTGGCGGGCCACATGCAGATGCGAGTTGAGACTGTTTGTGGTTTGCCCTTTGTGTACGGTTGTGCAAAATTTAGAATTAAGGAATTGATTCCTTTTTACAGAGCCCTGCATATTTTAAATTATAAATCTGTTACCTTTTTTATTTCAATCATGGCAACGTCATACCAATTTGTTCCCTTGTTCCAGCTAAAAGTGTGATTAAGTATATATTTTGTTATATGTTCCCATTAAAATCAGCATGAAACGGAAGTTGTAATAGTGTTTCTTTCCCTATCGGGATGTATATCGGAGTGAAACGGCTTCTGGAACAAGAATAAATGTAGAACACTTTTTATCACAATAATTGTATCATGTGGAATTGATTGGATGGTTGTGGATTGCTATTGGTGGATCTCATGTGAGTGACAGGTTGTCGTCAAATAAAATTATATTAATATTTCTGGAATGAAGTTTCTTAATAACTTTGAGATAACCTTGCCAGAACATTAGCTGGGAATGTTAGCTGGATTTAAATTGAGTCCACAAATAAACATAATTAAAATGAAGGAATTAATTAGTACAAGATGGCCATAAATTAAGTTGTGTCATATTTTCTTTCACATGCATTGTGCAGTGCTCTATATATTTCCATATCATGAATGAAGTTTTATTTGAATTGGCCATAAAACAGGAAAAATAGTTCAACACAGGTGTGTTTTTTTACCATGGTCCACAAAATGTAAAGTTAATTTATGAATGCTCATATTTCCATAAGGCCTATAAACCTTCAAACTAAATATTCAGACTTTTTTTTTGTAAAAGCCAACATTCAAAGTAGTTAAAGGGGTACTTCTCCGCTGGGAAGATGAATGTGTATTTAAACTGGGTCATTTGTGTAGTAGAAATGTTAAATTATTTTAGAAGTTGGTGTCTTCTAGACTGAGAAAAGCCAGAAAATGTATTTTTGGGACATGTGGATGAAAGTCAACAACTCACTTGCTTCACTGGGGCCAGTCACACGCTATGGCTACCGGTTACATCACTTTTCCACTTGGCACAACATTGTTTATAATAATAAAATCATTTAGTTCAGTTAGAGAACACTACAATTAAAAACTGAACATGTCTGTTCAATAAAGTGTGAGTGAGACGAATGAGAGTCATAGCACAAATGCAGCAGGATTTCGGATTTCATTCATTATGAGAGCAGAGAGCTGAACTGAGCTAAGCATGGCAGTCATTCACGGTGCTTGTCCAGTCTGGACTGTTTTCAGTTCATATGTAAGCTTAACTTGAAACACTAACTTTGTGCACCGCTCCGTTATGAATGCCAGAGCGGCTGTGCTCATTTTACATTCTGTGATTGAGATCCCACCCCCTATGGGCGGGTTGAAAACATGCAGAATTAGCTCCTACTGCTGGCTGTAGTTTTTAGCATCTGGCCAAAAAAGCCTCAGATGACGAAAAATTACAATATTTGCATCATTGGAGGCTTTTTTCCAGAAATACAATACATAAATCTGTCATCTCAGGGGGATATGAGGGTGGAGGGAGCACGATCATTTGAATATACTAAAGGGTTTCTACTGATATCTTAACTCTTTCCCCACCAAACACAGAATTTTTCATTATTTGTGAGAAAACGCTTCTAGGCCAAACATGGAGTTTTCTGTGTTTTCACTGTCGGACGCTAGGGAGAGCTATTTCACATCTTCTGAATGAGCACTGAATCTCCTGATCAAAACATACATGAGTAAGACGCAGTAAAACGAGCGATTGTATGTAATCATATGCCTATGTAAAATAATGTTATCATCATAATTAAACAGCATATGAATCAAAACTATATCTAATGTTACTGAATGAGATGTGGACCCAGGACGAGCTACAGGACTGTGCAAACAATAGGAGTGCTGATGGACTCGATATCCTCCAATCTGTGTTTGATCATCACTCTGAATCTCATCTGGAAATAGTCTTTCACAAAAACTTGATTTTCCCAGCTTTTCGTTCAAAATGTTGCTTTTTTAATGAAACTTACACATATTCAAGTGTTGATAAAAAAGGAATGCATAAAGCTAGGATAAAAAGTTAAAAAGCCGAACTTAGCCCCACCCACAACATTTTTAGGTCGGGCAGTTCGGTCTGGCCTTGATGCATAGAGGAATAATTATCTCTGAACAGAAACTGTTCAGACCAATGAAATCATCTGGGCGGGCTTTAGACAATGACGGACATATGATAAACAGTAACGTAATTATGCACGTCATCAAAGGGGGCTTGGATAATATATGTTCAAATCTTAAACAGAGAGCTAGTTTGTATATGCATTCACATTCACAATTTCTCTCAAAAATGATGATCATGTTGGGTAAGTACTCTGTGTATCATTAAATTCTTTTAATTTTCTACAAAACCAGCAAAGATCGTTTATTCCAGCGCACATGCAGAAAGGGTTGCCAAGTTTTTACAACAAATCCCGCAAACTACTACTAAACAATAGCTTCTCGGGGGGTTCTCCGGGAAAAAAAATGGTGTTTGGGGGGTAAAATGTGTGTTATTTTGGCAAGGTTACCTGCTAAAATTCGCACTCATGGGTCTATATATCACATAATAGTCGCTTCAACGCGCGGACATAGAAAACAACCCACGGAAAAAAAACGCGGACTTGGCAACACAGTGCAGTTGAGCTCTGTTGACGTTGCTTCGTTGCTCTGATTGGTTGTAGCTCTACTCAATTTCCTGGTTCAGTTGAAACACGCCCCATAATCACAGCCCAATGGAGCAGTTTCAGACTCATATTCTGACTAGAATTGAGTATGCCCACGTCAGGCTAGGTCAGCTCTTTATTTTGATATAAACATGTGAATTTCATCTAATTTTGAATCTACTGTACTTCCTTGCATTCAATTTGGAATCGCAATTTTGCAAATACTTTATTCTACCTCCATTCACATTCTGGAACTGTATTGGAATTTAAAAGTCATTCCCAGTTGAGTTCTGAATTCAACCCAACCCTGATTTTGTGTGATGTGACGAAAGTGTTTACCATATTGTTTGACCTTTCTTCATTCTATGTTTTTTTATACGATCATAGGTGTTTTTTTAGATGGTTATGTTGCTGCAACATTTTAAGATGTGGCTTATTGGGTGCAAAATGTGGGTGTTGTTGAAGTGGTTTATGGTGTATGTGACAGAATGGGGCCAGATGGCAGATAAGAAGAATGCTTGATGGGAAAAGGTGTTTTAGATCAGATTGCTCACTAAACAGATCACACTGCCACTACATTTGTAACTGCAGAATCTTTACCTGCTATTCTGTTCTTAAATGAAACCATTTGAAAACATGTTTTTTTTTTATGTGTTTCTAGGTGCAAATGCAGAATTACTTAATGAATAATCTAAAAGACTAATTCTGTGGTGATTTGATGCTATGAATGAGGTTCTATTAGAAGTTTCAATTGGGAACTAAAACTGTTTTATGATCAAATGCTACATTTTGTAAGGCTTAATGGAATATCACAGTGTGAAACCATTTCAAAGCAGCTATTTCCCAATTATGGATTGGTTGGGATGGGATTTCGTAATTTTAGAACATTTGGAAATTTTCAAAAAGTCATGTATTTGCATGTGCAAAGCTGGTTCAGTTTTTTTTAGCATGAGGCAATTCTGTTGCAATGTCAGAGGGAGATCCACTTTGGAAGCTCATTTATTGGAGTCTTTATGCTGAAAGAACAATGACAATAAAATATTGAACGGAAAACTGCAGCGCGCTCTGGAAATCACTTTATGTTACTCTTTCATGCTGTCATTTTAATGGTCCTGAGATTATCAATAGATTATGTAGCAGAGATCAGGTATATGAGGCTTCAACTGTGATTTACAATTAGACAAAGCACAGTTCGAATAAAGAGCATGGATTTGCTAGGTCTAGACTATTGTATGGGCCATTCATAGCATCTCTGTTCATGGAATTCTCATTTTTCTAAAACATACAATAGGTTATTATGCTATCACAATTCTGACTGCTCAGGGCTGCATAATTGGTTGTTGCCTGGGGTCGGTGTCACAGTTTTTCAACTACACAAGTGGTTTTCTCAGTTGTGGCTTATTTGCCTACAATGATCTTAAAGGAATTAGTTCAAACCAGAGACGAAGATTGTGACATTATTTATTCCAATTATTTGTTCCAAATCAAAATGGCTTTCTTTTCGTCGGTGAAGCACAAAAGGCGGCTTTCTGAAGAATACCGTGGACAATTTTTTTAAATATATAATGAGGTCTGGGGCTGCCATTCTCCACAATGAAGAGAAAAAAAAAAAAAAAATTGATAATAAATAAATAAATGTATCAAGGTAGTTCATGCAACGCAAGCCATGAGAACAATAGAATAAAATGTAAGTAATTGTTCTCTGGAAATCAGCTCTTCTTCTCCTATAGGCACAGTCATGAAAAGTTAAAAACATAAAAAATAAACATCTGATCCAAGTCACAAAACCATATGGGGCCTAGTTTATAAGATGTTGTGTAGAAACCATCCTACAATTGATATTACGATAATTTCTCCAGTGTACGCACGTGTGATTCAGAAGAATGTGCGTACACTTCTCTCCCAGATATGATATTTATAAATCTTGAAACTGAATGGTTTCAGATCTCCATCTTGTAAATG
Source organism: Pseudorasbora parva (assembly GCF_024679245.1). Classification (NCBI taxonomy): domain Eukaryota; kingdom Metazoa; phylum Chordata; class Actinopteri; order Cypriniformes; family Gobionidae; genus Pseudorasbora; species Pseudorasbora parva. Next base: position 36,406,959 of record NC_090182.1, on the reverse strand, counting down.
GCAGATAATTAATGTCATTAACTCTTTTCACGCCAGCGTTTAAAAAAAAAAGTTGCCAGCCACCGCCAGGGTTTTTGACCATTTTCACAATAATGTATTAGCCCATAGAATATTTTGTTTTATGCAGTATATAAAAAGAAAGACCTGACACTCTTCTTTTAACCAAAAAAAAAAAAAAAAAAGTTTTATTCTAGCTTCTTGCAGACCTTTTTTGTCGTCACATGAATATGGGTAAAAAAAAAACAAAAAAAAAACATTTTGAACAAAAAGCTGAGAAATTCACACCTTTGTTTCCAGAGCAGATTCAGAGATGATCAAACACAGATGGAGTAGATCGAGTCCATCAACAATGCTTCACATTCCTGTAGCTCGTCCAGGGTCCACATGTCGTTCAGGAACATTAGATAGTTTCGATTTTGATGATGTTTAATGTTCATGATTATTTTTATATTACACATAGCCCACAAGATCGATGATATAAGCGCGAACCGCGCATACGTGTATGTATGCCCACGCACCGCCCTTCAGATGTCAACTTGAGAGAGAGAGAATAGCAGAACAAGAACGGAATACTAAAAGATTCATCAGCCTGCCGGGCTTTGAGAGCCCTGGCCCATACATGTCTGAGTCCCGTGTGCTAAAGGTATGTTTCTGTTAGACACGTACACATAAGCAAAATGATCTGTAACAATGCAATAAAAACACGTTTTACTCACATGGTGTGTTGCACCATTCCTCCTGTCGGATCCAAATCCAGCATCGACCAGAGATTTGTTTACAAATAATTCCGCAGTGAAATAAAGTGAACACCACTGTCTTCCCCACGTGAGCTGGAACTTAAAAATAAATTCATCGGCATGTTTATTGTTGTTGACCAGCTAGCACGAGTCCTCCATGAGTCGGTGGGCGAGGCTACTGGATTAGAGGCGCTGTAGAGCCGGTATTTTGTCGCGCACTGACGTCAGTGTGAAGCACAGGGCCGTTTGCTGAGCCTGGGGTCTATAAAAGCTTTTCTTTGGCTAACAAGGAAGTTTTCAGCTCTGAAACTTACAGGATATTCTTATATTACCATGACCTTTTATATATCAAAAGCTCAAGGGAAAGTTCATTTCTCAATTCATCACCCCTTTAAATAAAATATACTGTGTGCACATCCCTTCCTTTTCGAAGCACATAGAGAAGCTACGGTGGCTGACACAGGACAAAGATGTCATCGTCTGAGAGAGCAGAGAGTAGATAGCTCTCTGTAGAGCACTTTGTCCATTTAGAGCTACTCTAGAAACATGACAGTGCAAAATTGTGACTTCACTGCAAGGGGCTCCGCGGTGTATGGAGATAGAAATGGACAACCTTAATCACAATATAGCTATGCATATTATAAACTCAAAAAGTGTATCCATCCATTAATCCACACAGATCCAGGAGTTAATTAAGGCCTTCTGAAGCAAGGCGTTTTAGATTAAAACTTGTGAGGCCCATTCACTGCCATTATAATGCTTGGAAACATCAGGATATTTATTAACATAACTCCAATTGTGTTCATCAGAAAGAAGAAATTCTTATACAACTAGGATGTCTTCAGGGTGAGTTAACCATGGACTAATTTTAAGCAAGCAGGTCCTACTCCAGTGTCCATCTAATATTTCAAGCATGTTGTTTTAGTGCAGCCAGTGATGACCACTGGGATTCAGTAAAATGGCCTCTCGCACTCCCTCTCTTCATTTTCTGAAAATAATCTACGTTAGAAGGAGTGAAAACTCATTTACCAATAATTACTCGAATCATCATTACAGTAGCCAATCGTTTGACCACTAGAGCCCAACCTTTTTGCAAACCATCATGTTACCGCAATTACCTTTCTGTCATAATGCTGTTAGACAGAGGATATATGGCGTCTCAACAGGTTAGAGGTAATCTTTCACTTTATTTCACCACCGTCACCCCTCTATGATCTTCAACCTTCCCCTGTATATTCTACCCTCCCTCCCCAGCATCATTCTCCTTTATCAAGGACTCTTATCAGTTTCTCGCTGGAGAGTCTTTGAAATATAAATCAGGTCTCATTATCTCCCCACATTACAGTCCCCATGGTGATAAGCGCTGTATCGAGGACATCCTTGAGAGGTAATATCATCTAATATGCTTGGAGAAGACTGGGGAGGGGGGTAAATGCAGATGCATTGGGTGGTGGTGGCCGCCCGCACTGAGGGAGAGCTGCCTATCTAAGACAAAAAGTGACATGCATGAAGAAATATCTAGCGGATATGAATGTTTCATTTCATAGGGAAGGCTCAGAAAGAAAAGGAAGATCTCTCTGCTCTGTTGAGCAATTGAAATAGGCTGAGAGACTGCTGAAATCACTGGGTAAGAGTTTTGTGTGAACGCAGTTGTCACTATATATAAAATAACCTACGCTTGCATTTTCACAAAACTGTAATAGAGTAAAATGCTTTTGTTTTGCAGTGTTCTAAAAATAGATTTGCTTCTGATTAAGGCTATTGTAAAGGGGGAAACTCAATTCTGAGAAAAAGTTAACAATGCACTCTACTTTATGTCCATGAGGGAGTATGATGCATAGTGAATAATGCAGCTGCTTTTATGACTGAAACACTCCAGCTAACATGAACAAAACCTCATGATCTTGTTATCAAGCAGAACCAAAAGAGCATTTTGCATTTCAATGGAAGCAAGAAAGTCTTTAAAAAAAAGTGCCGATTTGACTAGTGATCTAGAAATAATTCAAGACATTAAATATTCTTATTCAGAAAATATATAATACAATATAATAATAATAATTATTATTATTATTATCATTATCCCTTTAACTCCCTGCATCACTTTAATAATTATCAAAATTGGAGTCCCTCTTTAATAAGACAGATAATGTAGACCTTAAACATATCTGAACTCACAGAAATGTATGTGTTTTTGATCTACACCGTTCATGTTACATGAGATTAATGAGAATAGGACAACCAGAAAATTATCTCAAGCTACCTGGAATCAGTGTTAGAGTACCCCAGACACATCGTTTTAACATTTTTGTAGCATAAACACCATCAAACCGATGAGAGCTTCGGATTTTCCAATGGTTCTCTATAGTGCTGAAACCTAAAGAGGTCTGGTCCCAACTCAACTGATACTCAACTGCCATTGGCTCATCTGTGTTCGAGGAGATGGGCTTACCGATAGGTCAATCTAAACCCTTGCGGTCTTACTACGAGACTGCAGAAGTGCGCATCAAGGGCGCATATAGACTGCAAAGAGGGTGTTTGCGAGGGTGCACCCTTCTGAGACCTCACATGACAAATGGAACACCCTACGGTCTCGTGGACTTAACAGATATGTATACGTGGCCAACCCGATCACACATAAATGCGTATAAATAGTACGAGTGTGCAATGTCGTGGAATGTATACGCCAAAACTCATTTTGGCGTGCATATGATACGCTGTTTTTTGCGTGCATATGATACGCACTTTATGGCGTATATATGACACGCTGTTTAGAGTAGTGGGGTGGGGGGTTCGTATGTATAATACGCCATAAAGTGCGTATCATATGCACGCAAAAAACAGCGTATCATATGCATGACAAAATAACTTTTGGCGTATACATTCCACGACATTGCACACTCGTACTATTTATACGCATTTTTCGTGAGATCTGGCTGACGTGGCAGTCATTGTAAGTCCACAAGGCTGAAAGTGCATATGAAGTTTGCCATTTGGGACGGGACCTATATTGCTCATAATTGTGGTCTTATATGGGGCTTTATTTTGTTTGTTTCATTTGATCTCTTTTTACTAATGTTTTTGAATCATTTATTTGTTCCTTTTTTATATTAATTTAATTATTTCATAACATTTATTGTTAATTATTTGACCAATTCTGAACCTATTTATCAAATATCCAGGTACAAAACTGAACAACTATGAACAATAGGATTATCTGTATGAAAGACAGTCAATCATCAGCATGTTTAAAATAATAAAGTATGATAAATGTCTGTGTAAGGAGAAATGCCTTTGATTTATGAAACTCAGAATGGAGGGGAATGGTGGGATAATTCCCATAATCCTCTCTTTCTCGCTTGGTTACTGTAAAAAGTCACCCACTTGTCATTACCTCAATGAAACAATGCTAGAGTCAGACAGCAATATTAATCATACAAATTAAACCATATGGTATGAAATATTACTAATGAGCAACATACTTCAGTTGGTGGAAACAAAATGATAAGTGCTTTGGGTTTTTTTTGGCAGCTGTGAATATTTCATATTTTAAAGTATGTATGAAGACCACCTGTTCCAGCAGCTAAATGATTCACACAATGTCTTGATTTGGCAAATTCCCATCTATCCCAGTAGTCTGTGTGTAGTCTACTGTTAAAGGGCTAATTTTATCACCACACATCAGAGGCCAGCCTTCTTCATTTTCTTGCTTCAATAGAATGAAGGCAACTCATACATTTTACAAGCAGTATTTGAAGAAAAAGAGAATGATATATCACATATTCTGTTTCCCTGGAGTTATATTTTTGAATACATTTTAAAGTGAGTGTATATTTTACTGTATTTAACATAGAACTAATTATGAAAAGCATTATGGGAAGTATGACCACTTATGCTGAAGACATTTATCCCTTAAATTCATGACTGTTTTGCCAATCATTATTACATATTTGGGCCTATGTCTAACATGGATGGATCTCCGACTGCCACGATAGTAAGCAACGCTCCTGATATTAATGAAGAATAAAATAAAGCATGTTTCGGTACCTTCAGTTTGAGCAGATGCTTTTTACCATCAGCATCACCACTGTCATTGTCAGAGCTCATTTCCCCCAGTACATTCAGCATCTGGCTCATATCTCAACCATATTCTCAAAACTATCGTTTGCAAGGTCTTCAGAATAAGCTTTTTTGATTGCTGACAGCTTCTTCACCAGATCCACCATCAAGTGACAGTGACTGACAATGATACTGGATTGCATTCAGTTCTTTCTCTGCTGTAAATCTTACATTTTGCCGATGATACTCCTATTCTTTTGTTTTATGCCTGTGGTAATGATGAGACATCACGTCATCACTGTGTATCAGACACCTTGAGGAATAAAGGAGAATTGCACTTATTGAGTCATCAGAGATTCAGAATAGTACATACCTTGGGCAGCTAGAGACTATACAATAAAAAAATGAACTCAGCTATTTTATATTAATTTTGTTTTTTGTTTTTAACCATGCTATATTGTTTACAATTAATAGATTGGGGAATAATAAAAAGGTTGATGCCTAACTTAAAAAAAAAAAAAAAAAATGAATGAATGAGGGTAGTGAATGATGTCCCAGGTATATAAAGGCCAAAGTTAAGTGTTTAAGGGTTAAGGCATTGAATGTGCTTTCAAAACTTTAGAAATGGCAATTGTAAATATATGTAATTCATATGTAATTAACAAAAATAACTTATCATAAAGAGTGATGTAAGTTACTGCTTTTTAACAAAAGAGACTGTCTATGTAGTGTTAATTGGTGTGTCGTTTAATCTTACACATTTAACCTTATAATTATTAAGAAAGGGTAATAAGAGTCAAATCGGGCCTAAACCATTAAGTACTCACCCGCCATGACTCCATAGAAGACTCCCATGTGGTTTTTCTTTTTTTAGGTTGAGTAAAAACTGTAAAAAATTAGTATTGGAAACAATTCTCACTTTTACAGTCAAACCAGTATTTATTATAATAGTTAAACCAATAACCAAGCAATGCTTCATTTTGTTCTGTGTAGTAAAAGGTTGCATTAGCAAATTAAAGATAAAACACTTAAGCACACTTTGTCAGGTCAAAGTGTCTGAATAATTTTGGTCCCAAATTTTAATCAGTTTTACTGATAGTCACTGAATGAAGAATTTTTATGATAAGTTTGTTATTAGATCTAGTTAAATTATATATGGTGTTTGAATAATTTTTGGCTTGACTCTAACTAGTTTGACTGTAACTTTAACTTGCATATTGGCTGTTTATAAAGCACATATGAATGCTTCTACATATGCATGAACATATTCTACACCCTTTATTCCCACTAATACAAAAACTTAAACGATACAACAACTACCTTAATTATTAACTATTAATATAGCTGTAAATCAGGGAATTATTGAGGCATAAGTCGCAATTAATAGTGAATGTGTTCCCAATACTAAAATGTTTCCATAAAGTATCACAGGAGGCAGTAAAAAATAAAAATAATTTTATATTTTATATTTTTAAAATAAAAATTATTGTATTGCTTGCAGTTAATGCAAAATTAAAATTAAAATCAGCTAAACTAAAAGTAATAATCGTAATGTCTAAACAGCAGTTTTGAAGATGCTGTTAAGCGGCCAGGCAGCATATGAGGAGTATTTTACTCCTCAGCACCTTTATACTTCCTATCTCATTGCGTTTGTCAATTCCTCAATGTCCTGTATAATTCAATCTTCCTGGTGTAGGAGTATCAGTCTCTGTAAATCATGCTTAATACGCCGGATGTTTTTCCGCTGTCGCCTACACTGTTGTCTTCTAGCGCCCTTGCCTTTCTTCATTTTAGCATTCGTCATCGCCCGTGGACACCCAATCTTTACCCCTGTGTGCCTTATTTTTGACCTTTGTGGTTAGCTGCAAACAGTAAGCTCATGAACTTGATTTTCACAACTTCTTTCCTATCTTATCTTGTTTTTTTTTAATTTATACTTATTTAATAACAAATGAAGTTCAAGAGCATTATCATTCTAAGTTGCAAGTACTTTGCACAGCCATAGCATTTGTCCAAGGATACATGGCGTTACCTCAGAAGCAAACAAAATGACTTCTTCAGAGCAGGTATATAGCTTGTATAGGTTTAGTACTACATAACACCCATTTAGTTTGTGTATAAAACAATACGATTTTCTATACAATCCATCTGAGAGACAACAAAACCATTCAACTTGATAAAAAAAGTCATATTGAAAGCTATTTTTCTGTTTACTTTGATCAGAGTTTCTCCAGCAGTAGTGTGCATGAAGTGACTCTTAAGTGAGTCTAAAAAGCAGTGAGACAGGCTTCAGTCAATAGAGGTGAGAGCTCTGATATCCCTGGACAATTGAGCTGAAGAGGTAAAGCGGAGTGCAATACTTGCTGCCTGTCCGCAATTTATATGTTTTGCCTCAGAAAAAGAAATCCCCCTGTTTCAGCAAGGCAAACACAGCTAGAAGTTACATGACAGTTTTGATGTTGTGTTGAGTAAAGAACTGCCATTTCTTCTTTTATGGTAACGGAAGAAACCGAGAGTTTCGTTCGCTGCCTAATGCATAAACGCTATTGGAAAGTTCAATCGGGGATAACGGATCGCAAAAGTTGGGATGGTAGAAGGCGTAACCTCTGCCTAGGGTGCATATGCATGAGCAGATGTCTCCCGGGGCCTTATTAATTGAGTGAAATCTCAATCATTCTTACATCTATTTGCATAACTTTATCATATTTGATTTTTGTGCTTGAGGGCATTATTAAGGAGCAATCTGTCTATCTCAGAGCACCTATTAGTGTACCCTTTCATATTAAAATTGAATTTCCTATTTCTCAATTAGATCAAGATCCACACTTTAATCAGAGTTTTGGAAGGAGGCTTTGATATTTATAATTCACATGAAGATGAAAGAGACAAAGATAATATTCTGAAAGGTGTTCGTAATACTAGAATTGATCGTTTGAGATCACTGCGTAATTTAATTTATGAAATCCATTTAGTTTTCCACTTTTGAGTGTCTTTTTAAAGAAACTTTAAGAAATATATTCATGAAAAGTTAATAGTAGTAATAATAGTTCTCTCTGTTTCATGTAATGGATTTCTGTAAGGAACGGTGACTTTGACAAAAAGTACATGTGGAATCTAATGAATGACAGTCCAATCCTCACATTTTGATTATTGTCTTATAGTCTAAAGACTACCAGAATGTAACTTTTAGTTTCTAGTTCTTAAAAGAATTGGACAACTTTAAAGTCAGCATGAAACATTAGTTGGAATAGTCTTTTCTTCCCTATAATGCAACCTGTCCTCGAAAAAAAATACGACTCTATAGGTAGTTTTTCAAGCACCTTATTACGACCTATATTTGCTTTTTAAAGTCATTCTAGCTGGCATAAAAATGATGACAGTGTTGTGTTATGTTTGACGTCATGAAATGACGTATGACTGTCATTACCAATCAAAATGCGTGTTCATTTTAATGCAATGTGTGGACTTTTTACCACCATTAGTCATATTTCCATTTAGCAAAACTATTGTTTTTAATTTACAACTACACCCACCCCATCCCTAAACCTACCCAGTGATTTATAGTGCATACACACTTTATGAGAACGTGTTCCCAGGGATCAAACTCACGATCACATGAACACATGGGGCCCTATCTTGCACCCAGCGCAATTGACTTTGTACACCGACGCATGTTTCATTCCTATTTTGCACCCGCGCAAATCACGCTTTTCCCTCCACAGAATCACGTCGCTAAACTAGTGAATGAACTTGCGCTCCCTGGGTGGTTCAGCGCAAAAAAAGGAGCCATGTTCCGGCGCAAACAATCCCTGGTGCTATTTTGCTGTTCCATTAAACAATTGCGCCACTGACCAGAAAAAACCTAGTCTAAATTCAGTGGCGCGTTGCGTGTTGTTCATTATGCTATTTTAAGGGCGCATGCTTGACCATAATGTATAGCGTGCACAACGCGCATACACTTTGCTCATGTAATCTACACAGATGCAACAGTTATTTTTGCAAATCATAAATTGTTACACTAAAAAAAATATTAACACATTGTGGTGTGCCACGAAGATGTGAAAAAAATAGGCATAAATCTAGCTTACAAATTATTCAGGCTTATTGTAGTAATTAAGGATCAGACCTGTTTGCTCAATAGTGGCAAGACATATATGTATATAAGGACATCTGACAAATTGGTTTGTCCGTCAAGAACCAGGAAAAAAAAAATCGACTGAAAAATTGAAAAAACTGTTTAACCGACGCTATTTTGGGTGGGTTTCTCCCATCCCCATACGACACAACTTCTCTGTCTTTCACTGCCTTACGAAAGGAAAATATATTTACCAATATATTACTTGAAATATATTTTAATATATTGTAAATATATGGAATAATATATTGATGGTATTATAAAATATATTATATATTCATGTAATATATTGCAAAATATACAAATGATTGCTGCTTTCAATATATTGCAATATATTGAAAAATATAAATATTAATTCCCATATATGTGCATATATTGCCTAATGTATTGCATGAAGTTTTCCAATATGCTGCAATATATTTTTGTTTCGCAAGGGCTGCTCTACAAGAACATCAGTCTCCTCGGCTGTGAACCGCTCCTGGCGTGCGCCTGGTAAATACGCCATAATAATAGCAATCCATAATGGAACTTGCGCACCTGCTTTTAAAGGGAATGTTGGATGACGCTCTGATTGGTTTATTCACGTTACGCCCAAACCACACCTATGAATAATGAAGCTACTTCAGACCAACCCATTTTAGATTTGCGCCGGGCGCAAGAGCCATTTATCCCGCCGGGAAAATAGCAACAGTGCCGAGACCCACCCACAAAGTTACCTGCGCTTCATGCTTTGACACTTGCGCTTCAGATCGTTAAAATAGGGCCCATGGTGTTGTTGTATATTGCAATGGTTTACCAACTGATCTATACAAAACCTGAAATATTTTGCAGATAAAATGGAAAAATACTTTAAAATGAAAGTTTCCGCCTGCTGTCGGAGCACAATTTTAGAAAACGCTCCTGTGCGTCGTATTTAATTAATTAAAATATTGTCGATAGGGGCGCAACTTTAGTAAACGCTCCTATGGGTCGTATTACAAGGAAGTGACAAACAACGTATAGGCGTATTGGTTGGAGGACATGTTGCTATAATGACATATATCCAAGTGAAGATGCTTCTCAAACAAGACAAATGTAGAGCAGGGCTTGATTTTGTCCGTGGGGATCTGATTGGATGGTTGTGGTTTGCCATTGGCGGATATCATGTGAGTTACAGGTTGTCCCGCCCTCACGTCTCTGAAGTCAGAGAACAGATGAGATGTTACTGCAAGAGGGAAGGGAATTTATTTTGGTTAAGGACTTTGGTATTTGGTAAAGGATTGCGAAGGACACATTCATTTTAAACAATGACGGGCACAGATTAATGATTTATAATAAATACCGCAATGTTCCATTAAAAAACAAAACAAGATTTGTCCATTTTGATTTCACTGTGAATTCAATGTTAAAAATCTGTAAATAATTATTAATTCCCGCTAAAATGAAGCAGCAGTGATAGTGTACAATTATTGTAAATTAGTAAATTATTACAAAATAACTAGCTGTGATTGATCTCCTTGTGAATAGGAGATCAATAATGACCAACACACAAGGATGCAAACAAGTAAAGTTGAATGTGCCCAGAACTTCAACAGGCTTTCCCAGAGGAAAAAAATATTTGCTTAACAGAGCTGCCAAAGCTGACATTCCTCTTTGAATGTCAACACGTGATTTTGTATGTGCTAAAACACTTCAGATCTCATTATTAATTGACCCATGGCACAGTGGAGGGCCCTAAACACAGCTAAATGTCCCCCTGAGAGGCTAAAATAACACTCAATTGTCTTTCTACGGTTAAGAAGACTCTTTAAAGACTCATCACTTCCTCCAGCAAATCCCACTGATGCAGAGAGAAAAGGGGAAAGCTGTTCTTCTTATAAATTCACCTCATCCAAACATGTTGTGTTTTAGAATCCATATCTCTAAAGCTAACATCAAGTTAACATTACCAAATGCAATTGCTAATATTATGAAAAACTCAAACACACCCCCGTCTGCCACCAAACTCGCATCATTGTTTGGATACAAACAGACCAATGCTTTGATAGTGTGACATACACCGATCAGACATAACATTATGACCACCTTCTTAATATTTAGTTGATCCCCCTTTTTTGCTGCAAAAAACAAACAAACAAACAAACAAAAAAACAGCTGGATGCAGTAAACCTCGGGATAAACAGAGTGACTAACATTAGTGTGGATGCCATTCTTCTTATGATGTAACGAGTACATCAGGTGTTATGGGAAGTGTTGCCGGTTCCGACTGACCTAGTTAATGCAGCCTAACAATCATTTAACTGTTTTGAATAATACAAATAGATAATCTTTTATGAGTATGCCATAATAAAGAGATGTGTTTTTAGTCTAAATTTAAACTTACAATCAATCAGTCAATCAACTTTATTTATATAGTGCTTTTACAATGACGATTGTTTCAAAGCAGCTTCACATTGTCAAACAGGACAATATTGCAACAAAATTTGATTCGGCTGTACAGTCGTTTTATTTTAATTTATCATATAGCGACAATGTTGGCAAAGCAGTATTATAGTTTAAAGAATTAAATAAGACCTAATTAATTAATGTTATTTGTATATTTAGTTGAATAACTTGGATTATAATTTTAGTGTCCCCAACTGAGCAAGCCGAGCCGAAGGTGACAGTGGCAAGGAACCAAAACTCCATCAGGGCATGATGGAGAAAAATAAACCTTAGGAGAAACCAGACTCAGTCGAGGTGCCAGTTCTCTTCTGGCCTGTTATCAAACAGTGTATGATTATTATTCTGGCAACCTTACAGGTCAGAAATCATATAAGATCGGAATATTCAAAATTTCTGAGTATCACGTAAGAGACGGGTTTAAAATTACAGGGTGTGCCTGCTTCCCGGACAATGCTAGGGAGACTTTTCCAAAGTTTAGGAGCTAAATAGGAAAAGGATCGACCGCCTGCAGTTGATTTAGATATTCTAGGTATTATCAACTGGCCAGAATTTTGAGACCACAATAGCTGAATCGCTCAAGTACTGGGGCGCTAAACCATTTAGTGATTTGTGTGTAATTAGCAAGATTTGAAAATGTATGCAATGTTTAATAGGGAGCCATAACCAGGTTCCTCACTGACGACGAGGGCTTGACAGAGCAGCCATCTAGTGTAATACAGTATTTCTAATATATATATATATATATATATATATATATATATATATATATATATATATATATATATATATATATATATATATATATATATATATATATATACGTTTTGTGTCCATTGCTGAATAAAGACCATAATGTTTTATTCACATTCACATTTATTTCTTTTTTTTTTCTGAAATATGTCATCAATTTTTTTGTTATATCAGCTGTACATTCCGTTAATCTTGTGAATCGGTAAGTTTCGCCAGGGTGTGAAGAAATATAGAGCTGAGTATCGTCAGCATAACAATGAAACCTAACGCCATGCTTCCTAATAATATCTCCCAGTGGTAGCATGTACAGGGTGAAAAGCAACGGTCCTAGCACTGAGCATTGCTGTACTCCATACTCTAACTTACTGAACATACTGAGCTTGTCTGTTTGATCAGACCACACAGGCCAGCCTTCTGTGCATCAATGAGCCCTGGCCGCCCATGACCCTGTCACTGGTTCAAAACTGTTCCTTTCTTGGACAACTTTTGATAGATACTGGCCACTGCAGACCGGGAACATTCCACATCAGCTGCAGTTTTGGAGATGCTCTGACCCAGGCGTCTAGCCATCACAATTTGGCCCTTGTCAAACTCTGTCAAATTCCTATGCTTGCCCATTTTTCTACTTCTAACTTTGAGGAAAAAATGTTCACATGCTTTCTAATATATCCCACCCACTAACATGTGTCTTGAAGAAGAGATAACTAGTGTTATACACGTCACCTGTCATAATGTTATGCCTGATCGGTATTACACATTTCAGCCAAAAAATGAATTATTATAAAATCTTTAAGTATTAAACTGGAATAAAACATAATTGCACACATCACCTTGAAATTAAAATGAATAATAAATGCAATAATCAATAATAGAATTAGGGATTCAAAGTTATTTAAGTAGTAGTATTTTATTATTATTATTATTATTATTATTAGTATTATTATTATTATTATTATTATTATTATTATTATTTTTATTATTATTATTATTATTATTATTAGTAGTAGTAGTAGTAGTAGTAGTAGTAGTATAAATAAATACAAAATCCATAAAGTTCCATTATTGTAAAGAACATAATTGAAAATATAAATAATATTTTTTGCAATGGAAAGATTCAATGGATGTTAAAGGTTCTTCACGGATATTAAGGGACATTTTAAAAGTATGAATTAAGTATTTTTGCAGACTATTTAAATTAACTATTGATGTAAATTGTTGGGCTTGATATGCTCATTCTGTACAGTAGTATGTTTTTTTGCTGGTACGGCTGGACCTGCCGTCGATGTAATGTACAATGTTTAAGTTAATCAACTGCAGCTGAAGCTTCATGTCTAGCGTTTCAGTATGATTTATCATTTGGCATATTCATGTGACTGTGATATAGTTTCACCACCAGAGGATCAGAAATGGGGAGTTTCTTTCCTCTAGTGAATGTGAAAAGAGAACACGATTTTCTGACACAGAATTCATATTAGTTTTCTTAATTAATGCTTGATATTAATTTTCAGAAGCCCACTTCTATGGAGATGGTTCGTTAAGTTTTAGAAATGGTGATAAATGACTAGTAAGGGATTCATTTGCATGCGGTTCTGCTGCTCAGGTGTTAAAGCACCAAAGATGGAACAGAGAGCTCAGGTCATTGCTGAAATTTCCCTTGTGCTCCTTTCATAAATATGAATAAATCTCAATTCTTTGCAATGGCCTCTTTGTTCCTAATACTGGAAACTAACCAAGCACTAATTCTATCAATAAAGCATTACAAGTGGCCTTTATGAGTCATTTATTCGTATTTAATTTAATTAAATTTTATTTGGAATCGAAAGGCCAAGTCTCAACTCATTTATAAGCGATGCAACAACCTATATCCCTTTTACACGGTGAAATAGCATGCAAAGACTCTTGTCAGAAACTGAACTTAGCCGGTAATCCTGATAAATCCTCAGATTTACAAATAGTGCTCAGATGATGACCTTAAAGGTTATTATAATTTAGCTGTTGAAAACAAATCCTCTGACAGATTATTCATCACTGATGTCTCCTAATTAACCCAGCTAAATAAAACAAGAACGAATCCGGGCGCTAACCGTGATTGTCATTTCAAAAGCTATTGACACAAAACACTCCAGACAGCTGTTGTTCCCTTCCTTTACTAACAATAGTTTCATTTCAAACTGTGCTAACTGCCAACGGTCTGACCAGCGAATTGTGGAAATGCCAAATTAGGAACTTCCCACCGCTATGAGATCCATTATTAGGGCAGAGAAAAAGGGAGACTGCGCGCTACACGGCTTTGACACGCAGCCAGGTTTTCAGAACCAAGGACAGCTCCCTGGTGCTGGAGACCAAAGCGAGAGCTCCATTTTGGATTCCCCAGGACAGGGAGGAGGGCTTGCCTTTTTCTGGAATTCAATTAAGCCATGTGCCGCCTGCAGAGAGGGTTGAGGGAGACCAGCACCCAGAGAGGATAGACATATTGCAATAATACCAAGCAATTAAACATAGGGCCTCAGCGGTATTTTTGGCCCCTCTATTTAAGTGTGCAGAGTTTCTCACAGTGTATGAGGGGACTCTTCCTTTGGGGTTTGACTGGAATGAAAAGCCTTTTATTCGGCATAAAAGAAGGCGGAGAAGCATACTAGTGATGTTTGGTGCTTAGATGTTTTAGATGAAGCTGAAAATCTCACTAAAGTTATGGATATCAGGACTCTGACATAAATTGTCCACTTTTAAAATGCTGTAAAAGATACATATATAAAAAAGCTATATATACACACACACCGACCAGGCATAACATTATGACCACCTCTCTAATATTGTGTTGTCGTCCAGTTCTGATGCTCAGAGAAAAAGGGAGTGTTTTTTTTCTTCTTCTTCTTTTTCAAATTAAAAGGAAAATTGATCACAAGGAAGTTAAATAGGATAAAACCAGGAAAGGCTTTTATATTCATTGTTTGTTTACCAAAGAATATTTCAGCCCTGTCGAGAATATAAATACATATCAAAAAGTTGCTTTAAAAACCTAATACAAAATAATTAAATGACAGCAATT
The DNA here is from genome assembly GCF_024679245.1 of Pseudorasbora parva. Taxonomy (NCBI): domain Eukaryota; kingdom Metazoa; phylum Chordata; class Actinopteri; order Cypriniformes; family Gobionidae; genus Pseudorasbora; species Pseudorasbora parva. The sequence continues at coordinate 36,391,808 of NC_090182.1, read as the reverse complement.
GAGAATAAGCACTGTAAAATATAGTGTATGTAAAATAGTTTTAGCTTGCTCAGTCCAAAAAAGCTTCTTTCGGGCAAAGCGTAGCACATAGTTTTATGACCTAGAAGAGGAAAAATCCTCTGATTTCATTATGTAAGACATAATTCATCAGCATTAGAGGGTAATATTGCAGTGGGCTGAACGGACTTGCAACATTAATTAAAAACAATTGGCATTAAAAGCCTTTAAAACTATCTTAAACAAATCGTAATGTCAGAGTGCAACACAACTAACTGTTCTCAAGGTGAAATGGGATTGTGGGATGTTTCTCCAAGTGAATTTAAAGCAGAGATTCAGACGATTCTGAGGCTTTCTGTACTCGCTTTGCTTTTGCAATTCATGAGGCTGCAGCTCAACCATCGTTCAATTGAACTTGGGAGAACACGCGTGCAGATTCCTTTGAAGCTCCCTGATAGCTCACAGTCTGAACCTCACGGCTCACCCGGAACATCCTTAACAAATCTTTAACCAGCACCTGTTCGGCTGCAAAATGGAGGGCAACTTGCTCACCTCAGCACGGCCACGGGATGCAAAGTGAATGTTCGAAAGGGGCGCAGGTGTCCCATCTTTACAATTAATTTGGAGGAAATGCAGATGTGCAGCGAGAACTCCCCCCAGCATGGGTCATATCCTTCTCAAACACCTGTCTTGCATTAAAATGACAAATCAGCAGCAATAAGATGTGCCCTGTGGTGCAACTTGCATCCTATCAGCTCTTCAAATAATGTATTAAGTCTTTCATTTATTCAACTATTGTTACCTTTAAAACTAATGGAAACTTATTTATGGCACTCTTAAATTGCAGCTTTTTGCTTAATGAATTGGATCTCTGTCTCAACTACTAAGTTCAAAAGAAAGAATGGGAGCAGACCTTAATTGGCTGCACTTTTACAATATTTTGTTGTCTAATTCCTCATGTGCACAGGTGCTGCTCACATTACCATAGCAAAATTAATTGCCGTTATACAGCAACTGCTTCTTTGTTCGGAGCCTAACAACAGATAAAGATCTCCATAAGGAGATGGATCCACTGAGAGATACAGTTGGAGGGAGGGTGAAAAATAACGTTCACTACAGTATGAAGTAGGCGCTTTCATCTATGGGGAAAATAAATAACAAGGAAATGTGAATAAAACATTATGGTCTTTATTCAGCAATGGACACAAATACGTATATATATATATATATATATATATATATATATATATATATATATATATATATATATATATATATATATATATATATATATATATATATATATATATATATATATATATATTTAAAAACAGTGGACATTTTTTTTATCATTAAGATTTGTAAGTATCATAATTTCCACCACATCTCATATTATACATTGATTGTAGAATAATGTTAAAGGGGTCATGGCATGATACAAATTTTCCTTGATGTTTTGGGATATAAGTCTTTTTATAGAGGCTAATTAAAAAACCAAAACATTTATTTAAAGTTAACATGGAATCAAAATTGACATTTCTTATTTTGATGGAAAATTGCAGTATTTATTATAAATAATGTATCTGTGCATATTATTATTATTATTTTAATGAATGTGCGTTCGTAATCTTACAGCAAAACATCTTCCCCTGACTCTTGCAGAGACATCTGTTCTCTTCTCTTACGTCTCCAACAATAGCAAACCACAACCACCCAACCATCCAACCAATTCCCCTGGGATAAAATCCCGCTCCACTTTTTCCTTTTTCTTTTTTTTTTTTGTCGAAAAACCATTTCACGCAGATATACGTCACAATAACAAACATTTCATGACAACTTTAATGTTTTTGTGGTTTTATTATCCTTGAGTTTACTTGCCTCTTGTTGGTGAAGGACAAATACTGGTCTGTTCAGACAACATGGTGACAGTATCGTAAATCACATGACAAGGTGGTCTACGCTCCTGCCAGATGTCGCAACTTGCCCGCTATCTCCGCCTATGGAGTCAGAAGCATCTGAAGACAGAAGCATCTGAGGTTGCTTCGTGCCATTCACATTCTCGGAGATCCAAATTGTGCGGCCGAAAAGCTCTTTTAGCCATTTCTGGGGAATGGAAACTCCATTGGACATTTGCAGAGCTACAGGCTGGGCGACACCAAACACATTCGCAAGATTGTATAATCTCCGAGTGGAGCCTGTCTCCTCCCGCGTACTTGCTCCAAGTAGCCAGGAACTGGAAAGGTTCAGGTGTCATTTTTTGCTGCGTCATTCCACTCCCCGACTAGATATTTGCACTTATTCACTCAGGTGAGTTTCACAGTAAGCGCTGAGTTCCTTCAGCACTGTTGACGCTGACACCAGAGTGCATGCCCAGATGGTCAGCCCTTGTGTTAGACTAGGTGCCTCCATGTGCATGGTTCCCCCGTTGGGCAACCCCATACATGTGTATTTCCACGGTAAGCCTCTCTGAGCATGTGTCTTTCCTTGGCAAGACACCTTGCTACCCCTGGGGTTGAAAGATTCCACCTTTGGTTAGATATTCCAGAGTGTTCCTCCAATGTAGACTGTACATGGGTCATATGTGTATTCTTAAGTCCTCCCTTTGGGCAGGCATTGTGTTGCATTTCTCTATGTGGGATATGCTTCCCAGTGTATCTTGGTAAGCTGAGCCCAGCCCCTCGTTTGTGCCAGGTTTTACAGCAGGGAAGGGAGCTTGGGTCAGCTCGGAATGCTACTAGATAGCTGTGGCTTGATTATATTGGGAGTATGCTTTATACTAAAGAAAGGGAATGAAGGCGTTATCACCCCAGGTCACAACCACTGTACTGCTGCTACGTCTGGGGTGCTTGGCCTTGGCTCCTTAGCAGGTAAACATAATCCAACACCTTACATACTCAAGTGGTGGGGCGGAGTTGAATTATGCAAATTCCGCAGACCCATGGCATTGTTTTGTAGAAATCGAAGGCTATTTGCTTCTAGGCAAAACCCCCATTTCATCAGTACTGACGTAACTTTTCCGCTCCCTTCCTTCCGGGAACGAGGGTTACATAACCTAGACATTATTACTATAAATGTACAAGGGCACTGTAATTGTTACCAAAAAGTATTTTAAAAGTTAAAAAAATTAAACATGAAATGGTGATCTAATAATAATAACAATGTGACCATATAAGAAAGAACCATATTAGTGACCATATCGGCTATTGTCCAAAGAAACACTCATAAACCATCTTCCATGCTCCACAAGAAATGTAGCACTAAAATTTGGTCCATTACAAAAAGTGAGAAGCCACAGAGACAACTCTGACAGGTTTCACCAATCCTGTCATTTCACTGGCTTGCAAAAAAAAAAATCCCAACAAGCGCAGATGTGCAGTTGTCCCGCTTGTGTTGGCTCATTGAGATTTGGTGTAATGTGAGTGTGTACTGAACTGTGACGTTAATCATATGCCATTGCAACCTAGTGGAAACTAGTATCTTTTCCTCAGCGAAACGATTAGAACAGTTCAAATCAGCGGATGATCGCAGACGTGATATTTTGAGCCATTACGTGGGTCATTAAGTTACACTCCCATTAGCACCCCGCAATTACGGGCAATATGACCGTCTGCTGAGATCTCCCATCCGACTGTCACGGCTCTCCAGCTCGTTCAAACTCACTCACTCAAAATCTCTCCTCTCAGAACTCAAAGTCGTGTATGATATAACACAACCATCACCACGTGGGCACCAGAACTAAAGAATTAGAGCAGCTTCCATCCACAGGGTGTTATTGACCTTTCCGCTAAAATCGTTTCTATTTTCGCTGATGTGCAGCGTGAACAAGAGAGCAAATCTGAGCAAATGCCACAGTTTAGCCTAATTCTGACTCTGAGTGATGCATTCAGAAACTGCAGCCATGCTGCATGCAGGAGCAATTTTGAGGGATGATGCCCTGTTAATTCAGAGTTCAATACAAGACTAATTAGTCCAATAAGTGAGAGGTCTCCACGGATTTACAGGCCGATCAATTCAATTAACAATGGGAGGGCTAGAGAATGGAGGCGTGCATCGGTAAATACCTCTCATACCTGGGGAACGTCGGTGATTTTCGCTGCTGTTTTACGGCAAAGTTGAAGATCCACAGGATAAAGGAAAGTCAAAAAAGTGCACCTGCTGGGTTTTCTTTGACTTTATATGTTAGACTGTGAATTGCAATGATGGATTTAAAGTTTTAGCAGGTAAAAATGTATTGTAGCGTTATTTTAGCATAATTGAGATAACATATCGTTTTTTTAAATCAATATTGCAATATAAAACAATTCATTTTTATTTTTTATGAACCTGTTTTTATTTGGATTTTTGTTTTATTAACTTTATTTAGTGCTTTTGGCATTTTTTATTACTGCATATTTTTTTTTTATACATTTTTAGAAATTATTTTAGCACATCAAGTTTTTAAAATATTAGTATGCTTGTGGTATAATTAAAGGAAGTGTTTCTATTAGCAGACTATCACAAATGCTGTATGTTCTGGTCAAGCTCCAGCTCTTTAATTATGGTTTGATTATTTACACAGTGGTAAGTAATTAACAGATTGTCTAACAATATGGAATATAACAGGGTGGAAATAAAGGGCTAATGGGTTATTTATTTATTTTGAACCTTTCAAATAGCTGCTAATATTTTTGCAATTTCTGTAATGATATCAAACAGAAACTTTAATCTTAAAAAGCATTTCTACTTGTATTTGTACTGTTATTTTCACAATAATAGTGATGTCCCTACTTAAATCATGTTTTCATTAAGGAACTAGCTTTTTTTACAGAAATTAAACAGGATGGAGTGTAATACTGAGGACAGTAAAAAAAAACTAAAAAAAAAAAAAACTGAAGAAGATAAAAATAATATAAATATAAGAAAAGAAATATTTGGTTTGCCGAAAATGAAAACCATAAAAATCTCGAATATTCAGAAAATGTGCTCCATCCGTATACTTCCTCCAGAACTCTGATATCTTGGGATCTTTTTCTATAAAAGAAAACTACTAAATATAATTTGATCTTCAATAAATGTTATTTGTATAATACATCAGTTGTATGGTATATTAAGATGATGGAGACATAAAATGTACTGCATAACATGAATGATCCACCACAAATATAGTGCCTGTAACTAATATTGGCACCCTTTGTGAGCAATGAAGGAAAAAAATAAATCTGCATCGTTTATCTTTTTCATCTGTCTTTAAAAATGGGGGGGGGGGGGGGGCACCAAATTCTAACTTTTCATTGAAGTAAAATTATTGAAAGTGAGGGAAAACCTACATTATGAAATACATATTTTCTCCATTGCATGTTGTCCACAATTATTATACCATTATTGGCATCCCTAGAAATTCTTATGAGTAAAATATCTCTGAAGTATATTCACACATTAATATTTACGTGTTTTTTTGTTGTTGTTATTGTTGTTTTTTAGCACACCAGGGAGACTAGGAGCAGGATATTGTCCAGCCACTACTTCTTCCATAGAAGTATAAAAATGAGGAAACACAAAGGCCAAAAACCATTAAAGGAAGTGTATGTAAAATTGTGACCAAATCTGGTACTTCAGGTGTATCAACCCTGGGTCAGAAAGCCTAAAAAATTGCAAACAATGTTAAAAATCACCCCATACCAACAGATTTGATCAAATACTTACAAATAAATAGTATAATAGGATGTGGTTGGATCTTCCAACAGGACAATAATCCAAAAACAGTCATAAAAAGCAACAAAAACATTTGTCACTGAGTCAAAATGAAGCTTTTGCTATGACTATCCCAGTACCCTGACCTGAACCCTAGAAAAAGAGTGGGAACTGAACTGAAGAGAAGAGCTGATAATCTGAAGGATCTGGAGAGATTCTGTAAGGAGGAACAGTCTCTGATCTCTTGTCAAGTGTTCTTCCTAGTTTGTCCTAGTTCATCCGTTGCTATGGTTTTTGATTTGCCCTCATGCGCCTCACCTTGTTTTGTCCCTAGTGTTTGCCTGTGTAGTCCTCATTTTCAGTTGTTCTCTGTCTGTTACTGTTATTGGTACTGCTATTATACTATTTTTTTCTTTTTGTGGTTTTGAGATTCTTTGTTTTGTTTTTGATAGTAAGAAAGACTGCAGATAGATTCAGTTGTTTATTTTTTTTTAATTCTTCATCCTTTGATGCAACCAATGCTGACAATATTACACCAGACCACATTTTCTATAATGGCATATTCATCATAAACACTCAATACATCATCAGTTTTTAATTTTACTGCACACAGTTCTATCGTCCCCTCACAATCTTTCTCAAAGGACTGGGAGTGCTTTTGTGCTGTGCCGTATTTGCCTTAATGTGTGGTGGCTTGAAATAAATAAAGTAGTCTATTACATTCTGTTGACATTTTAATAGCAATGTTTCATCAGTTCAGAAATCGACTGAATATAATACTGGTGGGAAACATAATGTGACTGTCATAATTGTTCTAATTGTTCTCTTTTGTCACTGCAATTAAGCTACATTAAACCGTAAAAACATTAAAATGGCAGAAGCACTCTAGCTTTCACCTGTCAGTAACTTTACCATCCACCTGCCTTCGTTTGTATGCAAACCAGCTGCTTTTGCTATTTCCAAAGACAAATTTAGAGAAAATATGACAGGAACTGAGAAGAATGAATCAGGTAACGTGGAGCTCTTTGTCAGAACACATTTTTAATTTACTTTGTGGTTGAAAACAATAATTCATCTATTGCTGAACTAAAGATAAAATATTTAAAATAATCTGATAATTACATGGTATCCGAGAGTGAACGTTTTTCGTCATTTACAACACCCCAACTCACTTCATACATACATAAAATAATCCCATAGTGCATCTTGGATACCATATGTTTCCCAGGTAATATAGGCCTATTCCATGTGCTGTTCATGAAAACGTGATTCATCAGACCTGGCCACCTTCTTCCATTGCTCTGTGGTCCAGTTCTGATACTCGCGTAGCACTGTTGGTGCTTTCGGTAGTGGACAGTGTAAGCATGGGCACCAGCTATGCAGCCCCATTCACAAGAAACTGCGATGCACTGTGTATTTTGACGCCTTTCTATCAGAACCAGCATTAACTTCTTGATCAATTTGAGCTACAGTAGCTCGTCTCTTTGCTTGGACCACACAGGACAGCCTTCGCTGCCCTTGGCCACCCATGACCATGTAGCAGGTTCACCACTGTTTCTTCCTTGAACACTTTTGAAAGATTCTGACCACTGCAGACCGGGAACACCCCAAAAGTGCTGATTTGGAGATGCTCCGACCCAGTTGTCTGGACAACACAATTTGGTCCTTGTCAAACTCAATCAAATTCTTACACTTGCCCATTTCTCCTGCTTCTAACACATTAACTTTGAGAACAAAATGTTCACTTGCTTCCTAATACAGTATATCCGCCCAACTAACAGGTGTTGTGATGAAGAGATAATCAGTGTTATTCATATACCTTTTGCATTCCAGCGTCAGTTTTTTTTTTCCAGAGCAACAAGCTCATAAAACATTCAAATCACAATTTTTACGAAAATCTGTATAATATGTGATTAATTGTTATTAGAAAAATGTGAACACTGTATATCTTTATTAATATATTTACTATATTTTCAAACACTTGTTGATTAAAAACTTATAAAATAAATAAATTATAATCTATTGGGATATAACAAGTGTGTATATATTTTAAGGCATGTATAAGAGCATACAAAATAAATATTTAAAAAAAAAATCTTAAATTATTTTCTTTTCTTTCATTTTATATTATTAGGGGCCAAGCACCGAAGGTGCGGAGGCACCTATTGAAACCGTTAGATTTCTTATTATTATTATTCCGCTGAAAGTCTATTGCAGCCCATAGAACCGCTTGGTAAAAAGTTATGAGCTTTGGCACACAGATAGAGGACAGTCCAAACATTAACCACACCAAGTTTGGAATCTCTCAAACAATCCCTCTAGCGCCACCAACTTTCCAAAGTTGGACGTATGTTTATGCTAATAACCAGGGGCGTAGCCATCTTTTCAGAAGTGAGGGGGACAGAAATGTCGCAATACCCCCCCCCCCCCCCCCTTTTTTTTTGGGACCAATATAATTTATCACATCTCTTGCTTTTAATTGGGCAAGATATCAAATACACTGCTAAACAATAACCACTAATTAATATCTATAATATTATTCTCCTATTTTTTATGCCAATTTTATGATTGGTTTATATACTACAAACAATTGTGCATTAAGATTCCATAGATTTTATGCAATGTAAAAAAATATAGATATATTCTGATGTAAACCATGCTGTTCTCCATGTGAATATATAGTAATGTGTAATTTATTCCTGTGATCAAAGCTGAATTTATAATCATTACTCCAGTCTTCAGTGTCACATGATCCTTCACTAATCATTCTCATATGAGGATCTGATGATCAACACACATTTGTGATTATTATCAGTTGTGCTGCTCATAGTGCTGCTTAATTTTTGTGGAAACCATCTATACATTTGTGGTAAAATTAAAAAAGAGAGAAATTAATACTTGTATTGATCAGGCATGCATTAAATTGATCACAAGTGATATTTTTAATATTAAAAAAGATAATGTATTTAATAAATGCAAATAAATGCTGTCCATTGAACTTTCTATTCATTAAAGAATCCTGAAAAATAACATGTAGGCTATCGTGGTTTCCACAACATTTTTAAGCAGCACAACTGTTTTCAACACAGATAATAATTATAAATGTTTCTTGATTATAAATTATTTTTTATATCTTATATCTTGATTATATCTTGATTATTATATCTTGATTATAACGATTAGTGAAGGATCTTGTGACACTGAAGACTGGAGTAATGATGATAAATTCAGCTTTGATCACAGGAATAAATTACTATATTCACATAGAAAAAAAGCTGTTTTAATTTGTAATAATATTTCAAAATAGTACTGTTTTAACTATTTTTGATTACATAAATGCAGCCTTGGTGAGCAGAAGATACTAAACATTAAAAGCTACATTATTCATATAGCCTACTTTATTGTCAATAAATAGCCTACATTGAGATGACTTGAAAAACACACATAAAGCATATATTGTCGCAATCGTCTGATTGTCGTCGTCACGTTTCATCTCTCATAACGATTGTTTTCCTTCAGCTCAGCTACAGCTCCAGAGGTATTAACTTACCTCTTCGAATCCGCTTTTGGACTTTCTGTGAGAGCGCCCTCCTCATATTTAGATTCGAATAAAATTACAGGTCCTGCATAGATAATTTTTTGTCCCTGAATTTAAATCTTGATGTATTCACTTTGGTTTCTATGTAAATACATTTGCCCATGACTTGCCCGCCCTCGCGCAGGTTCGAATCCCGCTCGGAGCGGGTCGACTAGGATTGGTGAGACCCAGTAAAAGTGCGGGGGACGAAAATACATTTTATTAAAAGTGAGGGGGACACGTCCCCCGCGTCCCCCGCGTAATCTACGCCCATGCTAATAACTTTTGAACCTACTTTTGTAAACTCCTCCTAGGCCATAGCCCCAATTTTCATGAAAATTAAACCAGATCATCTTCAGACTATGCTGACAAAACGATATTAGAATCAAGATGATTAGTCAAATTGTTTTTGAAAAACACGCAAATGAATTTGACAAACTTCACAAAAAAATGAAAGTAGGCTATATCTCTGCAATGCTTTAACATATTCTAACCGAACTTAGTATGTGTTATGCCAACCATGACTTGAGGTTGCCTGCAGAGTTTCGGTGCAGTGCCACCTAGTGGTCCAGAGATACAAAAATGTGACATTTTTGATGATAACTTCACAATGCTTTGGCCAAAAATCCCAAAACTGGTCTCTTTGGATTTGTGGCATCATGCCGAGCCAAAGCATAGCCAATTTTCCCATATCAACCATTTTGGGAGTCGGCCATTTTGAATTTAGTCAAAACGTGCTATATTTTACGAACGCATTGCCGTATCATTATGAAACTTGGTATGTGTCTTCTGTACCAAGCCCTAAAGGTACTCAAAAAGTTTCAGGGCAGCATCACCTTGTGGACAAAAGTTATAATGAATTTTCCAAAAATGCCAATAACTTATCATTAAATTTGACGATATTCATAAAACTGGTACAATAGATTCCTTGGGTCATGCCAATAAAACAGATACCAATTTTTCCATATTTGGCCAAACTTTCTATTAGTTGTTTACTCCTCCTAGACCATTCATCGGATTTTCACCAAAATTAAATCGTAACATATTCAGACCATGACAACAAAAAGTTATTAGATTTTTGTCAACAGATAAAACTGTTTTCATATGCTGCAGCAACAAAGTTGAGGCATGATGCCAAAATGACTCTTGTGAATGTATTTCTGCAATGCTTTGACATAATGACACCAAATTTTGCTAGTGTCATTGTCACCTCACTCTGACCAAACCACATCGATTTCGTAACTGCGCCACCTATTGGTCAAAAGTGATAAAGCATTAAATCATGATTTTTCAGCTATTTTGTCTAAAATCATTTTAAAATGCCTTTGATTGCTGTTTAAGTTGGTTTAACACGCCGAGCTATGTTGGTATGTCTTATTGCTTTTTTTGCGCTTAGCCCCGTTAATGGCTGCAGTATCAAGCAGCATTTCTCTCTCTCTCTCTCTCTCTCTCTCTCTCTCTCTCTCTCTCTCTCTCTCTCTCTCTCCCTCTCTCTCTCTCTCTCTCTTTCTCTCTCTCTCTCTTCTCTCTCTCTCTCTCTCTCTCTCTCTCTCTCTCTCTCTCTCTCTCTCTCTCTCTCTCTCTCTCTCTCTCTCTCTCTCTCAGGTGTGTGTATGTGTGTGTGTTTGTGTGTGTGTGTGTGTGTGTGTGTTCCTCTACCAGAACACTAATTTGCAGATAATTTTATACCTGTCACAAACTGTAAAATAATGGTCTTTATTTACCTAATCTAGAGCAGGGTTTTTGCCAAGGACACCCAAATATAACAAATATTTTCCTTCATAAGATCCATCTATATATTTTTATGTATATGAAAGAAAAAAGATCAACCATTCGATCCTTAACACCTTCTGGAGGACCCCTGTTTGAAAACGTCTCAGGTTACGTATGTAACCCTAGTTCCCTGAGGGAACGAGACGCTGCGTCGAAACGCTGTGAGAACGCCTCTGTTTAAATGCGTCGTGAAGCGCCTGTAGAACCATTCCATCGGAAAAAAGATCGATCGTCGGCGTGATGACGTCATCGACCGGAAGCTATAAAACGTCCGTGAAAACAAACAGGAACTAACTTCTGATAAAGCCTGAAGTAAGTGATCACGGACACGCCGGGAGTATGGCAAAGCGACGCAGCGTCTCGTTCCCTCAGGGAACTAGGGTTACATACGTAACCTGAGACGTTCCCTTTCGGGGAACTCGAGCTGCGTCGAAACGCTGTGAGAACGCTTATACCCACATCGCCATAGGACCAAGTGTCTCGTATGTGTGAAGCCGAAGCGCACACGGTTACGAGAGTACCTGTGCCCCTACTGTAGATGCCAGGTCTAGTTCGTAGAACCTGACGAAGGTAGAAGGAGACGACCAACCGGCCGCGTTACAGATATCATGGAGGGAAGCCCCCGACAAAAGTGCTTTAGAAGCAGCCATACCCCTGGTTGAGTGCGCCCGGACAGCCAGTGGAGATGGCTGCCCGGTAGCTTCATAAGCAAGTGAGATGGCCTCGACCACCCACTTGCTCATCCTCTGCTTGGATACTGGGGCCCCCTTCTTAGGGGGTCCAAAGCAAACAAACAATTGTTCAGTTTTTCTCCACAGGGCAGCTCTGTGGACATAAGTATCCAGTGCCCTCACAGGACACAGCAGATTTAATCTTTCCTGGTCTGACGTCATAAATGGAGGAGGACAGAAGGCTTGTAGAGTGATGGGGCCCCGCGGGCTCGTAGGAACCTTGGGGACATAACCCGGCCTGGGATGCAGAAATGCTTTCACCATCCCTGGCGCAAACTCTAGACATGAGGGCTCTACCGACAGAGACTGAATATCTCCTATCCTTTTAAGAGATGATATGGCCAAAAGGAAGATGGTTTTTAGGGTGAGGAACTTATCCGAAACCTCCTCCAGAGGTTCGAACGGAGGTCCGGACAAGCCCCTCAGAACAATGGCCAAGTCCCATGCCGGGACCCTCGAGTGCATAACTGGCCTCAACCTTAATGTGCCACGAAGGAAGCGTGTAATTAGAGGGTGTCTTCCCAAAGACACTCCACTGCAAGGGACGTGGACAGCACCCAAGGCCGCCACGTACACCTTAAGTGTGGAGGGGGTCAACCCTGCAGAGAACCTCTCCTGCAGGAACTCCAGCACTGTACCAACCGGGCAGTTAACTGGATCCCACTGGCGTTCTCTGCACCATGCTGAGAAAAGTCTCCATTTCAAAGCATACAGCTTCCTTGTGGACGGAGCTCTGGAGTGTAGGATGGTCTCTACGACCTCGGCCGAGAGACCCTCCTCTATGAGCCTAGCCCCCTCAGAGGCCAGGCCCACAGTTTCCACATCTCTGGGCGTGGGTGCAGGAATCTCCCGCCCGCCTGAGAGAGTAGATCCCTCCTGGTCGGAATCTCCATCGGAGAGCCTTCCAGGAGAGATATCAGGTCCGAAAACCATACTCGGGTCGGCCAGTTCGGAGCCACTAGAAGTACCTGGGCCCCGTCCCGGCGTACCCTCTCCAGAACTCCTGGAAGCAGGACAATCGGGGGGAAGGCGTACAGAGGCAGCCTCGGCCACTCCTGTACCATGGCATCCAGCCCCAGCGGGGCCGGATGGGTCAGAGAAAACCACTGCGGGCAGTGAGAATTCTCCGCCGAAGCGAACAGGTCTATCTCTGCCTTCCCATAAACCTTCCAAAGGAGCTCCACCACCTCTGGGTGGAGTCTCCATTCCCCGGGCCTCGGCCCCTGTCTCGACAGGCTGTCTGCTTCCTGATTCAGGGCCCCCGGGATATATACTGCCCTGACTGACAGCAATTTCCCTTGGGCCCACAGGAGGATCCGATGTGCCAATTTGTCCAACGGACGAGACTTCAGACCCCCCTGGTGGTTTATGTAGGCCACCACGGACGTGTTGTCTGTTCTGACTAGTACATGGTGGCCCCTGAGGTCGGGCAGGAACTGTTTCAATGCAAGAAACACTGCGAGCATCTCTAGCCGATTTATGTGCCAGTGCCGCTGATGCTCCTGCCATAGACCCTGGGACGAGCGACCACTCATGGTCGCCCCCCAGCCCGTGAGAGAGGCGTCTGTCGTTAGCGTTACGCGACGAACATGAGCCCCCAACACGGGACCCTGAGATAAAAACCCCGGGTTTTTCCACATGACCAGAGCACGTAGGCATCGCCGCGTGACTTTGATCGTGCGGAGCGGATTTCCCCTCGGGGAGAACCCTTTTGTCTTGAGCCACCACTGCAGTGGCCTCATGTACAGTAGGCCAAAAGGTATCACGTTGGACGCTGCTGCCATGAGACCTAACAGTTTCTGGAACTGTTTCACAGTGACGGCTCGGCCCAGCTTCTGTTCTTTGGCGGCTGCCAGGATCGATGCTATGCGTGTTGGCGATAATTGCGCCCGCATAATTACCGAGTCCCAGTTCACACCCAGAAAAGTGGTTCTCTGAGCCGGAGAAAGCACACTCTTCTTGGCGTTCAGCCTCAACCCCAGCTTCGACATATGGGCGAGAACAGCATCTCGATGCTGAACCGCCATCTGCTCTGTATTCGCTAGAATCAGCCAGTCGTCGATATAGTTCAGTATGCGGATGCCCTGTAGACGCAGCGGCGCCAGAGCTGCATCCACACACTTGGTGAACGTGCGGGGTGACAGTGCTAGACCGAAGGGAAGTACACGATATTGGTATGCCTCTCCCCCGAAGGCAAACCTCAGGAACTTCCTGTGATGTGGAAGGATGGAGACATGAAAATACGCATCTTTGAGGTCTATGGTGACAAACCAATCCTCCGATTTGACCTGCGCTACAATCTGTCTGAGTGTAAGCATCTTGAATTTTAGCTTGGCCACCGAGCGATTCAATAGCCGCAGATCTAATATCGGGCGTAAGCCCCCATCCTTCTTCGGCACGATGAAGTAACGGCTGTAAAAGCCAGACTCCCTGCTGGGAGGGGGAACCCTCTCTATAGCCCCTTTTTGCAGGAGTGTCTCTACTTCCTGTGCCATTACCAGAGCCTGCTCCGGGCCCACCTCTGTAGGTAGGACACCGCAGAAAGGAGGTGGCCGACTTCTGAATTGAATGGCGTACCCCTTTTCTATTATCTGCAGGACCCAACGAGATATATTTGGTAGACGTTTCCACTCGTCTAGAAAATCTACTAAGGGAACCAGCCTCTCGAGGCTGGCCTCTGGTGTACTTTGAGCAACAAGCGCAGTGCCCTGAAGCGGCAGACCGGCAGGGAACAACTGACTTGACTGCTCGGGGACCCCCCGAAGGGGGTGCGGACCACCCTCGGGTGGCCCGCGGAGACCGACTGCGCCCCGGCATTGCGGCAGGGTTGGCAGCGCGGCCCCCCGAGGGTGCCGTAGGGAAACGGGTACCGTAGGCAGGGGTAAGCACCGTTTCCCTACGGGGGGAACCACCCTCAGCGTCCTGACGCTTCTGGCGTCAGGAACGCTTCGACGAGGCCTTCTTGGCGATCAGGACTGTCCGCAGATCAGCCCTGCCCCTCGAAGGCCTCGTCTGAGAGCGCCGCCCCTCGTCCCCACGCTGAGGGGGAGCTCGGGCAGCGACGCTCTGTTTCTGCTGAGCCCTGTAGGAGGAGCTCGTACTCGGCCTGGGCTGCTTGGTGGTATCGGCAGCAGCCCCAGGGACCTGGACCCGGAGAGGGAGGAACTGCTTGAGCGCCGCAGCTTGCTTTTTCGACTCCTGGAACCTCTCGGTGACAGTGTGAACTGCGTCACCGAAGAGGCCTCCAGGAGAAAGCGGCGCATCAAGCAGAAAGGCTTTCTCCCTCTCCTTGATGTCTGTGGGGTTTAACCATAAATGCCTCTCCGTAGCCACCAATGCTGCCATGGAGCGGCCAACACATCTGGCCGTCTCCTTGGTGGCCCGGAGAGCTAGATCGGCTGACGATCTTAATTCAGCGATAATATCACCCCCCACAGCATCACTACCGTCCAAATCCCTTAGCAGGTCAGCCTGGTATGCCTGCACGATAGCCATCGTGTGCAGGCATGCAGCCGCTTGACCCGCCGCCGAGTACGCTTTACCCACCATCGCCGACGTTGTTTTTAGAGGTCTGGTGGGTAAAGTCGGGGCCTTCAGGGACGATGCCGAGGAAGGCGAGAGATGGCTCGCAAGCGTCTCTTCAACCTTTGGCATCGCCCCATAACCATACTGTCTCAGCCCGCAAATGTTGCTGTAGACCGAAGTCTGCGGGCTGAAGACACGATATGAAGCCGGTCTCTTCCACGATCTTGCCACCTCGGTGTGCAAATCGTGGAAGAACGGCAGGCCCCGTCGCTGAGGTTCTGAAGCGCGAGACGGCAGGAAGCGTTCGTCTAGCTTACTATGACGTTTTCTTCCTGCCTCAGATCTTTCAGTGGGCCAGTCGA
Organism: Pseudorasbora parva; assembly: GCF_024679245.1. Lineage (NCBI taxonomy): Eukaryota > Metazoa > Chordata > Actinopteri > Cypriniformes > Gobionidae > Pseudorasbora > Pseudorasbora parva. The sequence goes on along the minus strand of NC_090182.1, from coordinate 36,376,173 downwards.
TGTTTAATCTGGCCACTGCTCGCGTCAAAACCTCAACTAGCTCCTCACTAGCAGGGGACTGAAGTGGCGAATCTTCAGTATCGATACTTTCAACGTCCACCTCCTCAGAGCTGGACAGATGAAGTACCGGCGGCTCTCTCGGGGGGGAAGAAACCGCCATGCGTGCTTCCATGCCCCGAGAAGAACCGCTGGATGGAGCAGGTGAGGGCAGAGATAAGGCAGCGCCCGTCTCTAACCCCTCTGCAACATCCAATTGTGATCCCCACGACTGCAGCCTCCGCTCCGCCTCGGCGGCAGCGGGACCAGAGCCGCGGGGAACACGAGCCGAGGCACCCTCCTCGAAGAGTGCCCGGCGGGAGCGCAGCGTTCTCAGTGGCATACGCTCACAGTGCTCGCAAGCAGCCCCCTCGAGGGTTGCCTGGGCATGCTGCGCTCCCAAGCATGCAACACAGAGAAGATGTGTATCCCCGCCCGTGATGTAGCGTGGGCAGGGAGGAACACACTTTCTGAAATTGCTGCTTTCACTCGCCATTTCTATCTATTTTATTTTCTCTTTTTTCTGTTAATATATGGAATATTTAACAAAAAGGGTGGAAAATCTCTGCTTTTTTATATAAAGGACAGACAAAAACACCAAATAGACAGACAGGTTCACACAGATCGCTTGCTGAAGGCTCAGAAGCTAGTTCCTGTTTGTAGTAGGGAGGTTAAGTGACTTTTGACTTCAAGTCATGATGCAAAGGTCCCCTTTGGTATGGAAGTACCTTAGGGTCATACAAATAAATTTATCCTAAGACACAAGTGAGATCACAATTTTTATCAAAAATAAACAGGTTTTTTCAAAAATGGCCGACAATGTGCCGAAAATACTCTAGAGCCCATATCTTTGCTTCTGTTATCGCTATAATGACACATTTGGTGTCAAAGTGTACATTTTTGGGGTCGGGGAATCCAATAAAATTGGTTTCAGGTTTAAAAAAACAAAATATTTCCCCATACTATGACAACTGGGGGTAAAAATGCACATTTCACATAAAAAATGATGTCATCAGAGTGACTTTTTAATTATATTTTCCTTCAAAAACTTTAATTTTGTATTTAAGCAGTGCAGCTACTTCTGTACATTACATTTGTCCTAAGTAGCATGAGATTTCGACCAGTCAGGAGTAGCCAATAGCAAATCAGTTCCTGCAACAACACATCCCATCTGCACCAGGAGCTGTGACAGCTGATAAAGGTCAGAGGTGACAGGTTAACACTTTGAGGTTCGAATGACTTTCTTATTAAATAGAAACATGTTTTTAATGTTAGATAACTAATAACTAGCTATAGTAACTAGTTAGCTTCATCATAACTGTATTAATTTTTATTGAAGCAAGCACATAGCCTACTAGTCCAGGCGTTTAAGGAAACAAGGGTGAACAAATTGCAACAGAATCAAACTCAACTGATTTTGTATCCTCAATATGTCCTGAGTAAGAAAGAAAAAAAAAAGCCCAGAAGAATCCCATTAGGGAAAATTTCAGAAAAAGACCAATATAACATATTCATACGTCTATTCATTATTTTTCTCACATGAATAGGGTAAAACGTTTAACCTTTAGATATCGCCATGAAAATAATTTAATTGATTACTTATATCAAGACAAACAAAAAATGTATTACAAGTTTTTTTGTTTTGTTAAAATGGACAAACGGTGTATAATCTAATTACAGATGTGCTAATTTGAATAAATACCACAACAGATCTAAACATTGCGTACAGTGTTTTTAAAACATTCAGAGATTCAGTCGGTCATGGAGGGGTCGTGAATCAGCCTGAAGGGGTTAATATTTGCTATAACAACTGATCCTCGCTATACATTATCCCTTACTTGAGATTAATGACTTGAATTAAATAGCCTACATGGCTGTGTAATTCCTACAACAATCCATGTATCCATATCTTAAGACAGCTAACAAGTTATTTGGTGCTGATTGCCGTGTTAGCTATCTAATGATATTACTACTATACTATTCTCTAATCCTAAACTTGACATCATTTCACCAAAAATAGTTTTAAAACAGCTCAACACACACCCAGATGTTCCCAATAAATTGTAGTTGATCACCAGGTATGATTTATTAATGAATAATCAAATGTATATTATCCGAAAGTTGACAGTTGAGTGGACCTTGAATTAATGACTGACTGAATCTCTGAATGTTTTAAAAACGCTTTACCCAATGTTTAGATCTGTTGGGGTATTAATGCAAATTAGCACATCTGTAGACAAGGCAAGGCAGTTTTATTTGTATAGCACATTTCATACACAATGGCAATTCAAAGTGCTTTACATAGAAATTAATTAAAATAGTGATAACATATGCATAATAAATAAGAATACCATGTGTAAAAAAATAAAATAAAAACAAGGACAATTAATATGGTTGTAAAGAGAAAATAATAATAATACAATTAAAATATAATGGTGAGAAACAGATCCCTATCTGCCTTATTCTAAATTCTGGTTCCCCTGTCAGAGATGGAAGAGATGGAGCAGGTTCACAATGTCTCCTGGACCTTACAAGTCGGTCCAAGATGGCCTCCTGTAGGGGACGTTACCGATGCCCCGCAGGGCCTCCCCTTTCTTGAGTCCGCTTCTTTACACTCTCTGCTACCACAAGCAGAAAGAAGCGAAGCACACTGCTCTCCTTTTCCAATCTCTTCCAGTTAGACAACCCTAACCAAAAATAATAATCAACCAATGCATAAGAAATAGAAATATCCAGTTGCAAAGAGAATTAAAAAGAATAAAATGATGCTATATACACTCACCTAAAGGATTATTAGGAGCACACACTAATGCTGTTGTTTGACCCCCTTTCGCCTTCAGAACTGCCTTAATTCTACGTAGCCTTGATCAACAATCTGCTGAAAGCATTCTTTAGAAATGTTGGCCCATATTGATAGGAGAGCATGTGGGATGCCCATCTAGGGCACAAATCTCCCGTTCCACCACATCCCAAAGATGCTCTATTGGGTTAAGATCTGGTGACTGTGGCGGCCATTTTAGTATAGTAGCGAGTGGTTATTTCAGTCAAAGTTGCTCTTCTATCAGCTTGAATCAGTCGGCCCATTCTCCTCTGACCTCGAGCATCAACAAGGCATTTTCTCCCACAGGACTGCTGCATACTGGATGCTCTTCCCTTTTCACGCCATTCTTTGTAAACCCTAGAAATGGTTGTGTGTGTAAATCCCAGTAACTGAGCAGATTGTGAAATACTCAGACCGGCCCGTCTGGCACCAACAACCATGCCACGCTCAACATTGCTTAAATCACCTTTCTTTCCCATTCTGACATTCAGTTTGGAGTTCAGGAGATTGTCTTGACCAGGACCACACCCCTAAATGCATTAGTATATATAAAATAACAATAACCAAAGATAAGAACAAAGGTAAACTAAAACAGTTATAAAAGAATAAAAAAATGATGCATAGATAGGGTGCAATCAGTCGGACATACAGTGCTCGGAGCTCATTCAGTAAATGCACAGCTAAAGAGATGTGTTTTGAGTCTGGATTTGAATGTGGCTACTGTTGGAGCACATCTGATCTGTTCAGGAAGCTGGTTCCAACTATGGCTGGCATAATAGCTAAAGGCAGACTCTCCTTGCTTTGAGTGAACTATTGGTATTTCTAACTGACTTGATCCTGCTGATCTGAGTGATCTGTTGGGTTTGTATTTAATCAGCATATCTGCGATGTATTGAGGTCCTAGCTCATTGAGTGATTTATAAACAAGTAATAGTACTTTAAAATCGATCCTAGATGTAACTGGAAGCCAGTGTGAAGACCTGAGGACTGGTGTGATATGGTCATATATTCTGGTTCTGCTCAGAATTCTGGCAGCAGCGTTCTGTATGATTATATCTATATATTTTGCTGTTTTAGTTATTGCTTTGACATGACTACTGAAACTCAGGTCTGACTCCAAAATCACTCCAAGATTCCTGACTTGATTTTTTGTTATCAGGCCTTTAGCCTTAAGATATGCGTTCACCTTGAGAATTTCATCTTTGTTTCCAAATGTAGTGATTTCGGTTTTGTCTTTGTTTAACTGAAGATAGTTTTGGCACATCCAGTTGTTAACTTCATCAATGCATTTGCACAGAGAGTCAATGGGGCTGTAGTCATTAGGTGATAGTGCTAAGTAGAGCTGGGTGTCATCAGCATAGCTGTGGTAAGCAATATTGTTCTTTTTCATTATTTGGCTCAGTGGCAGCATATACAGGTTAAACAGGAGAGGTGCTAGAACTGACCCTTGTGGGACTCCGCATGTCATGGATGTCCACTCAGACTTATGGTCTCCTATACTCACATAATAACCTCTCCCTTCTAAGTATGACCTGAACCATTTGAGGAACATCCCGGAAAGCCAGACCCAGTTTTCCAGCCTGTCTAGAAGTATGTTGTGGTCAACAGTGTCGAATGCGGCACTGAGATCCAGTTGTACCAGAATTGATGTTTTGCCTGTATCATTATTTAAGCGAATATCATTTATAATCTTTATGAGCGCTGTCTCTGTACTGTGATGCGGTCGGAAACCAGATTGAAAATTGTCTGAGAATCCGTTTGAGTTTAAGAATTTGTTCAACTGACTGAAAACAACTTTTTCAATGATTTTGCCTATGAAGGGGAGATTTGAGATCGGTCTGTAGTTGCTCAGTATGGAGTTATCTAGATTTCTGTTTTTCAGAAGAGGCTTAACTATTGCAGTTTTAAGGGCAGTTGGAAAAGTCCCATAGAGAAGTGAGGAGTTTACCACTTCTAGGAGATCTGCTTCCAGACAGTTAAACACACTTTTGAAAAAAGAAGTGGGGAGTGTGTCAAGGGCGCAGGTTGATTTTTTAAGGTGCTGTACCATTTCTTCTAAAATTGCACGGTCAATTGTTTCGAAATTAGATATAGTAACTTTCTGATGTTGTGGTCTGATCTGTTTGACCCCAGAGCAACTAGAGGATGTGCTAATACGATTATGCCATGTTTGTCCATGTTAACAAACAATAAAAAAAAAACTTGTAATACATTTTTTGTTTGTCTTGATATAAGTAATCAATTAAATTATTTTCATGGCGATATCTAAAGGTTAAACGTTTTACCCTATTCATGTGAGAAAAATAATGAATAGACGTATGAATATGTTATATTGGTCTTTTTCTGAAATTTTCCCTAATGGGATTCTTCTGGGCTTTTTTTTTTCTTTCTTACTCAGGACATATTGAGGATACAAAATCAGTTGAGTTTGATTCTGTTGCAATTTGTTCACCCTTGTTTCCTTAAACGCCTGGACTAGTAGGCTATGTGCTTGCTTCAATAAAAATTAATACAGTTATGATGAAGCTAACTAGTTACTATAGCTAGTTATTAGTTATCTAACATTAAAAACATGTTTCTATTTAATAAGAAGGTCATTCGAACCTCAAAGTGTTAACCTGTCACCTCTGACCTTTATCAGCTGTCACAGCTCCTGGTGCAGATGGGATGTGTTGTTGCAGGAACTGATTTGCTATTGGCTACTCCTGACTGGTCGAAATCTCATGCTACTTAGGACAAATGTAATGTACAGAAGTAGCTGCACTGCTTAAATACAAAATTAAAGTTTTTGAAGGAAAATATAATTAAAAAGTCACTCTGATGACATCATTTTTTATGTGAAATGTGCATTTTTACCCCCAGTTGTCATAGTATGGGGAAATATTTTGTTTTTTTAAACCTGAAACCAATTTTATTGGATTCCCCGACCCCAAAAATGTACACTTTGACACCAAATGTGTCATTATAGCGATAACAGAAGCAAAGATATGGGCTCTAGAGTATTTTCGGCACATTGTCGGCCATTTTTGAAAAAACCTGTTTATTTTTGATAAAAATTGTGATCTCACTTGTGTCTTAGGATAAATTTATTTGTATGACCCTAAGGTACTTCCATACCAAAGGGGACCTTTGCATCATGACTTGAAGTCAAAGGCCTATTTTTTGGGCTTAACCTCCCTACTATTGTTTTCACGGACGTTTTATAGCTTCCGGTCGATGACGTCATCACGCCGACGATCGATCTTTTTTCCGATGGAATGGTTCTACAGGCGCTTCACGACGCATTTAAACAGAGGCGTTCTCACAGCGTTTCGACGCAGCTCGAGTTCCCCGAAAGGGAACCCCTGATCTAGACAACAGCACCAACAAAATATCACGATGATGACTCAATCAAATCAAACAAATCTTCAACCAGGTTTGGTTTACATCACTCTTTATAATGTTTTCCGTGACTCTCCTCCTGGTGGTCTTGTGAGTCACACGGGGCACCATTAGTCACTGGAAGCAAATTTTATGCATAATGCATGGCTGTTCCTTACTCCCTCCCCAACTTGTTTGCTGTCTTCCTTACCACTAATTTTAGTACAAAAATAGCCGGAGGGACAATTGTTCTGCTTTAAAAACCAAGAGAAAAACATTCAGTTCCATATTCATTTGTGGGTGTCTTCTTCTTGTGGAAGTAATGGAAGGCTGGCTGGGGCTTTGAAAGGATTTTAAATGAATATGGAAAAGTAAAGAATATTTCTAATCTCTGTCTTCAAAGGCAGCCATCTGATTTCCCCCATCCCCCTAGCCTTGCAATGTACAAGGTTATTGGGAATTATTGATTGGTGTCACTGCAACATATCTACTTCAGGGAGAAGTTTTCCTTTGGTTCCATCTCCTCTTTCAGATTCATTGGTTTTATTCTTCGGTGCTGCTGATACATCGAAACAGTTTCCGTTTTCAAAACAAATGACTCACCTCCTGAAAGTATTTGCACATGGTAATAGTATCATGTTCAATAAAGCTAAGTGTCTGAGTTTGAACTCGAGTATAAATGTGTGTTCCTGAGGCATATGGGGCAGAGGGCCTGCACAAGCTCTTTGTTTTGTCATTATGGCAAGCTTGCTTCTCAGAAATACCTTTGATCCTCAGGTCTATGAGTACATCATGTCCTTGATTGCAGTTTTTCTTTCATCTTCTCTGTTGTTGCACTTGTCCCATTTGTTGCTCACAAACCGGGTTTTAGACTTGCGTTTGTGTTTTTAGTGTTTTCACTGCATTGATATTCCTCAATCATTCTGTTTAGGGTTTGTTGTAAAGCCCACTCTCAGTCTGAAACGCGAGATAGCTAACAGAGCGAAATGTAAGATGCTATTCACTGAAAATCCTGACATGTTGTCACAGAGAGTGATCCCTGATTCATGAACAAAGCATTCTTTGAAGTTTACAGACATGCTCTGAATGATTCATTCTCAAATCAAATTGATCTGATTCTCTAGCTCAACTCAACAATAAATCCATTCATAGCAAGAATCGGGGCTGGCCCGCAGCATAGACGGAATAGGCAATTGCTACGGGCGCCATTCGTCAGATTTTTTAGTTTTTATTACTGGTACTATTTGTGACCCCGTCTGTGAAACCCCGGCTAAAGTCGCAAAATTTAATTATGAGATTTTGATCGTCAAAGTACCATAGCCATAAAAATGACGAAAATAGGTAATTTGTGTTTATTGCTGTAAATGATACATTATACCAAGGGGTTTGAGATACAATACTCAATTTTTAATTCATAACATTATAAATACTGAAATTTGTGATTTTATTGACACTACACTTTATACTTTTGCACGAAAAAAAATATCGGATGCGGGCTCACTAAACGTCGATTTTAATCATCTCAGGGGGTTTTCATCACAACAACACCAGCTGATTCGTATGATAGATCGGTTCAAGAACTTTTTTTTTTTTTTTTACCATTAGGAAGAGAAAGACATTAATATCAAACAGTACGAGCGGTCATTGCGACTTTAGCCGGGTCTGGCGAGATATTTTCGTGTCATCGCCAATATTTTAATATTTTCTTCTTTGTTTTATAGCTCAACATTGTGCCAATAATAACCATCTTAATTTAAAGTCATATTAGGCCTGCTATTTGTCAATATAATACATGTTATGGATGCTGGTGCGTCAGATTAATGGAGTGTTTCCCGACCGGGGTATGCGGGGTGCCGCGTAAAAGGTTTCAACACGGACTTTGCATCGCGGTTCATCTCACATCTGATGATGCATCTTTAATATGGGTTGTAACTTGAAAATAATGTTTCATGTATGTTTCTGTCGATGGATACACGTGCTGGCTCCTCAGTTATACATTACAACAACAGCGATAATAAAAGAAAAATGTGGGCAAACAGTCTCTCTTAGTAAACTTTGTTCAATGCATGTGAGTGCTGCCGTATCTTCGAATATGAATACGGGTGTAGAGCCAGAAGACGGGATGGAGAACTCACATGCGATCGCGATGTGAGAAGATTTGTCTCTGTGCGGTCATCCGAAAGCACACATGCACGTCTCAACGCGCAACTATTGAGTTATCTTTCAAGTCTTCCGCTTGAACGGACAAACTCACACAAGAAGTAGCCGATGTCAACATGTCCATCTTGATGAGTATCCAAGCAGACATAGTCTGAATATGCCTTAAGTGAACATACAGTCGAGAAAGCGACACCCCTGGGTCTTAAAGGAGCAGTGGCCTTTACTGCTGTCTGTTTAATGTCAAAGAAGATTAGGAATCACTCAATGCTCTTGATTGAATAGCTTTTGTAAGTTTAATAAGGATTAATATTTAATTTAAACAGTTAAATATGCAGTAATTTTTAATGTGTATTAATGACTTTTCCCATGGATATTTAATTTTATTAATAAAGTTATACAAATAATTTCAATTAATTGACTTGGTAATTGTTGCTACAATCGAGCTCTTTTACCCCCAATTCGTTTGAATGTTTTTGTGCTTTTTGGACATATGCATCATAATAAATAGGCCTGTTTTACAAACCTTTAAGAATTTTCCCATAAATGTGTCATTTATAACTGAAAATGTGAGAATCTCAGCTTTAATATGGTATATGGCTCATATGCAGGATAATTATGCATCAAATGTGTTGCAGTTTTAAAAATAAGCTTGTGTTTACATTGGAATTTCTCAAAAACATGATTTTCTGAGTCCCAAATTCAGCAAATCTTTAACATAGCCATACTCAGTTAATATTAGAGATATCAGGGTAATATTTTAACAGAATGTTCTTTAAATTATGTAGAATGATTTTATGTAGAAAACAGTGAATCACAAAAAATTACTTTAGGAGAGTTTTCTCAGACAGGGTCACATTTTATTAATATCCATGTGAAATATTACAAAAAAAACAACAACAACAAAAAAAACCTTAACAAAATCCCCCGAATCTTCCTGGCCCACCACATCAATCTGCCTCCGCCCAGCTAGTGCTAGTGTATCAGATATAAAATGCATGATCAGTTTAACTTTGAGAATTTGTTGTGTCCCAGCGCCTCTCGCAGCATCTAATGTACACGGGATTGCTTTCATATTTTAGGGTGCTTGGTCGCTCGCGCCAGACAGTGAAAGTTGCCTGATTATTTATGACGGATGGCCGAATTCACAGTGTCAAAATGACTGAAGACCTCTGATGCAGAGAAGATAAGGGAGGGAGAGAGATGATGAAGACAGAGGTAAAGTGATGCAATGAATGAACATTTTATCTAATTGCATAGTAAAATACGAATGTTTGATAATTAATTCCAGTCAAGGGCGTGGGTTTGGTCTCAGCTTTGGTGGGACATCCCACCAAGTTTCCCCTTATTATATAGTCTATTATTTATGTCACTGAGTATGGAAATGCACCACAGTTTAGGAATGAATATGTCTATTAATTTATGAGGCTCTTTAGTTCAACTTATCCAATACCAAACTAATAATAATAAAACAAAATACTCTTTAATTGCCAAGTTCATAAATTAATTTCAAAAACTGACTCAAAATTGATTTTGAAAAAAAAAAAAAAAAAGCAAAAAAACACATACAAAATGCCTTATTTTTAATATAAAAAGTGATTGTGGCATGGATATTTTTTAGTCATGTCAAAGATTAGTAGCAACTTTAGCTTTGATGCATTGTTAGTTTTTGTACAAGATCACATTATGTTTTTTTTTTCTCTCCCTCATTTACTGTTCCTGACTGTTTTTGTTGGTGCTTTTCCCTGTTAGGAAGAGGTCAAATGTGTATTTTTTAGAGCTGATAACCAGGTGGCACCGTTAAGCCATTAAGTGGCACATAGGCCGGTGCTAAAAAAAAAAATAATTATAATAAAAAAAAGCCTTAATGTATGCCTTTTGTATGGAGTATAATAATACAGCATATACATTAGGGAGGAGGAAAACAATGTAAATCTGATGCTGCGCAAAAACTAACAATGCATCAAAGCCAATGTTGTTAGTAATCTTTGACATGCACAAGACTGTGAAAAAAAAGGTCAAAAAATATCTAGTCCACTTTTCATATTGAATTATCCATAACTTTTTATATCGAAAATAAGTAATTGTGTGTGTGTGTGTGTGTGTGTGTGTGTGTGTGTGTGTGTGTGTGTGTGTGTGTGTGTGTGTGTGTGTGTGTGTGTGTGTGTGTGTGTGTGTGTGTGTGTGTGTGTGTGTGTGTTTCCCCACATCAGTTTTGAATTAGTTTTTGAAAATAATTTATGAACTTGGCAATTAAAGAGTGATATGAGTGATAAGAGTGACAATTAAACAATGACAACAGTTCAACGATAAACATGGAATCAAGTATGTAAACTTGCAACAAAAAACATTTTATATTATTTTACATTATTTTTTTTTATTTTTTATTTTTCTAAAGAACTCTTTAGTAGCCTAGTAGTGGTGCACTTTAAAGGGATAGTTCACCCCCAAAAATGAGAGTTTGGTCATAATTGACTCACCCTTGATGTTCCAAACCTGTATGGGTTTTTTTTTTCTGTTGAACACAAGACATTTCAAAGAAAGTTTGTATGGAGGCTGCTTTGGGAGCACCATTGACTTCCATGGTAGGAATGTCTCTTCCTATGTATTCAAGATAACAAAGAAATGTATACAGGTTTGGAACAACTTGAAGAAATTATGATATTTTTATTTGTGGGTGAACTATCCCTTTAAGCAGCCATTCTGAACCACTAATCACTTACTGAACCACTACTGAAACATTCACTAATTCTGAAATTCAAAACTGTTTAATTTTCTTTATTAATTTACTATTATGACTATATTATTATGTAATTATTTGTCCCATTTTTATCTAAATCTTTTTTTAAATGTCAAACTTGTCATTTAAAAGTTGTTGCAGCAGCCCTCAACTGATGTTGATGTTTACATGTTGTGTTTTGGCCTGAAGCTCCACCCTCCACCGATCTACCAATCACGAAGTCAGAAGTGTTTTGGCACATTCCTGCTGATCCTGCAGCCTAGAGTCAGAGGGGAGGAGGAGAGGGGATACACTGCTCTACAGTCATTTAAAAGTGATAGCAGTACAAGTTTTGGCCACAATCTTACATACACTTCCTTTAAAATAGCCTATAGCTAAATTATAAATTAATAACTTTAAAGAGTTAGTTCACCCAAAAATTTGATTTTCTCAATAGTTGCCTACCCATATGTCGTTCGACACCCATAAGACCTCCGTTCATCTTCAGAACACAAATGAAGATATTTATGTTGAAATCCGATGCCTCAGACAGGCCTTCATTGACACCGATGTCATTTCCTACTGAAGCTTATTGCATTCACTTGCATTAAAAATCTACTCTGTTTTTCTGATTTAACAAGTTAATTATCTCAGAATTACGAGATAATTTTTCATGAATAAAAAGTTTTTGCTCTGTTTTTCTGAATTAATGTCTTAATTATCTAAGAATTATGAGATCATTTTTCGTGAATGCATTTTGTTTGCTCAGTTCGCAAATGCCTACACATTTTTGTACACATGGTGTGGAAGAATCTTTTGCACGTATTTTGCAAAATCTCTTGCATGACAACCCTTTTTTGTGTGGTGCTCAAAGTAAAAGAAGTTTAACTTTTTTTAAAATTCATCTCTTCTCGTGTTTTTAACCACAAATATGCATTTGTGTGAATGGACCTTAATACTCTGTTTTGCCACAGTGACAGTTTGACAAGTTTGGCAAATGACCTGGATCTGATATTTCCTGGTTACCTGACAAGCCAGACTCATATCAAGTTGTTTGGTTTGGAAACTCCCTAGCCTGACGTGGTCATCCTCAATTCTAGTCAGAATATGAGTCTGATACTGCTCCATTTGGGCTTTGATTATGGGGCATGTTTCAACCGAACCAGGAAAGACATCAATTGGATAGAGCTACAACCAATCAGAGCAACGAAGCGACGCATTGTCAAATGTCAATGTCCGCGGGTTGAAGCGACTATTATGTTTAGGCAACCTTGCCAAAATAACACACATTTTACCCCCCAAACACAATTTTTCCCCCGGAGAACCCCCTGAGAAGCTATTGTTTAGGGCTAGTAGTTAGCAGGTTTTGTTGTAAAAACTTGGCAACCCTGTCTGCACGTGCGCTGAAATCAGGCTGGAATACACGATCTTTGCCAGTGTTGTAAAAAAATAGAATAATTTAATGATACACAGAGTACTTACCCAACATGATCATAACTTCTGAGAGAAATTGTAAAGGTGAATGCAGATAGAAACAAGCTCTCCGTTTAGGATTCGAAAAAATATAATCCAAGCCCCTTTGATGACGTGCATGATTACGTTACTTTTGACATCATCGTCTAAAGCCTGCCCTGATAATTTCATTGTTCCAAACAGTTTCTGTTTGGGGATAATTACTCCTCTATGGAGCAAGGCCAGACCGAACTGCCCAACCTAAAAATGTGTGGTTCGGCTGGCATCCAGGCTAGAAACTCACCATAGACAGGACTCAATCCAAGGGGCGGGATAAACGGTTATCTTTCAAACTCCCTCTGCATGCAATTGGATAACGCTACAACTAACCAGAGCAACAAAGGTGAACCATAGCTAGTTGACAGATTAAGACACATCTTTTTAAGAATGACTTCAGTGCCATTCTTTGTTCTTTTCTCAGAGAAAAGCTTAACTCCAAGTCTTCCAGAGTCATGGTCAAAGCTGATTCGAAAGACCGACGTTCGTCAGCTTCTGTTTACTAGTAGCACGCAAGCGCAACTCCACCATTACTCTAAGCCCCGCCCACCGACTCTAAACACGACGTAATTGGCCTGACCAGAGTTTGGGTTTTTACAGCTCAGAAGTTATTGAAAGTTGCTAGACAATACTCGCGGCAGATTAGATTTGCTGCCGCTAGGGTGCGTCCAGATTTCTAGGCTAATTTCCCTTTTCTTACATGGAAGATTTCAGATCCTTAGGACAGATTCTGAGAGATTTCCTGGATTGGAGATCAAGGAACTTACCTAGATCTCTCTTTTTTTGGTCCTTATCCTGCCCTGATTTCACATTCCCTGTTTCTGTGCTTTTCTTCCATGGCATAATGCAACAATACAGTTAGTCCATGGTTCAATACATACCTCGCTTTTTTAACCACGGTTTGTTTCGGTTCGGTTTCTGTTCTGATGCCGTCAAATCAGTGTTTTTTGTAAATCTATTCTTAGGCAACAGCAACAGCAAGAGGTTAAAGTTTTTTTTTTTTTATTGCATTACTTTTGCTTTGTTTTACTTAACAGAAAAAAAGAAAAAAAAACTTGTACACATTCCTAGTGTATTGTGCAATATAACAATTATATATATAAGATTAACACTGGCAGCGTAGAGCTGTACAGAAGCATTCAAGTATGACATTGAATGAATAAATGAAAAAAAATAAAAATACGTAGACTTCACAATAAAATATACATTTATTCTTATTAAAGTTTTTCAGTCAAGAGCAGTAAGTGATTTTCTCTTTGTCTTTTGTTGTTTTATTAACAGTAAAGGGATAGTTCACTAAAAAAAATGGTGCAGATCAGTCGAATGAGGCATCTATGTAAATATATATTTATTTATTTATGATCGCAGCAGGTTTTTGACCTTCTTCGATGGAAGTAATGGTACTGGGAATACTACAGATGGGATTCGTCTGACATAAAAAAAAAAAAAAAACACAAATACTCTACCACTAACATGTGATGTGAATATGTCACGGATAAAATAAAAAATAAACAAAATGCAAACCCGAAAAAAAAAGAAAAAAAAAACAGTTATCAGTTTAGAAATTCTGCATACATCGCAATTTTATTACCATTTTGATTAATCGCACATCCCTACATTTAACCATATGCATCAGCGAATGTACATTGGTCCGGTTTGGCAATCAAATTTGCTGATGACTTGTTTTGAATCTCCATTTAATTGTACTAATGGAACTATACTGCAAATCATTGTTCATTAAGGCTTGTTCATTAGCTGACTTTGACTTCTACTAACTTATTAATAGAGAGAATTACAGCATATCATAAAACTACATGGCACAGACATACAATGTGAATTGGAGAAGGCCCCCAGGTTCACCTTGTTACCCATGATTCAGTTTAATGCATGTGAAGAATCTAGTGTTATAAATCAAACTGAGAATAACGACACTTCGGGCAAGGTCTGCTTTAAGTACTGCTTAATTTTCTTGTCCTATCCTTTAATTTTATTACGCTTTGAGGATGACAACTGAACCTTTATTTTCTGCTGTATTTTAAGGATTTGTATGCCATTTATAAGGGTAAAGCTATTTATAGCAACATTTAAAACAGATAACTGGGCAGTTATTGTGAATAGTTGTGCCAAAAGTATATAGGGGGCTCCAGTGTTTGGTTAAACAATTAGCTAATCATAAACTGCCTCAGTGATTAACTCATTAAATATTCATGCACTTTGTACGTTCAAATAACCTTTCAGGCTTAGTTTAATTGTCTGGGGGGGGGGGGAATAAAAATATATATAAAAAACTACCAAAAAAAATCCTATTTATCTGAAGTGATAAAACTATATTATTGTTTTTGTGGGACATTTCATAAGATTTAAGACAACTTAAATCTTTCAAAAGAGGAACTTTAATCACACTGTATAAAGTTGTCAACCTCATAAATATGCAAATACTATTAATTTATTATTTCAGATAATAAATTACTAGAATGACCAAACCCAGAATTATTACTAACCAACCTAAGGATACAATTAAACAAGATAATCTTGGATTGTGTTAACCTAGAATAATGGCATTTTTTAATAATTTCAAGTGTGAGAAAAAAACATTTGTGTGATTTTCAAAAGTGAAAACTGTTTGTTTCTTTGTTCTTCTTGTTATCTATTCTTTTGATTTGCATCTTGTGCACATCATATGAACACATCAAAGTAAGGCTGATTCAATGAAATAAGCAGTTGTAATATTTTAAGTATTAGCTTAGTTTAGAATTGTTTTTACTTTTGACAAATGTGATTTGATAGCACAGTATGTATTTGTTTAGGGTATAAATGATATCTGGCTTTGTGATGCAACATATCCAGTGTGTGATGTGTCTTATTTGCTAGTCAGGAGATAGTCTTGATGAAATTGGGTTTTTGCTCTCTTTTGAAATACACATGCTTTGAAAAGTATGTGGATTGAATTACTGTGCAAACCTTTAAGTCACATCGAAGCTCGTTTCTCAGAGCTCTGGGTCTAGAGGTTAGAAATGAGGTGTCAGGTATTTTCTGCACTGTTTATTGTAACATGATGACACTTGTGGTGCCACCCAATTACAATAAGTGATAATTTAGCTTTGACTTAATGGTGCATTTAATGAAGTGCCATGCAAATGAACAGATAGTGAACTGCCTGCATTATTCTCTGCTTTGTTTTCTCTGTATTTATGACAGATTAATAAAGACTACTCATAAAAACTCAGTCAAAACAATTTCATCTGCAGATATAAAACATGCCCGGTAGTATATTTGCACAGGCTTGTGGGTTAAACTTGCTTTCATTTAGCCTTGAGTATGTCCCAGCGGTCTCTTGGCTTAGTCAATTTCTGAATCTAAATGGGGCGACCTCAGTACCACTTTGTCCAAATCGGTTGTCATCTTCTCTTTTCTCCTTAAAATCACATGAACTAACAGTCTATTTGTATTTCGCAGATGTGCACCGCTGTCCGGCACAGTTTGTACCATTTTTTTTTCCAAATTACAGAATGAAATATGATTTTGGTAGAGTGCCAGATAAGTTTGAACCCAGGTCAACGCCCCTTTCGTGCTCGTCGAATTGAGCTCTTAACGTAAGTGAGGAACTCCAACCACAATATTCCAATTCAATTATCCAATGTTCCATCTGAACATGACATAAATCTCGAGCTATGAATGGCTGAAATATGAGCTCCCAGCAAGAGTCATCTTATGGATGAGAGGTGGAATTTTGTGGGAGACAGGGATTGATCCAAAAGCCCTGGCCGGAGTGCTGTTGATAGCTATGTTCAGAAAGAGATTTCAGGGCCAGGATCATCTCTCTCCAGAGTCAGGTGAACTTTAGCCTCTCAAGTGCCCAAGACCCATTCATTCTGTTTCAAGCAATCTCTTTGATGATTCACTTTGAAGAAAAGTGACATATCTGAAACTACTCCACATGAATTTAAAGCAGTTAAGTTATGTAACAGTTTCTATTTATGTCTGCCTTTCTCATAGGATTCCAAACTCAGCAGGAATCCGCTTTCACGCACAAATATTAATTGATGTTTTGTCCGAAATTAGATTACTCACCAGCAAATAACCAGTAAGAATTTTACTCACCAGCTCAATGCCCCAGGGTCACACTCCATTAATCCTGGTTTAGGAGCATTCAAAGCATCTCTCAGCCCCTGGAGGAAGGGAGTAACACCTAAAGACAGAACATATGAGATAAATTGGCATTTATTAGTCCCTACTGGCCTTCGGTCAGTATTCAGCTCATGATGCAATTGACCCAGACATTTAATTAAACTCTCCAATTAAATTCTCCTGTTGTGCTCTCATTGGGCCAGTGCAGAGATAAGAATCCAAATTTCAGGGGCTGAAAGCAGGGCCATTGTGTTGGGAAACGAGCGGTTCTCTCTCCAGAGATCCAGGCTGCAAACATGCCCTTTTGTGGCAGACCATTGAGTGACATTAGGCCAAACGTGCGTTCAGGGGAATGCACAGGCTTCTGTGATCGTTAAATCATTTTGGATGTGATGGATGTCTTCTCCATGTCCTCCAAAACGATGCCCTGGAGACAGCAATACATAAAGGAGACTGGGGTTAGTTGTCACACAGGGAAATTGTAACAAGGGCAACATATCAAAAAGCAGTGGTGTTTTATATTGGTTTATTTTTTATTTATTTAAGAAATACATATGCGTTCTCTTTATAAAGGATTCATGGATTTTCTTAAGCCTTGTCATCAAGTCTTTTAAGTGCCTACAGAAACTGACAGAAAGTACAAAGTGTGACACAAAGCCCCATTCTCCCCTATAACAGATGACTGTTTCAGATTATCAGTAATACACTGTTTTTTGGTAACTGAGAATCGAGACTTTAATGAACAATATAGGTGTTACCATTGCTTCTATCCATAAAAAGAGGGTGACCTCAAGCCAATCAATTATATTACAGGATTGGCTGGTTGTGTTTAGAGCACTACCCTTACTTCAGATACTGAACACTACAGTGATCAAACTATGTGTTTTTGATCAACTGAGTTGGAGGTACAGTTTAATTTTAATTTAGCTAAGGAAATTAAATTCTGTCAAGATATCATCTGGAAGTTGTCCTCAGAGAAATGACTGTCTTTCTATTTTCAGTGATAAGGCATGTGACAAAACACAACAGACGCCAAATCAGGAGCTAAGCAAACATGGGGGGAGTATCAGAGCATGATTATGATTTGACATATCTAGTTTCAGTGCAATAGTTTTACTAGTTTTACTTGATCTTAGTGCTGCGTTTGACACCATAGATCATTAAATACTGTTAGATTGTCTACAAAATTACACTGGTATTCAGTGTTCTTGTCCTGGAGTATACTAGTACTGTACATTGGTACAGAGTCTGGTTTCTCCCAAGGTTTATTTTTCTCCATTATGCCACTTGATGGAATTTTGGTTCTGCCTTTGGCTTTGCTTGCCTCTAACTACTAAATTACTGACCTACCCACATTGGCGACAATTGAGATTAGCTAAATGACATCACCGTTTTCTCCAGAGCGGCTGTGAATCAAATTCAACTGCATTATTTTCCAGTTAACAATGTGAAACTGCTTTGTAACAATCGCCATAGTAAAAGGTGCTATATAAATAAAGTTGACTTGACTTGGTGATGTTCTTTGGGATTGCTTGTTAAAGTTACAGTTTTTTATTTTTTTGTATGAGGACTCTATAACAACATTTTCTATAACAAAAAAATAACCCAGCATAGTTAATCATTTAATTTGTTCAAATTCACCAGCTAGAAATGAAACTGAAACCGTAACGCCACATTCACTGACGTAAGCGTCAATGTTTCCCATTTACTTTGAATGGGTGACATCATCCGTTGCCGAACTGAATTGTGGGTTTCGTCGCGTCGCTTCACTCACATTGCAAGTGGAAGAATTTGAAGATTTCTCAACTTTTCAAGCGCCAGCGCAGGTGTCATCAAATCAGATCGCAGTATGCAAATATCCTAGAGCAGGCGCTAGCCAATTGCGTTCATTACTGCTCCGTGAACCATCCAGACGCAGCTCCCGGACCAGTACGTGATATTCTTCCCGCTGTCGGCAGTTTTTTAGGATTGAATATACCCAACAGCTTCAAGCACCTATGCAGTGCACTGACAACAACTACAGGGGCAATCGCATTTGCACATACAACCAAATCGGCATCCATTTTGTCTCAGACCATCTGTCAAAAAAGGTACTTTTTTGTGTTGTGTTGTGGTCCAAGCGGCAAGTAAGTTAATGTGATTGGCTGTTGTCACTATGAAGATAGCTTCAGCCGCGCCCTCCATCAAGCGTTAACGCCTACGCTCCGTGTGAACACACCATAAGGCGACAGAGTTTTATAATTCTTTATAATTCTTATGCTGTTATCAGGAAATGTTTTAAAAAAATCCTGGTCCCTATAACCTTCGTCTTTTAAACTTCCTGCCGATCTTACTTCAAGATCAGGTCTGGGTTTTATTCATATTACTGTAAGAAGCCTGCTTCCCAAATTGGAAAATTCCCATATCTGGGCAAAAAACACCAGCCGCCGATGTTATATCTAAAAACATGGTTTAATAAAACGTTTAAAGCCATAGGTTTTGATGGTTATACAGTTTACAGGGATGATAGACCAAAACAGCAGTTTATGTTGAGGATAGATTTGAAGGTGTTACTTTCTGAATCAGTTGTTAAAGAGTATGAACTACTAGCTTTAAACCTTATTGTTTCCAAGACCTTTCATTTTACAGTAATTGGATGCCACAGACCTCCATCAGCTAGTACTGATGCCATTTCTTCTATGATACACTCGGTGACTTCCTTGAATTATAAAGAGCTGGTCCTTCTGGTTGATTTTAATGTGAATTGGCTGCAGTCAGCATCGGATGGTTTTAAAGCAATCTGTGATGCTCTCAATCTTTTTCAGTTAGTTGAGACATCTACTAGACCTAACTTGAAGGACTGTAAAAAGTCTACATTAATTGATCTCATTTTTAGTAATGTTGCCCATCAGTACTCTTCCACTTCTATGCTAACGATGTTAGTGATCACTGCATCTTGCCAAAGTTAGAGATACCAAATTACCTAAGCATAAACCATGTAATATTACAAAACGATGTTTGAGACATTTTAATGTACAAAGTTTTCTTGATGTGGTAAATTACAACTGGGACATGATCTTTCTTATCCCTGTCATTAAGTCTACCTGGAAATATTTCTATGATGGTTTTATATCAATCATCAATAGGCATGCCGCTTTTTAAAAAATTCAGTGTTAAAGGTAGGAATAACCCCTGGTTCACTGAAGCATTATCTGCTCTTATACGTGAGCGTTATGTTGCTTGGGCAAAAGCCAGACAATCTGACCTGAGCTCTGACTGGATTTACTATAGGCAGCGCCGAAATGAAAGTACTGTCGCTATCAGAGAGGTAAGAGCCTATTATTTTATTGCAAATTCTACTTTTAATGCAAATATTCCCAAGCAATTATGGTAAAATATAAAGTTGATAGCAGGTAGTAAAAACACCTCTAGCTTCCTTTCTTGTATAAACATGGATTCCTCTTGTATATCAGATAAAGCAAAAATGCTTAAATATTTTAATAAGCATTTTGTTGCCTCCAGGTTTTTATTTGAATCACACAATTTTGTATGTTCTGGCTCAGATTTCAGAAAGTCAATTAATTGAGAAGGATTTTAGATTTAAACAATTTAATAGTTCTGATGTTTATAAAGCACCAATCACCTGGCCCTAATGGTGTGGAATCTGTCTATTTGAAGTTAGCAGCAGACTTTATTTCATGCCCTCTGACTTATATTTTTAATCTTTCATTGAATATTGGTGTTCTTCCAGAAATCTGGAAATCAGCGTTTGATGTTCCCCTATTAAAAGGGGGAGATTCTACTATATTAGATAATAACAGACCAATTTCAAAGCTTTGACACTTTCAGTGTTTTATCAAAGATATTAGAAAGCCTTATCAGTGAACAGCTGACATGTTTTCTGAATGTGAAAAAAGTGTTGTCTATTATTCAATCTGGGTTTTGTAAAGCACACAGTACCGCTACATCTGTACTGAAAGTTCTAAATGATATTGTGGGCTCGATTGATAATGGTGACCTCTCTGTGCATCTTTATTTATTGACTTATCAAAGGCTTTCGACACAGTGGATCTTAAAATATTGCTGCATAAGAGTTTTGGTTCATCAAGTGATGTTATTCCCTTGTTTAAGAATTATTTAAAGCTGCAGTCCATAACTTTTTGCACTCTAGTAGTTAATAAACATAACTGCATGCATCTTGCAGAAGAACATTGCAGCCGGAGCTACTTCTCTCTGTTTATATCTATGGCGGATCAGCATCTCCTCCGACAGCAACTATTCTGTCTGGCCTGAAATAGTCCCAATATAAATACTTATTATAAGTGTACCATAATGATTATAAGGGTAAGACAAAAACATGGTTTGGAAAATGGATTCATGTTTTACACGCTCATTATATAATTTTTGTAAATCTTGAACACAAAAAATTCATTAGTAATTGCCAAAGGTGTTCCTCAGGGATCAGAGCTGGGTCCCTTTTTATTCACCATTTACAAACAGTCTTGATTACAACATTCAGGATGCCAACTTTCATTTCTATGCAGATGACTCCGTCATGTATTGTAGGACATTTTCTTAGCCACAATCTGCTTATAAACTCCAGTCAGCATTTGATGTTATTGAGTCATGGATTCACAACCGAAAGTTTGAATTAAATGTTGATAAAACAAAGTATATGTTACTTTTGGGAAAGAAAAAAAAAAGATAATATATTCACTCTTTACACCCTACAAGGTTCTGTGATAAAATTAGTAAAAGAGTACAAATATCTTTGCATTATTGTCAATGATGTCTTATCTTTTAGCTATCAAATTACTCAACTCAAGAAATAATTAAAAATTAAGCTTTTTATTTTAGGAACAAGTTTTGTTTGTCTATCAAAGAACGAAAGAAACTGGTTAATGCTACTTTTCGACCCATGCTTGACTATAGTGACATAGTGTATCAATTCGCCCCTTCATATCTTCTATCCTCTTTAGATGCCATTTATCATGGTGCCTTGAGATGTATATCTGATTGTAAATCCTCAACTGTATACTGTATAACAGAGTAGGTTGGTCTTCATTGCTTATCAGACAAAAATGCACTGGTATCTACTTATTTATAAGGCCAGTTTGGGGATATTGCCAGATTATCTTTGCTGTCTCATTAAACATGCTACAAAAACTACCTTACTAGCTATTATTAAACAGAAAATTCATAGTTAATAGTGAATATGTGTTCCCCATACTAAAATGTTTCTGGATATTTTTCTAACACAAACAAATCGCTTCATAAGGCCTTTATTAACCCCCGGAGCAGTGTGGAGTATGTTTACGATGGATGGGTGCACTTTTTTGAGCTTCAAAGTTGTGAGCCCCATTCACTGCCATCATAAAGCTTGGAAACATCAGGATATTTATTAAAATAACTCTGCTTGTGTCTTGAGGGTGAGTAAATAATGGGGCAATATTAATTTTAAAGTGAACTAATCCTTTATGGGTCAGTCAGGGCCTTGTTCAAATCCCTAATCCAAAGGATTAACTATAGTAATGATCTTTGCCCTAGCAAACGCCACACATCACAATAAATGTAAGCAGATAAACTAGCATGCTGGATACAAGGCACCACTAATTAATATATTTATATTTCAGAGCACAATTCAAAGCTACAGTTCTCCCATCATGACCATGATGAAAATACTATAAAGTATATTCAGGTCATGACTTACAAAAGTGTATAATCCTAATCAGATAACTGCATAATATTAAATCTGTTTTGATTCTTAAAATATTGCACGTTTTTAAAATATTTAGCTGAAAGCCTTTCTTAAGGCGAACCTTGAAGAGACACACTGTACGAACATATAAGAACAATGATAAATTTACCCTGGAGTCAGCAAGAGACACACAACTTCCTTAGAACTAGAACTAAGAGATTATAGGTGACATGCTTGTAAATGCCTGCAGCCAGTTACTACAGTGTGTGTTTAAATTTATGAAATGTCATTTGTGTCGTAAACATTTGCTTCTGCTTTCTTGGTTTCTTGCTGTGTGACTGTTCTTCAGGCCAGCGTTCATTAGGTAGGTGGAGAAAACCCTTAGCCTCCCTGTCCTTTGATCCTGTCACACTGTCCTAAATACAGTAGGAAATACACTGTCAGCCTTTACAAAAGAGGTAGATGCTCCTGGAAATGCCTTTCAGTGACAGAAACTTAAAAGAACTCCTGGTATCTCATCCTGACATACCAGGAAAATGGAGCCTTGGAGGTCGACCAAACCTTTTCACTCTAATGACGAGAATTCACAGACTTCCTGTAAGATTAAAGCATGTGGTCTCTTATTATTTTTTGTTTTATGTTATTCCTGTACTAGTACTACTCTTCTTTTTTTTTTTAAATGCAAAACTCTATTAAGTGACCAGAGGCAGTATTTTTGTTGTGCTTAAATCATATTCAGCGGGAGCAGTTTTGTTCATGCATGTTAAAAATTAGGAATTTAATATAATGTCAAGGATACACAGAACATGCTTTGATTAATGATGCAATTATTAACTTGAAAATGGGATACATCCATATTATGAAATTAGTTTTAAAGGAATGTATTATTTATTAAATTTGTGCTCTGAATTCTAATTAATGCATTTTAAATAAGAATGCGAACAAACTGTATGTAATTATTCTAGCTCTACCATAAAACAAGTTTCACTGATTGTATCACCCAATTCCAATTGTTACAAAAACAGTTCCCTCAACCCAGTGGAATTGTGTCCAAGGCAGATTCAAACTTGTCAGACTTGGGTTGATTTTGTTAAAACGTATCTACAAAGTACTTTACTCCCCACACCACTGCTACTTGTAGGTAACAGATGTTTATTGTGAGTCCGTAAAGGGGTACTTCAGTGCTGGGAAGATGAATCTGTATTTAAACTGGGTCATTAATGTAGTAGAAATTAAAAAGTATTTTTGAATTTGGTGCCTTCTAGACTGAGAAAAGACTCAAAGAGAAAAAAGAAAAATGTATTTGTCTCATGGGGATAAAAGACAACAATTCCCAGAAGGCTTGGCTGCCCTGTAAGGCCATTCCCAAAGCCACCGCTACTGGATTACTGTGACTGAGTTGTAGAACAGACACTACAATTAAATACTGAACGTGTCTGTTCAATATAATGAGTGAGTCACCGCTCGAGTGTCACAGCACTAACACTGCAGAGCTGATGAGCTCTCGTGATGAGAGCTGAGGTAATCGCGCCCACGCTCGTGGCATATACATTTATAAAGCGTGTTCAGTCTGGAGTGTTTTCAGTTCATACCTTTGTAAGCTTAAATTTCATAGAAATTAATTTGAGAAGTTTAAACACTTACTTTGCTCCACATAGCTCTGTTTTTACATGAATGCCTGCACATGCGAGCTGAGCTGTGAGTGTGATGACCCATCCACCATGCAGGGATTAAAAACGTGGAAATAGCTCCGTCTGCTGGCTGTAGTTTTTAGCCTTTGCGTCAATTGGTCAATTTACATCATTGGAGGAATTTTTCCAGAAATAAAATGCATGAATCTCTTGTCTCAGGGGGATATGAGGGGAGGGGGAAGCACAATCATTTGAATATACTCCAGGGTTTCTACTGATACAAAGCCATATGCTAATCATTTACTCAACCAACTGACTCAACTGATTTAACATTCACTCAATCGATTGACTTAATTGATTCAACACTGACTTAAAAGATTGACTCAATTGACTGAACACTGACTCAAACGACTGACTCAATTGACTCAACATTTACTTAACCAATTGACTCAACACTGACTCAACTAACTCAATATTTACTCAACTGATTGACTCAATTGACTTAACATTGACTCAACTGACTCAACACGATTGCTATGTAATATTGACAGCTACCTGATGGACAGGCTTCCAAATATATCCAGCTGCCGCCTCACAGTTTCAGAACAGCAGTTTCAGAACTGCAGCAATAGAACCAAAACTTAGGTGTAGGGCTAAAGCAGTCATATCTATATGCGGCAGTCCTGTGGGAGAAAATGCCTTGTTAAGGCTAGAGGTCAGAAGAGAATGGGCCGAGTGATTCAAGCTGATAGAAGTTCAACTTTGTCTGAAATAACAACTCGTTACAACCGAGCTATGCAGCAAAGCATTTTTGAAGCTACAACACACACAACCTTGAGGCGGATGGGCTACAACAGCAGAAGACACCGGGTACCACTCATCTCTACTACAAATAAGAAAAATAGACTACAATTTGCACAAGCTCACCAAAATTGGACAGTTGAAGACTGAACACTGGAATAATGTTGTCTGGTCTGATGAGTCTCGATTTCTGTTGAGACATTCAGATGGTAGAGACAGAATTTGGTGTAAACAGAATGAGAACATGGATCCACCATGCCTAGTTACCACTGTGCAGGCTGGTGAGGGTGGTGTAATGGTGTGGGGGATGTTTTCTTGGCACGCATTAGGCCCCTTAGTGCCAATTGGGCATTGTTTAAATGCCACAGCCTACCTGAGCATTGTTTCTGACCATGTCCATCCCTTTATGACCACCATTTACCCATCCTCTGATGGCTAATTCAAGAAAGATAATGCACCATGTCACAAAGCTCAAATTATTTCAAATTGGTTTCTTTAACTTGACAATGAGTTCACTGTACTAAAATGGCCCCCACAGTCACCAGATCTCAACCCAATATAGAATCTTGGGGATGTGGTGTAAACCTGTTTTTCTGAAAATTCCGTTCCTAAAAATCATACAGACTACCTTATTTCAGATAACCATAACTTTTGTTTCAGACAAGCCATGAAATAAATAAAATATATTTGAAAAGGACTTGACCACAGCTTTCATATGATATCAAAAACTGGAAAAGGTCAAAGTTCACAATGAGGTGGGTTTTCATAGGACAGATCACACACACGCACGCACGCACACACACACACACACACACACACACACACACATACAGGTCCTTCTCAAAATTTAGCATATGTGATAAAAGTTCATTATTTTCCATAATGTAATAATAAAATTAAACTTTCATATATTTTAGATTCATTGCACACCAACTGAAATATTTATTATAATATTGTTTTAATACTGATGATTTTGGCATACAGCTCATGAAAACCCCAAATTCCTATCTCAAAAAATTAGTATATCATAAAAAGGTTTTTTAAACAAGCTATTAACCTAATCATCTGAATCAACTAATTAACTCTAAACACCTGCAAAAGATTCCTGAGGCCTTTAAAAACTCCCAGCCTGGTTCATTACTCAAAGCCGCAATCATGGGTAAGACCTCTGTCCCGACCCTGTCCAGAAGGCCATCATTGACACCCTCAAGCGAGAGGGTAAGACACAGAAAGAAATTTCTGAATGAATAGGCTGTTCTCAGAGTGCTGTAACAAGGCACCTCATTGGGAAGTCTGTGGGAAGGAAAAAGTGTGGCAAAAAATGCTGCACAACGAGAAGAGGTGACCGGACCCTGAGGAAGATTGTGGAGAAGGACCGATTCCTGAACTTGGGGGACCTGCGGAAGCAGTGGACTGAGTCTGGAGTAGAAACATCCAGAGCCACCGTGCACAGGTGTGTGCAGGAAATGGGCTACAGGTGCCCCATTCCCCAGGTCAAGCCACTTTTGAACCAGAAACAGCGGCAGAAGCGCCTGACCTGGGCTAGAGAGAAGCAGCACTGGAGAAGCACTGTTGCTCAAATTTTGCATGTCATTCGGAAAATCAAGGTGCTAGAGTCTGGAGGAAGACTGGGGAGAAGGAAATGCCAAAATGCCTGAAGTCCAGTGTCAAAAACCCACAGTCAGTGATGGTCTGGGGTGCCATGTCAGCTGCTGGTGTTGGTCCACTGTGTTTTATCAAGGGCAGGGTCAATGCAGCTAGCTATCAGGAGATTTTGGAGCACTTCATGCTTCCATCTGCTGAAAAGCTTTATGGAGATGAAGATTTCGTTTTTTCAGCACGACCTGGCACCTGCTCACAGTGCCAAAACCACTGGTAAATGGTTTACTGACCATGGTATTACGGTGCTCAATTAGCCTGCCAACTCTTCTGGCCTGAACCCCATAGAGAATCTGTGGGATATTGTGAAGAGAAAGTTGAGAGACGCAAGACCCAACACTATTGATGAGCTTAAAGGGTTACTTCACCGCTTTTTCATATTAAACTATGTTATTCCCTTAACTAAAACGAGTTGACACATACCTCTCTCGTCTCAGTGTGTGCTCTTAATCAATCCTGACACACAGTGACGATCTAATAGCATTTAGCTTAGCTCCCTAAGCCCAGTTCATTCACTATGGAACCAAACAGAGATCAAGTTAGAAGTACCAAACACCTCCATCGTTTCCCTATTTAAATACAGTTACACAAATAGTTGAACGATCAAGTATGGTGACAAAATAAAATGTAGTACTTCTCTAATCGGATTAAAAAGGAGAACTATAATGTATGGCGGATTAGCACTTCTGAAAGTACTTCGGCTCGGCCGAAACATCTTTCCTCACACCTCCCCCTCACTCTCTCATTTCTGTCAATAGGGAGATGTGAGGGGATGCCGAGCCGAAGTACTCTCAGAAGTGCTATTCCGCCATACATTATAGTTCTCCTTTTAAATCCGATTAGAAACGCGCCACGTTTTATTTTGTCACCATACTTGATCGTTCAACTATTCGTGTAACTGTATTTAAATAGGGGAAATGTTGAGTTGTTTGGTACTTCTAACTTGATCTCTGTTTGGTTCCATAGTGAATGAACTGGGCTTAGGGAGCTAAGCTAAATGCTATCAGATCATCACCGCGCGTCAGAGAGATTAAGAGCACGCACTGAGACGAGAGAGGTATGTATCAACTCGTTTAAGTTAAGGGAATAACATAGTTTAATATGAAAAGGCAGTGAAGTATCCCTTTAAGGCCGCTATCGAAGCATCCTGGGCCTCCATAACACCTCAGCAGTGCCACAGGCTGATTGCCTCCATGCCACGCCGCATTGAAGCAGTTATTTCTACAAAAGGATTCCCGACCAAGTATTGAGTGCATAACTGAACATAATTATTTGAAGGTTGACTTTATTTGTATTAAAAACACTTTTATTTTATTGTTCGGATGAAATATGCTATTTTTTTAGATTTAATTTTGGGTTTTCATGAGCTGTATGCCAAAATCATCAGTATTAAAACAATAAAAGACCTGCAATATTTCAGTTGGTGTGCAATGAATCTAAAATATATGAAAGTTTATTTTTTTATCATTACATTGTGGAAAATAATGAACTTTATCACAATATGCTAATTGTTTTGAGAAGGACCTGTACTAGCAAAATGTAAAAATGTCTGTTTTCTATTTGAACATATTTTAAGATGTCATTTATTCCTTATTTACTCGTCATTCCTCCAGTCTTCAGTGTCACATGATCCTTCACAAGTAGTAGATAAATTATAAATTCCGTTTCGATCACATTACAGTTTTTCTCGATTGCTTAAACACATTTCTTGAAACTATGCCTCATATTCTCAAAACTATAAACACAAATCCATAACGTCTCACCCAGTTTCCCAAACAACCTATTTTCAGGTCAAAATGAAGCTCTACAATCAAAACCATTCACTCTTGCTGAAAAACCAAACTTTGCCCTCAGACAAGACACACAAGCCCTCAAAATCACACACACACTACAACATAGTCTAACACACTGGTGCAATAAATTCAAAACAACATTTCCAAAACTGGTAAGTTATGTTACTTGTGGTTCCCCTCCTCACAAACCTTTTCACATGATGAACAAAAGACACAACCAATGGATACATTGGCACATTTTTATTCATTCATTCATACTACACAGTACAAAAAAAATAAAAAAATATAACAAATAAAATATTGTATTCCGCCTCAGCCTCCCGTCTTTGGTCTGGGTCAGGCCAGAGAATCTCATCCACATCACAGGCTATATTAGCCCTTGCCTGGCAGCGGGGGTAAAATCCTCTTGCATGCCTGATCCACCCCTGGCACGCATCTACTGACACATGGCCTGGACGAGGTGAACAAGCATATAAGGTTCTCGATCATACACTTTCCACTAGTGTTGTAGTCAAGACCACCTAAACCGAGACCAAGACAAGACCAAGACTTTGAAGGGCCGAGACCGAGTCAAGACCAAGACCAGTGCATGTCCCCACACTTATGATAAAATGTGGAATATGCATATGATTGGCACTTCTCTCGTATGATCAACTAAACTGGCTCTAATTTCATCTGAGACTCCTCCTCCTCCTCCTCCTCCTCCTCCTCCTCCTCCTCCTCCTCCTCCTCCTTCATCCTCTTCCTCTCCCTCCTCCTTCACCACGTCCTCTTCCTCTCCCTCCTCCTTCACCACGTCCTCTTCCTCCTCCTTCACCACCCACGTCCTCTTCCTCTCCCTCCTCGACCTCTTCCTTCATTTCTTTGTGGATCCATTGTTCCAAAGCTCAAATGAACTGACTCTGCCACTTTTATGTATCTTGAAAGTTCTGATTGATGTGTGTTAAATTTTGACTCTTAGTGTTTTCACCTGGGTAATTGTGTGCTAATTGAGCTGAAACTATGCTGACTTGAGTGAACAATATTGAATGCTAGTGCTTTCTAAATGACCACATGGTCTAGGCAATGAGAAATTAAGGGATTTGTGTGTAGAGTTTTGCAGTGACAGTTCAACAAATCTGACTCATGTGTCAAAACAGGGAATAGTGTTTATAGTTTAGTAAAATGGGTGTGCTTTTTGATAAATGGCGTTATGGTTTTGAAATTTTAGTTCAAAAGCCTGGTTATAGTGTTTAAGCAATCGAGAAAAACTGTAATAAATTGCATATATTCAAATAGAAAACAGTCATTCAAAATTGTAAATAGATTTTGATGTATTTTGATTCAAATAAATACAGCCTTGGTAAGCAGAAGAGACTTCTTTAAAAACACAACAAATCTTACTGGCCGAAACTGTTAGTATTATTTCCTTGCCATTCATGTTAAAAAAAAATAGTACTGACACAAAGTATAAGGAGATTTAATGACACAACCACTGTCGTTTACCTTTACTTACATTTTTTTAACAACTTTTTTTTATTATTTTAAAAATATATTAATAAATGTGTACCATGTGTACCATGTTTGTCCTAAGTTTGTCTATATATATATATATATATATATTATATTTTTTTTTTATGGCATACATTATTTATTTTTATTTATTTATTTTTTGTGGTCATGTTGTTACAAAAAGACAGAGAATGTGACATTACACAATTCAAATAAAAATAACCATTTAATAAACGACTTGAACAAATGTAACATTTCTCTGAATTAAAACAAAAAGGACATTTACAAAATAATTCTAAAATAATAGGTTTAAAATTATTTAAACAGCTCATAATAATGATTAAAAAAACATGCAAACAACAAATAATTATCAGTAAAACAAAAAGTTGTGACTCTTAAGCCCATGTCATTTCTGCCCATGTCAAATAAGTCTTTTCATACCTAAAAATGAAATGAATAGGTTATATTAATAAATGATTATTTAATATTAAGACTAGGGATGTTCATATTGACCGTTTAACCGTAAACCGATAGTAAGAATTTTGACCGATTAACAGAATCAGTTAAACGGTTTAAAGATTTTTTTTTCTTTTTCTAAATATTAAAAAAACTGTATTTGTTAACTCATGGGGCGCGTCAACACATGCAACCACATGTGCCGACACATACATATTTCGCAAACTGAAGCAATGGGAAAGAAGAAGCATGTGGGACTGTTTCGACAGAAAGGGTGACGGTTACGTGCAAATTAAGCTATGCAGGATTACAATACAGCAGTAGTACAAGCTCCTGACTGGTGGAGGAAAGCAAATGAGAGTTGCTTCCTGAGGCTGGCCGCTCTAGAGACATTCCTTATGTTGAGGGAACTTAGCACTGTGTCGGAACGATGAATTTGCGGATGCTCCCTAAGTATCAGCGCATCTGAAGTATGAATGAAACTAGTCCAATCCTGATTGGTGCTGCGTCATGACGTAGATTTGACATCTGACAATTATATATATATATATATATATATATATATATATATATATATATACCGGTACTGCCCACCAAACCCTGCCGAGATACATCTGCTTTGGTGTGCAGGGCATATATGCGGCGGGATGGGCTGGTAGTTCCCTGCACACACTTTCCATCTTCCTCCTAAAAGAGCTCAACGAGGGTCCCTCTCGATTCGATTAGAGGGATTCAATTTTGATGCGGGCACAATTGTCTCCCGCGTGAGTCGAAACCATTCTGGCGATGGTTTCAGGGATAAGGCTGGGTCAGAGCATCGTTCAAAACCGTTTCAACAGATGCCTCCCTCACTGGTTGGGGCGCGGTCATGGAAGGCCACTTTAAGAAAGGTCCGTGGGAGGGCCGTCATTCCTCCTGGCACATAAGTTGTCTGGAGATGATGGCGGTTTACAAAGCTCTGAGGAGTTTTTTCCCGGAACTCTGCGGGTATCATGTTCTGGTTCGCACGGACAACACAGCGGTCGTGTCATACCTATAATAATATAAAATAATAATTTGTTACATTTATATAGCGCTTTTATAGGCACTCAAAGCACTTTACATAGAAGGGGGAATCTCCTCAACCACCACCAATGTACAGCACCCACCTGGATAATGCGACAGCAGCCATATTGCGCCAGAACTCTCACCACACACCAGCTGATTGGTGGAGAGGAGACAGAGTGATTAAGCCAATCATTATATGAATACCTGAATTGCCAGGGGGTTTGAGATTGCGCCCTCTGTTCAGACTGGCACATCTTATCCTCCTGTGGTCACATGAGATATTGTTATCCTTCAGTGCAATATATATCCCAGGGATACAGAATCAGGGAACAGACATCCTGTCGAGGCAGGGGCTGATGCCCGGGGAGTGGCGGCTCCACCCCGAGGTGGTGGAGTCAATATGCAAGAGATTCGGCCCAGTGGAAGTGGATCTATTCACGTCTAGAGAGACGTCCCACTGTCCACTGTGGTTTTCCCTTACGTATCCAGCCCCGCTGGGGTTGGATGCATAATGCAGACGGGGCAGAGGCTGCGTCTGTATTCATTTCCCCCGATCACTCTGCTCCCAGAGGTCCTGGAGAGAGTCTGGCAACAAAGAGTCAGTCTTATCCTGGTGGCTCCTCGTTGGCCAACTCAAGTATGGTTCTCGGACATCATAGCTCTACTGGCGGGACCCCGTGGCAGGTCCCTCTGAGGAGGGACCTCCTATCGCAGGCGGGGGGCACAATATTTCACACATGGCCAGAAATATGGAACCTTTCGGTCCGAGAGGCTGGACTGCCAACAGATATTATAGAGACGTTACTAATTTCAGCCCAATTAATTGGACTCCATTACTGAAATACACTGTGTTTTCAGATAACTGTGAACACATGCTGTCAAAATACTATTGAGTAAGTTGGCAGTGGGCGGGATCACACAGACCAAAACAAAAACAGAGACCCGACACAAAACATATTTCAAAGTAAAATATAGCTGTGATACTGTTTTTCAGAAAGAATGAAAATGTATTTGAACTTAGCATGTTTCTGGTATCTCTGCAAACATATTAAGATATTTGTGCTTTAGTAGAGTTAAAAAAAAAAAAACAATTACATAGAGCACCTTTAAAGCTAGCGAGTAAAGGCTAAACTCAACAAAATGAAGAAACTGAGATACAAAGTACTTTCATATGAGACAGTCAGATCATGATGTTGGCAAGCCAGCATCAGTTCAGCAACAAAACCAACTCAAATGATAAGAGACAAAACAGACAGAGGGAGAGCAATCTTTTATGAGATGTAAAAGACAGGAGGAAGGAGCAATGCAAAACAGCAGGGGTGGAGAAAAGAGACGGCAGCTAGAAAAAGAACTTCCTCCTCGCTGTAGCATGAGGTTATTCACTAAGATAGTTTGCAAACAAGGTTTCATGCTGTTTGTGGCACTGCTGTGTTTACCTAGAGCAAGCAACAGGCCACAGCAAAACAGATGTGTTTGTGTAATCATTCTAAGTGGAAATGCAAGGTTGAAAGAGAGAATGCCATTAATTTCTCCAAATCCTCATTACACTGAATGGGACAATTGCTTAAAAGATTAGTTCACCAACAAATGGAAGTTCTGTCAATTTTTTATAGTACCAATCATTATGTCATTCCAAACCTGTATGCAATTATTAACAGCTTGCACAGCCAGCAAAAACCCTATTTTGACATTAAAAAAACGTCTCGGGTTACTATTGTAACCCTTGTTCCCTGAGAGGGAACGAGACACTGCGTCGTCGAGTGACGACACTCTGGGAACGCCCCCAGCGTGACGGCTCTGAAGTATGAATGAAATCAGCCACCAATCCGATTGGTGCAACGTCGTGACGTAACCGGCGACGGCGTACGCGGAAGCTATAAGAAGGCGCCGCCCCAAACAACAGACAGCCTTTGCGATGAAGCGAGCGCTCTACGTGTAGGTGTGGCGACGAGACGCAGTGTCTCGTTCCCTCTCAGGGAACAAGGGTTACAATAGTAACCCGAGACGTTCCCTATATCGAGGGAACTCAACACTGCGTCGTCGAGTGACGACACTCTGGGAACGTCAATACCCACTATGCCACACCGAGACACGCCCATCCTGGTGTGAAACTGGACCCCAGGCACACTCAGGACGCAAGCACTCTAGCACCCGGCGTAGCCGGGAGGTCCAGCTTATAAAATCTTATAAAGGTGTGTGGATTAGCCCAACCCGCCGCCTCACAAATCTCAATAAGTGAGGCTCCCGAAAGGAGGGCCACCGAGGAGGCCAAGCCCCTCGTAGAGTGAGCCCTCACGGCCATGGGTGAAGGCATATTGCGCACCCGATAAGCCGTGGCTATCGCCTGCACGATCCAGTTACTAATAGTCTGTCTCGCCGCAGGCAACCCTTTCTTCGGGGGGCCAAAGCACACCAGAAGCTGGTCCGATTTCCTCCATTGAGCTGACCTGTCTAGATAGACCCTCAATGCCCTAACCGGGCAGAGCAGGTGCAGCCTAGCTTCCTCTGCCGTCGCGTGAGGCGGAGGATGAAAAGCCTGAAGAAATACCGACCCCATCCCTGAAGAAGGGACCTTGGGCACGTAGCCCGGTCTGGGATGCAAGATAGCCTTCACCCCGCCCGGGGCAAACTCCAAGCAAGTAGGCGTGACCGCCAACGCCTGGAGGTCCCCCACTCTCCTCAGAGAAGTGATGGCGAGGAGAAATGCTACCTTCAGGGTCAGATTTCTCGCCTCAGCCGACTCCAATGGTTCGAAGGGGGCCTCAGCCAACCCCTCCAGAACCACTGCCAGGTCCCAAGCCGGGACTCTGGGATGAGCCGCAGGCCTCAATCTCCTAGCCCCACGGAGAAAACGCACAACCAAGTGGTGTCTACCCAAAGGGCCCCCTTCCAAAGGCGAGTGGAAAGCCCCTATGGCTGCCACGTACACCTTCAGAGTGGATGGGGTCAAACCAGCGGAGAAACGGTCTTGGAGGAACTCCAGTACTGAAGCTATTGCGCAGTCAACTGGGTTCACCCCCCTTTCTCTACACCAGCTAGTAAAGACATTCCACTTTAGGCTATACAGTTTCCTCGTAGAGGGAGCCCTAGAGCTGAGAATGGTCTCAACGACCTCTTGTGGCAGACCCCCCTCTAGGTACTGTGCCCCCTCAGAGGCCAGACCCAGAGGTTCCACAACTCTGGCCTGGGGTGGAAAATCACACCCCCTGCCTGAGACAGCAAATCCCTCCTCAGAGGGACCTGCCACGGGGTCCCGTCTAGAAGTGCCACAATGTCGGAGAACCAAGCTCGGGACGGCCACCGGGGTGCCACTAATAGGAGGCTGATGCCCTCCCGGCGGACTCGCTCTAGAACTCCCGGGAGCAGAATGATCGGGGGAAATGCGTACAGACGCTGCCTCGGCCACGTCTGTGTCATGGCATCCAGCCCTAACGGGGCCGGAGGCCTGAAGCTGAACCACAGTGGGCAGTGGGTCGTTTCTACGGAAGCAAACAGATCCACTTCCACTGGGCCGAACCTCTCGCACATGGCCTCCACCACCTCTGGATGGAGCCGCCACTCCCCGGGCCTCAGCCCCTGCCTCGACAGGACATCCGCTCCCTGGTTCTGGTCCCCTGGGACATACATCGCTCTGAGAGACGACAGTTTCCCCTGGGACCACAGGAGGATCTGAAGCGCCAACTTGCATAGTGGGCGTGACCTCAGACCCCCCTGGTGATTGAGATACGATACCACCGACGTATTGTCGGATCGTATCAGGACATGGTGGCCGTGAAGGTCTGGGAGAAAGCTCCTCAAAGCTTTGTAAACCGCCAACATTTCCAAGCAATTTATGTGCCAGGAGGAATGTTGGGGTCCCCACGAACCCCTCATGAACCGGCCTTCCATGACCGCGCCCCAGCCCGTGAGGGAGGCGTCTGTTGAAAGGATCTTCCTGCAACATAACGCTCCTAACACAGGCCCCTGGGACAGGAACCTCGGATCCTTCCATATAATGAGGGAACGAAGGCATCTGCGCGTTACCCTGATCATACGGAAAGGTTTTCCCCTCGAGGAAAACCCCTTGGTTCCTAGCCACCACTGGAGGGGCCTCATGTATAGCAGACCCAAGGGAATTACGTTGGATGCTGCTGCCATGAGTCCCAGCAGTCTCTGAAACTGCTTCACAGTGCGGCTGTGGCCTAGCTTCACCTTTGAGACCTCCGCCAGTATAGAACCCACCCGTGCGGGAGACATGCTCGCTCGCATCGAGGTTGAGTCCCATACCACCCCGAGGAACGTAGTCCTCTGGGCGGGTATCAACACGCTCTTGGCCGTGTTCAGTCTCAGCCCCAAGCACCTGAGATGGGCTAAAACGACATCTCGATGCCGAATCGCCATCTCGCGCGACTTTGCCATAATGAGCCAGTCGTCGATGTAATTCAGCACACGGATGCCCTGCAGCCTCATAGGGGCCAGAGCTGCATCCATGCACTTCGTGAAGGTGCGAGGGGAAAGAGCTAGACCGAAAGGAAGCACCCGATATTGGTACGCTTCGCCCCCGAAAGCGAACCTCAGGAACTTCCTGTGGGCAGGAAGGATGGAGACATGAAAGTATGCGTCCTTTAGATCTATCGTGACGAACCAGTCCTCGAACTGGATCAGATTCACGATCATTTGAATTGTGAGCATCTTGAACCTGAATCTCCTCAGAGACCGATTCAAGTACCTCAGATCTAATATTGGACGCAAGCCTCCACCCTTTTTGGGAACAATGAAATAACGGCTGTAAAAGCCCCACTCCCTGTCTGGCGGAGGAATCTTTTCTATCGCCCCCTTGACCAGCAGAGACTGTACTTCTTGTTCCATAACCTGCCTCTGGGCCGGGGGGACCACAGTCCAGACCACCCCGCTGAACTTCGGTGGTGGAACTCTGAACTGCAATCTGTACCCCCTTCCCACTGTACTCAGGACCCAAGCAGAAATATTCGGGAGGCACATCCATGCGCCGATATATTCTACTAGGGGAACCAGCCTCTCGAGGCTGGTCTCTGGTACCCACCGAACCCCCTGCCCGACCCCCTGAAGCGGCCACCCGGCAGAGCTTAGTCGGGGAGGATTTTCGGTGTGCGCACGCATTCGCTGCCCCGCCGCAGGTCGATTTCGAGGCGGCTGGGACAGCGCACGTACGCGGGAAAACGATGAGGCCCGAAGCGTTGTTAACGGCGGGAACACAACATCGATTTCCCCAGAGCTGCGGGCTCGGAACGACCTCGGTCGTCCGCCCCCGGGAGGGCCAGCTCTGAGCGGTCCCGCCGCAGCTAGGACCGCTTTCCAGAAGCCTTCTTCGCCTGAAGGACTTCCCTCAAGTCGCCCTTCGGCTTAGAAGACTTCTGACGAGAACGTCGCCTCCTTTGCCAGGCTCCCTCGGGAGGGGCGCGGGAAGCGACGCTCTCCTTTTGCGCCTGTCTGTGGGCGCTGGTGGAGGGCCGGGACTGGCCACCAGAGACCTCCCTGCTGGCTACAGGAGGCCCCTGGCGGCGAGGGAGATACTGCCGGAAAGCCGCCGACTGTTTCCTCACCTCCTGGAATCTCTCGACAACGCTATTGACTGCGTCGCCGAAAAGACCCACAGGAGCTATCGGGGAATCCAGAAGGAAGGATTTCTCCTTCTCCTTCATCCCCGACAGGTTTAACCAAAGGTGCCTCTCCACGCACACCATGCCAGCCATAGAGCGGCCGATAGCACGGGCCGTCTCTTTGGTGACGCGGAGAGACAAGTCGGTAGCTTTCCGCAGCTCTGTAATATCGTCCGGAGACGGACCCTCTCCCTCATCGAGCTCTTTGAGGAGCTCAGCTTGGTATGCCTGCAGTACCGCCATGGTGTGCAGGCAACTACCAGCTCTACCGGCCGCTCGATAAGCCCTGCCCACCAGGGACGACGTGTCCCTGCATGGCTTGGTGGGCAGGACAGGGGCTTTCAGGGACGCTGCTGCCTCGGGAGACAGATAGCTCGCTAGTGCCTCCTCGACGCGAGGCAGCGTCCCATAACCAGACTCAGCCGCACCCACGACACACCCGAAGTCAAGAACTGGGGGTGTCGATAGGCGCGACGAGTATGGTTTTCCCCATGATTTGCACAACTCATTGTGCAAATCCGGGAAAAACGGCAAGCCCCTGCGTGGCGGCTGAGCACGCTTTTTGAAGAAGCGTCCATCCAACCTGCTCACAGGCTGGACTTCCACCTCTTCCTGTGGCCAGTCAATACTAAGTTTGGCTACAGCACGTGTCAACACGTCCACCAGCTCTTCTTGAGCGGGAGAGTGAAGAGGTGAATTCACCTGCACTCCGCCCGCCTCCAGGCTGAACTGATCTGATCCCTCGGAATCAGACAGCATCAGCACTGGGTTATCGACCTCGTGGGAAGAAGCCGCAGCGCGGGCTTCCTCACGAGGCGGAAGAGCGTCTGAATCATCGGACGAGGATTGGGAAGATGCCTCAGCATGCCCGCCTCCCGTCGCGAGATCCAGTTGTGAGCCCCAGGATCTACGCCGCCGCGCTGCCTCAACAGACGCGGGACCAGACCCACGGGGCTCGCGAGCCTGACCGCCTTCGGTGAAGACGGCCAGCCGTGAGCGCAGCACCCGGAGCGGCAGCCTCTCACACTCGCTGCAGGCGGCACCCTCAAGCGCCGCCTGAGCGTGCTGCGCTCCGAGACACTGCACACACAGCTGGTGTGTGTCCGAGCCCGTAATGAAGCGCGGGCACGGATGAACACACCTCCTAAACTGCTCGCTTGCCATGCTTCTCAGAGAGGGACTGATAATCAGACAGACAACAGTAAATAGACAAACAATATTCACACAGAGCGCCTCGCTGAAGAGCAAAGACTGTCTGTTGTTTGGGGCGGCGCCTTCTTATAGCTTCCGCGTACGCCGTCGCCGGTTACGTCACGACGTTGCACCAATCGGATTGGTGGCTGATTTCATTCATACTTCAGAGCCGTCACGCTGGGGGCGTTCCCAGAGTGTCGTCACTCGACGACGCAGTGTTGAGTTCCCTCGATATAGGGAACTACTGTCAGCATTTACTAAACACACAGTGATAAATTAGTGCTGAAAAGGCATAGACATGGTTATTTTTGCGGCTGTCCTTATTGCATATGCATTTGTAGGAATTACTCTTTTAGATGCAATTAACATTTATGGGAGGGCAGTATTTAAATGAATCACGCAAGGTGATTTACTAAGTTTTGTGCTCATCAATTTACTAGTGTTTGCGCCATTATTTACCTCATGTCCTAAACCCGATAGGCTAATTTGCGCTCATTAT
Organism: Pseudorasbora parva; assembly: GCF_024679245.1. Classification (NCBI taxonomy): domain Eukaryota; kingdom Metazoa; phylum Chordata; class Actinopteri; order Cypriniformes; family Gobionidae; genus Pseudorasbora; species Pseudorasbora parva. Next base: position 36,337,577 of record NC_090182.1, on the reverse strand, counting down.
GGAAATGATCTGGCTGCTTCTGTGTTCTTTAATTTGCACGTCGTCAATAGATCATGCGCCACACTTGCCACTCCCATCAACACTTTTTTTGGAATTGCGCTCTCACGTTATTTTCCCTGTTTAGTAAATCTGGCCCTTGTTTGTTCATCTCTCAATTATCACTGTATTGCACTGCACTATATATTTCCCTCAAAACAAACTTTCATTATAATACTAAGCATTTAAATGCCATATTACTAGGACATATTATATTGATGTATAAATAGCAAATGCACCCCCCCCCCACCCCCGGTTTCAAGGTTTTCAAGTCTTTTAAGTAAAATAAACAAAGAGTATTGCAACAAAAACATTTTCTCCATAACCTTTTTCTGTTCCTGTCTCCTAAGAATAGAATAGCAAAAAAAACAAAACGAAAAACCGTGATTAAAAACCGAGGTATGTATTGAACTGTGGACTAACTGTATTGTTGCATCCCTAAAATGTAAACGTATAAAGTATATCTATGATCGTGCCAGGTTTTTGATCTTCTTTGATGGAACAAAATGGCATTAGGAATACTAGATGAGATTTGTCTGATATGAGGTAAAAAATAACACAAATACTGATCAGTTTCTCAGAGAGAAGCGGTTTCTCGTTTCGTGTCTTAAGACATCAATGTGTTGCCACGAGCCACAGGTTTTAATATGGATTATGTCTATGTGTTTTTTTACTCTATGTAAATATATGGCTATGACCGGGCCGGGTTTTTTGACATTACTTGATGTACCTTATGGCATTTACTTTAAAAGGAATGGGAGATGAGACTCTGATTGGTTTATTTCTCAGATTGATAAAATAGGGCCATTAACGATATAAAAAATAAAAATAAAATAATAATAATAATAATAATAATAATAATAATAATGATAATAATAATACAATTAATTTGTAACACACTTTATATTAAACAAAATCTCAAAGTGTTACAGATTAAAATAATATAAAAATAATATAAATAAATAAATAAATAAATAAATAAATAAATAAATAAATAAATAAATAAATAAATAAATAAATAAATAAATAAAATACAACTGAAAAATTAAGAGGATCAAATCAATCAAAAGCTCTGCTAAAAAGGTGGGTTTTAAGACCACATTTAAAAGCATCTGCAGTCTGTGTGGTCTGCAAGTGGTCAGGAAGAGCATTCCACAGACTGGGGGCTGCTGAGCAGAAGCCCGATCTCCCACAGCACAGAGTTTGGTCCTGGGAGTCCTAAAAAGACAAGTCGAAACAGATCGTAGGTTGAGTGTGGATGTTTGTGTGGTGAGAAGTTCCTTGAGATAGGTGGGTGCCTCACCATGGATGAACTGGTGGGTAAGGAGGGAGATCTTATACTCAATCCTGAGCGCGACAGGAAGCTAGTGGAGTGATTTGAGAATGGGGGTGATATGGTCGTATTTGCGCAACCTCATGAGGATCCTAGCAGCGCTGTTCTGAATATACTGCATTTTTTTGCCAGGGATGCCGATAAGGAGCGCATTGCAGGAGTCCAGCCTGGAGGAGACAAAGGCGTGGACAAGCTTTTCCGCATCTCCCAGTGTTAGTAAGGGATGAAGTTTAGCAATGTTTCTGAGGTGGAAGAAGGAGGTCTTACACAGATGTTTGATGTGAGCTTCAAAAGTGAGTTGCGATTCCATTCTGACCCCAAGATTGGTGACTGATGTAGAAAGTGGAATGCCCTGATCAGAGAAAGCAATGCTGGTGATAACAGAATTCCGGACCTGAAGTGGAGTGCCGACTAGGACTAGGTCTTGGAACTGTTTAGCTGCAGAAAGTTTTGCTTCGTCCACGCCTTTATGTTGAGTGTCAAGTTGAGTGTCATCAGCATAGCAGTGAAAATAAATCCCATGGTGGCTTATGACACGGCCAAGGGGGAGCATGTAGAGCATGAACATGGGACCATGTAGAGGATGAACAGGGTGGGGCCGAGCACTGAGCCTTGAGGGACACCGCAGCGACACCAGACTGACATTTTTCATATCAATTGTTTTGCTCCAAATGGACTTGTACCTGTGCAGCAACAACTTTTTCCAGCACCTTCGCAAGGTATGAAAGGTTGAAGATGGGTCTGTAGTTGTCAATAACATCTGGGTCTAAAGTGTTTTTTTTAGAAGTGGTCTGATGATAGCAGTTTTTAGTGATGAAGGAACATGGCCAGCCTGGAGGGAATGATTAATGATCTTGGTTATAAAGGGACTTAAGACACAGAGGTTAGATTTGACCAAGGGTGTGGGAAAAGGAGCCAGTGCATAGGTGGATGGATTCAATTTTCAAAAATTGAAAAAAACCTCGCATTGTGTGATGATGGAGAAGCAACAGGTCACAGGCTGTGGAATATACAGTACAGTATGTGCATTTTATGTTTATTTTAAGTAGCTGTTATTGCTGTTATAAACATTCTATTTATGTTATCAGAATTTCATCATAAGCCAAATTGTATATTTTTATTAGTTTGGGACTCTAAATTCAATTTTATTTTATGTTTATTTATTTTTTCCTTCTGACTATGAGCTCCATGTTCTCATTACATATAAAAGCCTGATGTATCAATTATGATACAAAACAAAAAAAGCTAAATAAATATGCATGCTTTTTTGTTTTGGTTTCTTATAAAGGTTTAATAAACACACTTATGACCGAAAACGTTTTGGCTTTACAGTGTTAATGTTAATGACTGAAAATCTTCAGCAAATGACAGGAAGCTCTTTCATCCTTTTGTAGGCCTACAATACCATCACTTCCTCCTCATCATTTCCACAACAATGCTGTGATAACTAGCTGTACTTTAAAGTCTTTGCTGGAGTAATGATTGACGTAAACAGGATGGACACTGCTCATTACTTTCCTTCACATATTCTTAGTAAATATATAAGCATTCACTAACACAGAGACAGAACAAGCACCGGTCCTTGTGTTTTCTTCACCAATAGTCTGTTCTGCTAATTAATGAGTCCAGTGGCATCAGGATCATTGTGTTAGCAGAAGAGCGCTTTTGATTGTAAACACTGTGAGAAAACAGTTAAGGTTGATAGAGTCTGTTTTTTTTGTTTGTTTTTTGCTATTTGAATTGTATTGCTATTTATATCTTTCACAGGTTGGTTGTTAATAGACTCACTAATCAGCTATGGGCTGACTATTCCAATAACAATGGATCTTATCTCCTAATGGCATTCTTTAAATGTTTTATTATAATTTTTTTTATTATTATTAAAATAATTTTTAGGCGGCTCCTTAATTAGGCACCTAATTCTAACATGCGGATATAAAATCACACATCATTATAGATCAACTTGAGTATTGCTTTGTGCTTTTTTTCTTGAATACTCAACCTAATGAACTATATAGGATTTTGAATATTTTGTGCAAAATGACCTCATTCTTTTGCACAGTCACCGCTTTATCTGATGTTTCATTCTCAAAAAATGCATCACTGTGTTGGGCAAGCTTCCAGAGTCAGTAAAGACATATGTTAATTTAGTCAGCGGTTGCCTACTGAGGCCCTGTGAATGATTCTGACAATGACAAGGGTATTCCATATAATGAGGTTCACCTTGACGCCAGTATTCAGAGGTGCACAATAGGAAGGTGGAAGCTGCATAGTTGGTTTTATCCATGACAGCACATCATTGATAAACTCCTAACATCGGTTTAATGCCTAATTTTAAAACATTTGGGAATCACAGTCCAGGTGTAGTACACACTCTAAATTTCAGAAATCCCTACTGGAATTTCCTAAGGATCCTAAATGTCTCTATAAGTTCCCTATTAAACTCTATAATGTCTATGTATCATAACACCCGAGTGCTACAACACACTTGTAGTACTGATTAAAAAAAATAACTTAAGACCGGTCTCAAGACCAAGACCGGTCTTAAGTTCATTTTTTGAAGGTTTTGGTGTTGTCTCGGTCTCAGACTAAGAGGACTCTGGATTTTGTTTCAAGCCCGATCGAGACCACAGCTGCTGGAATGTCACTAAATTGCCAGTGCACTGTCTGATTCATTTATTAACATCATTGTGGCGGGGTGAACGAGCAATAGACCGGGAGGAGCAGGAAGCGGAACTCGCTGCTGACTGGCCTCAATCGGAGGAGCCACTGCCGACCGCCAGGGGGCGGAGGCGGATCGGGCCGTCCACTGGGCGTTTAGCACCATCGCATGGCACCGCGAGGTGAGGACCGAGCCGCAGTTTGCTCTGGGGTGGTGGGTGGGGGACGGGGGGAGTGGAGTAGGTGCCGTCTCAGGTGTACCCCCCCAGCCTGTGAGCAAGACCATGGCATGAGAGCAAATGAGTGTCACCTGCAAGCTACACTGGTCTCGAGTCCTCTCATGAGGGAGCTCAGAAGCATATAAGGACGAGCGATACCAGTGAAGAATGAGAGGACCAGGCCTGGATTTATGTTATGTTTTGTTTACGTTCTGTTGTGTGTGTGCGGGCAGTCGTCTGTGAGGGGTTGCCCACGTTTTTTTTATGTGTGTGCGGGCAGTTGTCCGTGAGGGGCTGCCCACGTTACTTTAGTTTTTTTAACTGTTTTGAATTAAAAGTTGTTGAATGTTCACCAGTTCCCACCTCCTTCCTTCCCATATTTATAAACTTTATTACAATCATTAATGTGATTGGATGTAAAAACAGATGCTGCGGCCCCACTTTATATTAGGTGGCCTTAAGTACTATGTACTTACATCAAAAAATAAGTACAATGTACTTACTCTGTTTAAATTGTATTGCAAAACACATTTGCTGATATTGAGGTGGGTTATGGGTAGAGTTAGGGACTGGTGTGGTGGTGTGGGTCAGTTTAAGGGTAGGGTTAGGTGTAAGGGAAGTGCCATATGTGTAATTACAGATGTAATTACATGCAGGTATTTTTTAAAATGTAAGTACAATGTAAAAACATGTATATACACAATAAGTGCATTGTATCAAATGATTAATTAAAATGTTAGTACATAGTACTTAAGGCCACCTTATATAAAGTGGGTCCAATGCTGTACTGCTTTTACAGAAATTAATGAGGGAGTATATAAAATGTCACCAAAATCAATACAAATGCTCACGAAATTCAAGATGTAGGAGCATGACTGCAAACATGATATTGCTTTCATAACAAACATTCAATAATAATAAAAAATAAAAATAAAAAAATAAATAATAATGATAATAATAATAATAATAATAATAACAACATTATTCTAAACATTATTCATGCATTGTTAATTTTCCTATTCAGATACATCTTCTGTACCACCTCATCAGTGTAAAGATTTTTTTTGTTAATGATTGAGCGGTAACAGCTCTATACAGTGTCTTATTCTAATTATATTTACTGATTAAAAATAAGTAATTTCTCAGATGGTAATGTGGATGTCACAATTTCCATAGATATGGGGAAAAGGAGGAAGAAACCATCAAACGTTAACAAGACTTTAATTCAAAATAAACAAACTGAAAGTAAAACACACATAATAAAACATAAACAAAACATAATATAAAATCCAGGCCTGGTCTCCTCTCGTCCTTCACTGTCGTCGCTCCTCCTTTTATGTTCCATCACTCCTCCATGAGATATCTGAGACTGGTGCGGCACACAGCTAGCCTGACAAGCCAGACCCACATCAAGATGTTTGGTCTGGAAACTCACCATAGACAGGGCGCAATCGGAGGGGCGGGATAAACGGTTGTCTTTCAAACTCCCTCTGCACACGATAGGATAGCGCTACAACCAACCAGAGCAACGAAGGTGAAACAGAGCTTGTTGATAGATTAAACATTCGCCGTATCCGGTCGGCTAAACTCCGAACACATCTTCCCTTCTTAAGAATGACTTCAGTGCTGTTCTTTGTTCTTTTCTCAGAGCTCAGCTCCAAGCGGCAGCAAATCTAATCTGCCCATGAGTGTCGTCTAGCAACTCTCAATACACTTCTGCTTCTGAGCTGTAAACGACAAACTCTTGCTGGGCCAATCACATCGTGTATAGAGTCGGTGGGCGGGGCCATAATGACGACGGCCGAGTTGCGTTTGCGTGCTTCTAGTAAACACAGAAACTGGCAAACGGCGGTCTTTCGAATCAGCTCTGACCACGACTCTGGAAGACTTGGAGTTAAGATTTTCTCTGAGAAAAGAACAAAGAGCGGCACTGAAGTCATTCTTAAAAAGGGAAGATGTGTTCTGAGTTTTGCCGACCGGATACGGCGAATGTTTAATCTATCAACAAGCTCTTTTTCACCACTGGTTGGTTGTAGCACTATCCTTTCACGTGCAGAGGGAGTTTGAAAGACAACCGTTTTATCCCACCAAGGAACCAAGGAACCAAGGAATCCTTGAACCAAGGAACAGAATGAGTAGCACTAAACGTACATCGATATAGTATAAGACTCCACACGGAACACAAGAAACACTAGGGTTTAAATACACAAGGTGGTAAAGGGCAATCAAGACACATCTAGGAACAATCAAAGAACTAATCAACAAAAACTGCAAAGGACTACAAAACATGACGTGAAACAGGAAGTAACACAAGTTCACATAAGATCGGAGGAAAACAAGACTGTAATCATGACAGTTACTATGACACAAACCTATCTAAACATTGTTGCAGACTATATACACCCTTTAATGAAAATCTAATGAGCCTTTCCTGGTCTTTCAGCAGGATAATGTGCCCAGCCACAAAGCAAAAAATGGTTGAGGAATGGTTTGACGAGTTTGAGGTGTAGACTTGGCCTCCAAATTTCCTGTGAGAAATGTCAATTTTTTTTTTTTTTTTTTTTTGAAACTTTAAAAATCAAGTAATAAATCTTGCAGCCTAAATGTAAATGACAGGAAGCTATGCTTATAAATGGGATAAAATGGCCCTGTGGTAGAATTTCAACAAAATCCTTCAGGATTTTAAAGCTGTCAGTGTGATTTTCTTTATCAGAAACTAACTTGTCGAATTGGATTTATGTTTTTGCTATGGAAAAGTTAAAGATTATACAATAGCCAATAGAATTCTTTCAGATAAGAACACAAAATCCTGTAGGAATTTTGGTTTATCCAGAAGGATTCTTTGAGGATTCTTATTTAATACCTTTGGGAATCTTTAAGGCCCCGACACACACAACTGACAACAAAGAATTATTGCCGATGAAGCCTGATGGTGTCACCTCGCATTGCCTGTGTTTTGGCCATAAAAACGAAACAAAAAAATGTAACACCATAGGAAGCTAGCATTTACATTATATGGCTGCATGATTGGAAATAACAGTAATATGTATTATTTCATTACTTTTCTTTACATTGATTTTCTTCTAATGAGGCTGACCCACACAAAAGCTGGGCTCTGACTATAGCGCTGCTGGTTAATAATAAAAATAAAAATAATAATAATAAAATAAAAAACAACATTCCAGATTTTGGACTTTTTATGAAAAATAATTGTATTCAGCTGTGCTATTAGTATACTAACATTAAGACGGTATACTTTCAATCTACTTTTTATGTACTTCTCAGAAATATGCTTAAAGCTGCATTTAAATATACTTGACTTATACTGTCAGAAAAGTCTAATAAAATATTTCGAATATAATTTGAGATAAGTAATTATGTAATTAAGTATCCTAAGTATACTTGGCTTGTAAATGTATTTACTCTTTTGATTGAGTAGTCTATTCAAGGTTTATTTTTCACAGTTTTACATACTGTCTTATACACTTACCTTATTTGAAAATAATAATTTTTAAAGAAAAAACATAATTTTGTTCCTAATTCTGAGTATCTGAATTGTTTTGTATGCTAGTCCACTGGTAGTGAACTTATGAATTTACTTCAAATCTAGTTTTCCCGCCACTGACTGAATTTCCTGGCTCTCCTTGTTTTCACTGTTATATGGTATGACAGATCTTCAGAAATAGTACATAATCTCCTGATGAAAACACAAGTCAAGAAGAAGCTGAAAAAAGTGATAGAAGATTGCTCATGCAAATGTAAATAACGCGATCATCAAAAATTACACAGCATGTAAATTAAAATTTGCCTGACGTTACTGAATGAAATGTTAGAGTAAACAACTGTGAAGCTTTGGTGGTGTTGATAGACTCAATCTACTCCATCTGTGCTTTGATTATCATTCTGAATCCTATCCGCATGTAGTTTTTGGCAAAAAGGCAATTTTCTCAGCTTTTTTTCTCAAAATGTTTTTTTTTTCCATGCAACTTAGCCACATTCAAGTTTTGATAAAAAAGAATGAATAATTTTTTGAATGATGAATTTTTTTTTTTTTAAATGGACAGTACAGTTAAATGTATATTTCAAGTATAAAAAAATAATAGAAACATAGTATACATGAAGTGTACAAAAAGTAAATAATAAACTATAATTATGATGTTATGTTCACTTAAAGAAAGTATACTTGTAGTATAACATTAAAATAGCAAACTAATAGTATATTTATAAGTTCACGTATAGTACAGATGCAGTACAAATGAGAAGCCTAGTTGTGAACTAGTTGTGCACTTAAAGTTTACTATTACACTTATAGTACACTTAAACATTTACTTACATATATTAAAGTGGGCCAATTTAGACCCAAGCAGTATTGAAATAGTACACTTACTGTACTTAAATACATTTAATACTTAAATAAACGTGAAATATACTTATTTTTGTAATATTCTTGTAGACGTGTCTCCTATTGTGTGGAGTACTGACATAATCATAGTTGTAATCATTTAAAATCCCAAATATGTATGTGATATTTTTAGGACAGCCCCGAAGTGTCACTTTTTTTTCTCTCTGAATTTTGGAATGGGTAAACCAGATGTAAATCAGCCTGAAACTCCTGAAGTCTTAGCCCAGCTTCAAAGATCTTTTTAAATCGTATCAGATTTTCAAAATATGAGAGAACACAAACATGATGATAAAAAAAAAAAATATCATAGATTTTACAGTTGTTCCTATAGTGTGTAGATTGGGGCAATGTGACCAAGACAGCACAGACTAACAGATTCCCTTCACAAACAATTGTGAACGGGGGACTTAAACTTGTCGGAAGGGGAGAAATTGGCACGAAATCAGCCCAGTTATCTTGTAATGTGTGGGTGCCTTAAGTTGAACATCCAGTCACAGTGATCTCTCTTACTGATGGGCTCAATTGTCTGAAAAGCTGCCAATTGGGGTCCAACTAGTGCCCACGCAGCAGAGTACACGCAAAAACTGGGCTGACAAATGCTCAACTTTGACCTGACATTGCCCTTGAGTTGACCATCAGCTTGGTGTATTGCGGCCTTTAGAATTGCTTCAAATCATGATGAAACTCAAAGCAGGAATACTGTAAGCATTTCTTAAAAATTGCTTGACCAGAGATTAAAATTTGACTTCTTTGTCTCCATCTGTGTTTAAATAAACCATGGCTTTCTCACAAGTGCACTCCAAAACTAGATAGGGAGAAGTATTGTAACATTGAAGACATAATATATACTTCAGTTTTAAACCATAACTTCACAGAGCTCAACTATAATTATAGCATTCAGCTGTAGTAATCATTTCTTTCAATTTAACCCACTGGATTTAATCCTGCATAATTATTCAAAGTCCTTTTTGTGGAACACCTGATTACTATGCACTACATTTAGCTAGTATACCATTTTGTATCTGCTCTAAAAGACAAAAAGTTTGTAATTGTTTCCCCCAACAGTTTACCATGGTGGCAATCTCTCTGTGACTAATTGATTCCAGTGCTATGCACAGAGGCAAATAATGACCAGACTCCCGCCATTAGTGGGGCTTTTAATGATATGTAAGGCAGCTAATCTTTTCTCATTACCTGGACCAAATGCCTGCTGGGATATAACAGTGTCTGCTGGCCGGAACGCAAATTGGTCCCTGCTGCACTGTTTGGACATTCTTTCAAGCTCCCGAAAACACAAACTAGTGTGCCGAAGAAGAGACATGGCTGCTTTCAAACTCAGAATAGACCATGAATATTATGCATTTTTGAGCTTTGCCCAGGCAGAAAACATCCTGTTGCATCCTAGGAGGCTTGACTGTGGCTCACCAAGGTTTGTTTTTTACTCATATTTTTCAAACTTTGAATTAATCAGTTTCATTATCTTCCCTCCTGTGCTGCATTTCTTATTAGTTCTCTTTCTTTTTGTTTTTATCTTACAATATTAATCTGCATATTCCTCAGTGCACCACAAATTACACAGATATTTATAGCATACAGAGATTACTTTTTTGTTTTTCAAAAACGAGTTATTAGTCAAGGAAAATAAGCCATCTGTATTTTCTATACACATAACCTAATTAATTAATGTTACGTCTCCGATGTGACTGAGGGGATGAAGGAACACATACCATTACATAGATAAATAAATTCCTGGATTGTTTAACCCTGGTAGATGTTCTCAATGTGCTGGTGCAAAAAGAACACAAGAACAAATGGAGTTTCATTAGAGAAAAAGAAGAGATCAATTTATTAACAATAGAGCACATAGAATGGTTACACTCTTAAGAGGGGAAAAAAAGAAGAAATGCTGACCACAGAGAGTAGGAACCTGAGCGTGGTAAATCAAAGAAAGTAAACTAAAACCCACACATCTACATGACATTCCCAAGCAACAAAGAAGTTTTCAGAGTTCAACACACTAATTGCATATGCATTTGTAGGAGATTCCCTTTGAAGCGCAACTTTTATGGGAGGACAGTATTTAAATTAATCACGCAAAGGGATTTACTAAGATTTGCACTAGTCAATTTACTGGTGTTTGCACCCTTATTTAACAGCCCAAGAAAGCATGTTTTAAATCCAACCCGATCACACATAAATGCGTATACGTAAATAGTACGAGTGTGCAATGTCGTGGAATGTATACGCCAAAACTCATTTTGGCGTGCATATGATATGCTGTTTTTCGCGTGCATATGATACGCACTTTATGGCGTATATATGACACGCTCTTGGGTAGGTTTAGGGTGGTGGGGCGTATATATGACACACTCTTGGGTAGGTTTAGGGTGGTGGGGCGTATATATGATACGTGCTTGGGTAGGTTTAGGGTAGTGGGGCGTATATATGACACGTGCTTGGGTAGGTTTAGGGTAGTGGGGCGTATATATGACACGCGCTTGGGTAGGTTTAGGGTAGTGGGGCGTATATATGACACACTCTTGGGTAGGTTTAGGGTGGTTGGGCGTATATATGACACGCGCTTGGGTAGGTTTAGGGTGGTGGGGCGTATATATGACACGCGCTTGGGTAGGTTTAGGGTAGTGGGGCGTATATATGACACGCTCTTGGGTAGGTTTAGGGTAGTGGGGCGTATATATGACACGCGCTTGGGTAGGTTTAGGGTAGTGGGGCGTATATATGACACGCTCTTGGGTAGGTTTAGGGTAGTGGGGCGTATATATGACACGCTCTTGGGTAGGTTTAGGGTGGTGGGGCGTATATATGACACGTGCTTGCGTAGGTTTAGGGTAGTGGGGCGTATATATGACACGCTCTTGGGTAGGTTTAGGGTAGTGGGGCGTATATATGACACGCGCTTGGGTAGGTTTAGGGTAGTGGGGCGTATATATGACACGCTCTTGGGTAGGTTTAGGGTAGTGGGGCGTATATATGACACGCTCTTGGGTAGGTTTAGGGTGGTGGGGCGTATATATGACACGTGCTTGCGTAGGTTTAGGGTGGTGGGGCGTATATATGACACGCGCTTGGGTAGGTTTAGGGTGGTGGGGCGTATATATGACACGCGCTTGGGTAGGTTTAGGGTGGTGGGGCGTATATATAACACGCGCTTGGGTAGGTTTAGGGTAGTGGGGCGTATATATGACACGCGCTTGGGTAGGTTTAGGGTAGTGGGGCGTATATATGACACGCGCTTGGGTAGGTTTAGGGTGGTGGGGCGTATATATGACACGCGCTTGGGTAGGTTTAGGGTAGTGGGGCGTATATATAACGCGCTTGGGTAGGTTTAGGGTAGTGGGGCGTATATATGACACGCGCTTGGGTAGGTTTAGGGTGGTGGGGCGTATATATGACCTGTGCTTGGGTAGGTTTAGGGTGGTGGGGTGGGGGGTTCGTATGTATAATACGCCATAAAATGCGTATCATATGCATGCGAAAAACAGTGTGCCATAGACACGCCAAAATGAGTTTTGGCGTATACATTCCACGACATTGCACACTCGTACTATTTATACGCATTTTTGTGAGAATACCCTGTTTAAATCAGATGTTACATTGTCTCTGTTCTTGGTATATTGTGTTATAGCTATGGATCATTATGGAAATGATCCAGCTTTGTCTGTGTCCTTTAAATTTTTTAAGGTTAAGGTTTGCTTGTGTCATGTTAGTAGATCACGTGTAGAACTTTCCACTCCCATCTGTGCTTTTTAGGAATTGCGCTCTCACGCTAATATGCTCCGTTTAGTGAATTTGGCCCGATTCTTGTGACACAGAAGTCATGTGACATGCTTTCTTGTTCACTACCCCCTGGTTGGTTGTCAGGCACTCAAACAATAATGACGAAATTTTTTAAATTCTAAGTATCAAAGTAACACAACAAATTTTTGTTTTTGTTTAAACCAACGAGTCTAGAAAAAAGAAAGACACAACAAAAACAACCAAGTGTGACAGGATATAAAAATAAAAACCTTGTCACTCATTCAATATCTGACTAACAACCACATGGAAGTGAAAAGGAACGCTCATTGTTGGCGTGTCTTGTGTATACTTTGATTTATACTTTGATTTATGTTTTTTTTTTTTTTTTTTTTTTTTTTTTCTTCTTCTTGTTACTCTTTAAATGTCTCACAAACGACTAGGGGCTAGTGAACAGGAACGCATGCATGTCACGTGACTTCCATCTTGCAAAACCACAAGGAATTACATTGTTAACACACTAGGTAAGGAGAAGGTGCCCTCATGTTTTGAATTCTCCTCAGTTAATGTAGATTAGGGCATTTTGAACACTGAAGGCTATTTTGTTACTTGTTTGTCTTTCTTATTGTGTAAGGTAGTTTATTGGGAATGCGATGAAGTTGAAGTATGGGATTTGTTTATATACACTATATTGCCAAAGGTATTGGGACACCATTCCAAATCACTGAATTAGAGTGTTCCAATCTCTTCCAGGGTCACGGGTGTATAAAACAAGCACCTACCTAGGCTATGTATTACTTAAATTTGTGAAATTTTACTCTCTACAAAATATATCCCACACTCAACTGTTAGTGGTATTATAACAAGGTGGAACCAATTGGGAACAACAGCAACTCAGCCATGAAGTGGTAGTCCACATAAAAACAGAGTGGGGTCAGCACATGCTAAGGCGCACAGTGCACAGAAGTCAAATTTCTGTACATAGCTACAGATTAGCTCAAGTACAGTGCGTAGAGAGCTCCATGTAATGGGTTTCCATGGCGAGCAGCTGCATCCAAGTGTTACATCACCAAGTGCAATGCAAAACGTGGGATTCTGCTGTTTAAGCACACCACCACTGGACGCTAGAGAGCAGTGGAGACGTGTTCTCTGGAGTGACTAATCACGCTTCTCTGTCTGTCAATCCGATGGACAAGTCTGGGTTTGGCGGTTGCCAGGAGAACATTACTTGTCTGACTGCATTGTGCCAAGTGTAAAGTTTGGTGGAGGGGGATTTTGGTTTGGGGTTGTTTTTCAGGAGTAGGGCTTGGCCCCTTAGTTCCAGTGAAAGAAACTTTTAATGCTTCAGCATACCAAGACATTTTTCGATCAATTTTATGCTCCAAACAAACTGTGGGAACAGTTTGGGGATGGCCTCTTCCTGTTCCAACATTACTCCACACCAGTGCACAAAGCAAAGTCCATAAAGACATGGATGAGTGAGTGTGGTGTAGTGTGGAGCAACTTGACTGGCCTGCACATAGTCCTGACTGGCCTGCACATAGTCCTGACCTCAACCCAATAGAACACCTCTGGGATGAATTAGATCGGAGACAGGCATCCAAAAACTTTTGTCAATATAGTGAAGGGGTGTTGAACTCCGGTCCTGCAGAGCCACAGTCCTGCAGAGTTTTGATTCAACCCTTATCAAACACAAATTAACAAGTTAATTAAGGTCTGAAGAGTTATTAGAAAGCTAAAGGCAGGTGAGCCAAGACTGGAGTTCGCCATCCATGTTATAGTGTATAGAACAGCATGCCATGGCTGTTTAAATTTCTATATTAAACCATAGAGATTTTATTTTGGCCAAAAAACTGCAGACCATATAACTTTTGTTTTGTTGAAAACAATTATTCTCATTACAAATCTGGAAAAAGATTTGGTGTGTGTTGTGTTTTCAAATGCACATTAAAAGCAACTCAAACTCACCATTTATTGTGTGTGAACGGAGCCACTCTGAGACAAAGAAAGGATTAGCTAAGAACTCAGTAGTGAACTTTACCCCATATTATTTATTTAAAAAAAAAAAAAATGTTTTACTTAACGTGTACAGGATGGCAGGTCTGCATGACTTATCAAAAATACAATATACATATCACATGTCACTCTTCCATGATAATAACAGGTTTGCTTGTGTCAAATTTACGACCTGAACATGTATACTGGTGCTTCTCATGGTCTTCCGAGAAAGAAAAGGTGACAGGAGGTTTCAGTCAGCCTGACACAAAGTACCTTTCCTGTAATGATGGATCGGGTCTGAGGTTAAGGCAACTCTCAGTTCACCGCGGCACGACTTGCAGTAGTACCTGCTTGATTGCCAGAAATGATATACAGACCCTCCAGGGAGGAAGGCTGCTCTTAACAGGGTCTGCAGATTATGAGTCAAAAGGCCTGTACTGCTAGAAAACCAGCATGATGAGGAGACTCAAAATCAAGCCCACAGTATATAACGCTAGACCATTCCCAACTATTTCTCTGATTGCAAATATCAAAATGACCAATTGAAGTCCACCCCTGAAACAGTTGACAGGTTAAAACATAATTACTATAATGTGAAATGATTGGCATGCTTGTCATATCATGCAATATTCATGACATTAAAGCATAATTATTTTAAAATGATTTAAGCAACACTATTTTATCAGACACATTAAGTGAATGAGTCAGAAAGCAGAGGACATTTCAATAGCTATTATTGTATGATGTATAAAATACTATAGATTATTTTTTAGTTTCAAAGCAATTTTTAGCGTTATTAAGATGCAATACTCTTTCTTCAATTATTTCACACCTGCATGGTCTTAGATTGGTAAAGCCTAGGGTGTAATTCAAAAAGCTATTGTTGAGATATGTTAACATTATAGACATTAACTGCAATAAGGGACATTTGCCACAGATAAAATGAAGGGTTAAGTTCTAAATAAACACATTTTCTCTTTGTATGCATGCAGTTTTCCTTTTTAAAACCTAATTTGTTCTGGAATAGTGTCAGTTGATTGAACTCTGATTGTGTTTATTTTACTCTTATTTAGAATTTGAATTGGAAGACTGATCACTTCTCCAGAACTCCTTTTATTTTTATTTTATATTTAAAAATGTTTGTGTGCTGATGCGTCCCTGTGTGTGTAACAAGGATAGTGTACATGCATTTTGCCCCACATATTACGAACATGCCCTTTACATAACACACAAAAAAAATACTGCGCTATTGACATGACTTTATGAATATTTGTACCCTAATTTTATATTTTGGAGCAACTAACTCCACTCCTACTGTAAACCTACCCACTCTCAACAATATAAAGCATGTAACAGGCAAATAAATGTAGGTAGGTATTTATTGCCAAAAGCAGTATAAAAGTATTAACTCATGATGCATTCCAAGTCTTCTGAAGTCATACGATATCCTTAAACGTGCAGTATGCAACTTTTGGCCACTAGGGGTCACTCATTCAAAATAATAACAGACGTACTTTGATGACGTCGGGAAAGTGCGTGGGCTCATGGGAGTTGTTGTCATTGTCACTGTCAACCAGCGAATCTGGCATCTCCAGCAGAAAACATGTTCACTGACAAGGTAATTGTTATATTACATCTCTATTATTGTTAAGTTTAGTTACGGCTTTTGACTTTATGTAATGTCAATCTAATGAAATAGCAGCGAGCTACCGTTACTTAACAAACTTATCAGTAACGTTAGATAATGTGCGAGACAGAATGTTGTGCGGGCGGTCGCTATGTCAACACACCTATAAGTTGGTAGGCTATGTTGACATATTAACCGGGCATCATAATTTGAGTTACTCAAATTATAGATATGTTGACATGGCATCCGCGATTGTCGAACATTCTGTATATCAACTGTTCAATAAGGAAATAAATTTCAATTTAGTTTATCATTACCAACATAAAATAGTAAATGAGAGAACCAGGACCAGCAATACGTTGTTCATTGGAACACGCGCTGTGTCGCTCCCCACGTTCATCAATCATTCTAATAACCATTTATTTTGGAACTCAGAGATATATGAATAAGTAGATCATTATTAAATCAATATTATATGTAGCTAGGATTAACATATAATAAAAGTGACGGTCACCTTATATTAATTGACCAAGATAGTGGCATATTACCTTATGAAGCTAACGTTACTTTCTCCAGCTACATATAAAACCAATAATAGCTAGTCCATCTGCGTTTTACACATGACATCATCGTGTCACCAAATATACGGATAGAAATATACTATCAGTTTTAAAAAGTCTCAGTTTCAGTCTCCAAAAACACAGAATTCGCCTGTTTGAAAAGCCGATGCAATACAAAATGTATACGTATTCAGCTAAACGCGTCTCAATGTGGTCAAGATCGCTATGCAATATGCAAACATACAGCATGTTATGATTATATGATTATTATGTTAGCTGAATGGTTACTTAAATGACCTGTTTATTAAAACGAAAGCGAGATCAGCTCTCTGCAGTCCGAGCTTGTCATGAAGATTTCGCCATCTTTCAAAGGCTTCTCCAAGGTTTACACGTCTCTTGCTTCTTCTACTGTCCCAAAATCTTCTCGGGTCATTTTTTTTCACCCGTACGTTTGCGCTTTGTTGAGCTGGCAAAACGTACAGGCAAAGAGTAGTCATGATCCATTATCATACAGACTTTTTTATACGGGTGTTCCCCTTATACTGTCTGTCAGTGTTCCTCTTTGAGTTTGGCGGTTCCGCCCATAGATATCTATGGTTCCGCCGAGTTCCGCAGGAAGCAAGACGCAAACGTGGATATGACGTGAAAGACGGGCGACATAACGGAAATAAAGACACGGTCCGTGTCTTCGAATTAAAATATTAATTTCTCTGGATTTAGAAGTTAATTGGAACTGTCGGGATAATGTAAACACACAACTTTAAAAAATATATAACATAGATATAGTGATCTTTTATATTTTTAATGCTGAAACATTACATATTGTGCCTTTAACAAATTGATCTTAATGTTTTAGTCATTGAAATGATGGCCGCGCCCCTTTGTGAACAGAATACACACGCACTCATTCATAATTCTCATTCAAATGATACACACGACTCTTTAGCATGATGCGATCGACGAGACACACGAGAGCCAATGGCATTTTACAATCAAAGCTGACATAATGACACAAGACAGCCAATGCTGTAAAAGCTGACCTGACGTTTCTTCCAGCGGCAATATTTGAAATGAATTAATCTTCTGCAGCTGGACTCCACGTTACTGATCGCTTTTGGGGATTTTTTCACACAAATCAATTGTTCGGCCTTGCAACACTTGGAATAGTTGTACTTTCTGAATAAACAGTGCCTGCAGTCGTATCTGCCTGTTATATCCTGTTTTTGTATAATACACAAATGGGTAGGTTTAGGGAAGGGTTTGAGTTACACGTTCAAAATGTGTCTGAATAAAAAGAAAATAAATATGCTGACTGAATCAAACTGACGAATATTAACCCTTAAAGGCATACCTCGGGTCGTTAGCTATCCGAGATACATATACCCTCCTCCTTATAATTTTTTTTTAAGTTAGACATCAACCTTCTTATTACTCAATCAATCAATTTGAAACAATATAACAAGCAAAAAATAATAATAATAATTATAATTAAATGCCTGTTTTCCACTATTTTTATTTTTTATTTTTTATTGTATGGGTCGCTTTTTTCGATAAATCGTTTTTTAAAATCTGGTCGATTCAGAATCGACTCTCAAAGGCCACGAATTGATTTTTTTCCATATTTATTTCCACTAACATTGAACATAAGATTAATGTAAATCTAATATCTAGTCCACTAGATATCACCCATTTGCCTTGTGTGATCTTACAAAGGAGCAAGAGGCGCACATCATTTATCCATTCACTGTTTAAATGGCAGCTTCCGGTGCATTGTCGCCTTTTATAATGCTGAGGTGAAATGCTGTAGTAATACTAAAAATCTGCGGAACCATTTGATATGAAAACCGCTAACAATAGATCACATACACGCGAATGCTTGCCTTGCATTAGGATCAAACTTGCAGTCACTTAAGCACGTACGTTAGCCATTATAGACATATTCAAATTATAGTCCAAATACAATACAGGATCAATAATTCAAACCCTAATAGAAACAGATTTCCTCAAATAATAGTTAGTCCACAGTCAACTTAAGTCAGTTCGTTAAGGTATTGTTGTCCGTTACCACAGCGTGTCCAGGAATTAACCATAGAATGTAAAAAAATAATGAATGCTCTTGTTTCTCTTGTATGAAAAGTAAATGCACACATGACAAGCGGCAAAATCGCAAGAAAAGCTTGCCGTGTACTGAAAATTGCTAAAAAAAAATCCTCCAATATCCTCCAATATATCAAAACATCCATAAAATACTTCTCAGATAATTTTTTTGAATAAAGTTGCATCAAAATAGTATCTAACAATAAAACAATAAAAAGTTTAATATACAGGTTTGTGGCTCTTCATTTCTTTTTAATTACCCACTTATGTTCACTGTTCTTTTTTATAAATACCTATAGTATTTGTATTAAATCTTATATCCATTTGAGTTCAATCGAGAATCCAAAATCGAAAATCGAATCGAGAATCGAATCGATTTAAGGGCTTGTGAATCGAAATCGAATCGAATTGGGACATTGAAATCGATACCCAGCCCTATGGTCAACGGTCACGAATCAGCTTATTGATTCATGATTTGTACCATGTGTCAAACTGCAAAACTGCTGAAATCATGTGACACTGGAAATCCGAATCATGAATCAATCCGCTGATTCATGACCGTTTGAATCTTTATTTGAGGTTTGAAAACAAATACGGCAGAGAAGACAATGCTGAATAAAGTCGTATTTTTCGTTATTTTTTGACCAAAATGTATTTTCGATGCTTCAAGAGATTCAAATTAACCACCTGATGTCACATATGGACTACTTTGATGATGTTTTTATTCCTTTTCTGGACATGGACAGTAAATTGTGCATACACTTGGAGAGGCCCTCGGACAAAATATAAAATATCTTAAACTGTGTTCCGAAGATGAACGGAGGTCTTACGGGTGTGGAACAACATTAGTGTGAGTCCAGAAATAGAGTTTTGAAAATGTTAACTGCGTTAGGATGAAACTAGCAAAAACACTTGCATCGTGTCTTGTATTGCATTGCATCGGGTGTATGACAGGGCCCTTGCATGTCTTGTTCTCAACACAATTTGGTCTTGGTCTCAGTATTAGGGGGTCTTGACTACAAAACTAATATATGGGGTAAAGCTACACTACCATTTTATAGTTTTTGATCATTAATTAATTTATTAATTTCAATCATGACAACTCTGAATAGTTTCATCATGGTATTAAATATGGCCATGTTAATTTATTTGGCCTTGGTGGACTAGAAATGCTATGTTGCTGCTGATCAAGTATCGACGTGTTACTGCCAATAGATACACAGACCTGCTGCTGCTGCATAAATATACATACATAAATCATGTAGCAGATCTTGGCAGGTGGAGCTGGGGGAGGTGGAGGCTTTCAGAGGATCTCTAAGGCCGGAGACACTGCAAGCGTGGCGTTTCTGTTGCGTGTCAGCCGCGGGGTGGCTGCGTGGCGTTTTATCTGTCTTTGCACACCAGAAGCGTGTCTGATGCGGCGCTGCTGCTGCTATTAATGTACAGGGAAGTCCTATACTTCATGTTACATATAAATATATTGCCTATTGATACAGCAAAGACAACATCGGCAGTAGCCTATTGGCCATACATATCTATGGTATTGACGGCAAAATAGGCTACACAATATTTCGTTCTGTATTGACAGGGTTGATACTTCAAAATCGATAATTATGTTGTTTTTTATTATTACAATTAGGCCTATCTCTGCATTTATGTTAACCTACAGACTTTCAAACAAGAAAATGTCATTTATAAATATGTATTCGTTTCAAAATGGCATATAAACAGCTTTTCCTATGCTATTTTGCCTAGAAACGCTTCCAACACGCTTGCGTGTCTCGTGAAAAATAGGCGCCTCTTCTATTTGAAGCATGCACGCGTTTTCCGCGCGGCTCAGACCGCGCGTGAGATGCAGGCAGTATGCAAGCTCTAACCGGTTAACATGGGAGCCGAAATAAAAACGGACACGCCACGCAGCCAAGACGCTCACGGCACGCTTGCAGTGTGTCCCCGGCCTAATAGCGCATGACTGCAAACAATGAGCCAGACTTGAGCAAGCAATCTGATTGGCTGCAGGATCAGCACAGGCCAGTCAGCTTTTTAGAAAAAAGCTATTTTGAATTGCAATAATATTTTGCAGTATTACTGTTTTTACTCTAAAAACAGCATACTCCTTATTTTTTGATCAAATAAATGTAGCCTTGGTGAGCATAAGAGACTTTGTTCAAAAGCATAAAAAAATCTTACTGACCCCATCATTTTGAACGGTGGTATAGTTGCAAAAAGGCCCCTGAATACTTGATCAGTAAGAATAAGTTACAGAGATGGTTTAGTCTCCATTTCTGTACAGTATTTCACACAAGTAGTTGATATTCAAGATCAAACGGTATGTGTCGAAAGAACAAGGCCAGTGGAATAAATGTGTATCCGCCTTGTGTCTGCTTCCACCCATCTGATAAAAGGTGTCAAGTAAATGGAAAGGGCATTTTTGGCAGATGGGCACCTGCCCCCTGCTGGCTCTGTCTCGAGTATGAACATACTATAATGCAATCAGAACTTTTCTTTGCATCACTGTGGCACTGACGGCTAATAGTTCTTGCATGCTGATGTACATAATGCATGATTATACTAAATATCCAGGGGCTTTTTTGTTCTGTATGTGGTTCATGTGCTATAATAGGTCAGCATGTATAACAGGAAGTGGCTCATAGTAATGAATGAGATTTTATACAACATATTCATATTCAGTTCATGGGATGCAACAAAAATTATAATCATTACTATCTGAAGGAATCGTAATGCACTGTCTGCCACATTAAAATTCATTTGAAATGTTGATCTTATGCTTCTTTTCAAGCTTATATTCTTATATTTTGCATGTTATTAACATATACAGTGAGTCTCTAGTGGAGGGTAATAATCACCGCCTCCCACCATATGGTTCAGTACGAATGAAATATAGATGCAGTACTTGAGTTTATTGGGTTGCTGTGTGTACTGAATGTGCTGGTATTAGGGTACTGAATGCAGGAGATCACCACTGACCTTTCCAATAAGACTGCTGCTCATGCTGCACACACCAATCTCAATGCTACATTGCCACATGCAATCTTTAAACAGTTTTCCTGTAGCTGTTTTATTATTATTTTTTAAAATTAAATTATTATTTTTTCAACCTTTGGAAAAAGAGTTTATATAAAAGTAATCTGTTTTTAAATGGCATCTGGCCTGTTCATTTGTGGTTCTACACGACTTGCCCATTGAGCTCCACAAGACATTTCTAAGCATCTATAGTATTGCTAAATGACAAATTTAGTTTTAGAACATCTGCTGAAATACCATATATATATATATATATATATATATATATATATATATATATATATATATATATATATATATATATATATATATGGTACACACCACACCTGGAGGAGGTCCATATTCCACGAGTAGGAATATAGTGTGGCCCCTTTAAGAGATGAGCGCTCCCTACTATCTGCCAGTATTTTGCGTGTGCGCGCCGAACAATGCCGCGATTCATGTGAACAGTGTGAGACACACAGACTCGGGAGTGCTCTTGTTCAGAACAGTAACCTGTGCATTTGTTTTAGCCGCTTGTAATGCATTTTGTTCAATATAACACATGTACTGTAAGTGGTGATGTGTTAATGATTTAACCCTGAGACATGAGCGAGAGTGAGCTTCAGTGTATTCGCGCATCGCGCTCTGACTGCAGAGAATGTGCTCAATGTAAACACACTTTTCTTTCGACCTGGTGTCTAATATTATTGTAATACAGTTCGAGGAGGAAGGAAGGAAGGAAGAGGACAAAGGGGTCGACTTTGGACTGCTGACGTCTTTTATTTAAACTCAAACAACAACGCGCACACTTCAGTGTGACTCTTTTCTTCATTCACTCAATAACAGTTTCACTTCCGGCTTCCGGGTCAACTCAGAGTCTCAGGGGGTGCGTCAGCAGTCCGTCTCTCTCTTCCATGCTTCTGATTCTGCCAGCGTTTTAAGCTCTCACCACGCCCATTACTGGAATAAGAGACAGGTGTTATCAATCTGCGTCCAACCCACTCACTTACCGCTCGTCCCGCGGCTCTCTCTCCCGCTGCAGACCTCGCTGAACCACGCCCCCCTTGCCACAATTATGTTAAACAGAAAATATAGTAGTTTATAGGCAATAACTGCACTTTTGGCTTAGAATATTAATGTTAACCATTTTCTTTCCCTATTAATGTTTGTTGCTGCATCCTTTACGTCTATGGCTTATCCCGATTTCTCCAACTACGGACCATGGATCAAACAGAAAATGCAAGCGGGGTTAACGCGCATTAATACATTTAGTGGCGTTAAAATGAATTTGCGTTAACGCGTTATTAACATTAATAATATATATATATATATATATATATATATATATATATATATATATATATATATATTAGTATATTTTTTGCATAAAATCTATGGAAACTTCACTTGTAGTAGCTACAGAAACCATCATACAATTGGAATACAATATAGGAGAAACATATTATAGATATTAGTGGTAATTGTTCAGCAGTGTATTTGATATCTTACCCAATTAAATGCAAGAGATGCAATAAATTATATTGGTCAAAAAAAATAATAATGGTATTACGTCATTCATGGAGAAACTCCAGCACTGAAGCCACTGGGGAGTTAACTGAGTCCACCTCACGGCCTCTACACCAAGTGTTTAGGCTGTACAGTCTCCTGGTGGAAGGAGCTCTGGAGCTCTTTCCACGACACCTGCTAAAAGACTCTCATCTATGAACTGCGGCCCATCAGAGGCCAGACCCATAGGTTCTTCAACTCTGTCTGGGGGTGGAATATCGTGCCCCCCGCCTGTGTCAGCAGATCGCTCCTCAGAGGGACCTGCCAAGGAAGGCCGTCTAACAGGTTGTTGATGTTGGAGAACCATACTCTGGATGGCCGCCGGGGTGCTACTAAGAGCAGGCTGATGCCCTCCCAGCGGACCCGCTCCAGAACTCCCGGGAGCAGAGCGATTGGGGGAAATGCATACAGACGTAGCTTCAGCCACGTCTGTGTCATGGCATCCAGGCCCAACAGGGCCGGATGACTGAGGGAGAACCACAGTGGGCAGTGGGACGTCACTCGAGACGCGAACAGATCCACTTCCACTCTTGCATATGGCCTCCACCACCTCTGGATGGAGACACCAGTCCCTGGGCCTCAGCCCCTGCCTCGACAGGATGTCTGCTACCTCGTTTTGGTCCCCGGGAATGTACATCGCTCTGAGGGATGACAGTTTCCCTTGGGACCACAGGAGGACCTGATGCGCCAGTCTACACAGAGGGAGTGACCTCAGACCCCCTGATGGTCTAGATATGTCAGATCATATCAGGACATGGTGGCCGCAGAGGTCTGGGAGAAAGCTCCTCAGAGCTTTGTAGACTGCAGCATTTCAAGGCAGTTGATGTGCCAGGAGGAATGCTGGGTCCCCCACGGACCTCACGCCAAGCAGCCTTCCATGACCGTGCCCCAGCCAGTAAGGGAAGCATCTGTTGAAACGTTTTTCTGGCAACCCGATGCTCCCAATACTGGCCCTAGGGACTGAAACCAAGGTT
Source organism: Pseudorasbora parva (assembly GCF_024679245.1). Lineage (NCBI taxonomy): Eukaryota > Metazoa > Chordata > Actinopteri > Cypriniformes > Gobionidae > Pseudorasbora > Pseudorasbora parva. The sequence goes on along the minus strand of NC_090182.1, from coordinate 36,313,322 downwards.
TCTTCCATATGACGAAGGAGCGAAGGCATCTGCGCGTTACCCTGATCATATGGAAAGGATTTCCCTTCGGGGAAAACCCCTTGGTCTTCAGCCACCACTGTAGGGATCTCATGTGGAGCAGGCCGAATTAAATCACATTGGACACTGCTGCCATGAGACCCAGCAGTCTCTGGAACTGCTTGAAAGTGAGGCTGCGGCCTAGCTTCACTCTGGAGACCTCCGCCAGTATGGACTCGATATGTGTTGGAGACAGTTGCGCCCACATCGTTGTTGAGTCCCATATGACTCCCAGCTACATGGTCCGCTGGGAGGGCGTCAACACACTTTTCTTTGTGTTGAGTCTGAGCCCAAAGCACCTCATATGAGCCAGAACGACATTTCTTGTTGTCGAACTGTACAATTTGGCCAGAATGAGCCAGTCCTCGATATAATTGAGAACACGGATGCCCTGGAGTCTCATTGGAGCCAGAGCTGCAGAGCTGACTGACGATGGGATAGTGAGCATCTTGAACCTGAATCTCCTAGATCTGAAGTACCTCAGATCTAATAAGGGACGCAACCCCTCCATCCTCTTTGGGAACCATGAAGTAGCGACCGTAAAAGCCTGACTTTCTGTCTGGTGGAGGGATATACTATATGGCCTCCTTTACCACCAGGGAGCACACTGTTCCATAACCTTCCACTGGGCTGGGCACACCACCATTCAGACCACACCGATGAACCTCGGTGGTGGAACACTGAACTGCAGTCTGTACCCTTTGCCCACGGTACACAGGGCCAAGGTAGATATATTCGGGAGGCATAAACATACACCGAGATACTCTACTATGGGAACAAGCCTCTTGAAGCTGGTATCTGGTATCTGGTAGGCAGCTGCAGCAGCATGCGTGTAGCGTTTGCTGGAAATCAATAAGGCCCGAGCGTCGCAGACGGCGGATCGCAGCATCAACTTCCAGAAAACTCCACGGAAGATGCAACCTCGATTGCTCTCCAGGAGAGGGGGCTTCATCTGACTCAACAGGGCCACAACAGCTTAGGGCGGCCACTGTGAATCCCAGATAAATATAAAGACAAGTGAACACAAATTGGATGATAGGCTGATGATCTATCTCCTCAAAGTTATATAAATCAAATTTAATTCCTCAGAATTAAATGCCACTATAATCACCTTTCAAGTGAACATGGTCTGAATGATAGGCTGAATAAACATATCTAACTCTGCAAAGTCAGATAATGTGCAGCCATAATCATCAGACGATACTGATTAAGTGTATTTGTTATGTATTATGTATTTAACTGAGTCATTATCTACACGCTGCCTCTGCAAACGTGAGATTTGATTCGTTTACAACATATTTGGCTTTCATCCCACGAGATGAAAGACTATAGGAACGAGGCTGAAACACTCGAAAAAGGTGCGGCTGTATGCTTCGAGATATTTGTCAACGCACACAGCCAGCACCCTCGGAAGCTGACTGCATGCCTCGCACCAAACAGTATCACATGTACACCGATCGCGTGTGTTCACTCTTATTGCAGATGCGTAATCCACGCACTGCCTCGGCAACACAAGATCGAGCCTTGCATTTCGAGGTGGCGAGCTCTAGTTTACTTCACTCCCTCGATGCTGAGCACATCTAATTCCTCGGAATCAGATCGCTCAAGTATCTGGTTCTCCACCCGGGGGAAGAAGCTGCAACTTTTGCTTCCGCACGAGACAGAGAACACCGGGTCACTACAGGCAGCCCCCTCAAGAACTGCCCAAGCGCCCTTATTCTATGAATGAGGCAGCGTGTTTGGTGCTTAATGTCACCCGACTTGATGCTGAGCACATCTAATTCCTCAGAATCAGACGGCTCAAGCATCGGGTTCTCCACGCCGGGGGAAGAAGTCGCAGCGCGGGCTTCCATTCCACGCGGGGAAGGAGAACATCTGAACTGTCAGCTAGAACTGAGAAACTGCCTCAGCAGTCCCAAGACTGCTGACAAGTACATTTGCGAGCCCACTGATCTACGCCCACCGTGCTACCTCAACAAAAGTTGGACAGAACTACGGGGATCACAAGCCTGCCACATAATTCTCATTTGGACAAACAACACCAAATAGACAAACAATTCAAACACAGAGCGCTTCACTGAAGAGCAGAAAAGCTAACTGTGCTATGTGACGGCGTCTTTTTGTACCTTCCAGGTATGCTGTCACTCGCTACGTCATGACGCAACACCAATCAGGATTGGCCTTTTTTCATTCAAGCTTCAGGCGCGGCACACAGGCGGCGTACCCCCAAACTGTCATCTCAATGACGCAGTGCGAGTTCCCTTGAAAAGGGAACACCAAGTACCATACAAAACTAAATAGTGTGTCTAATGACAAAGGTTAATATTATCTTGTATTACAGAATACAACCGTAGATACGTTGCTTACAGATCGCTCACTCGATCCTTCTAGAAAACGTCACCTTTTCCACCATATAAGTTAAAACAATAGTCATTTGACAAGGCTATTCATTTTGTAAATATATATAAATAATAACGCATTAATAATGCGTTAACGCAAAATAATTTTAACGGCACTAATTTTATTAACGCATGTTACGCAGCGCGCATTTTATGTTTGGTCTGTGGCATAGCCGTAGTTGGAAAAAGTGAGAGCAGTATACGTGCAGCAGCGAACATTAATTTGGGAAAGAAAAGGGTTGACATTAACATTACTATTCTAAACCAAAATTGCAGTTTTTGCCTGAAAGCTACCATATTTTCTGTTTAACTTTTATTAGACTGCAGGTCTATAAGAAAGAAAAGTGCATTTTTTCACTGAGCACATTCTCTGCAGTCCGAGCGCGATGCACTGAAGCTCACTCTCGCTCATATCTGAGGTAAATCATTAACACCATCACCACTTACAGCACGTTTTATTGAACTAAATACATTACAGTCAGCTAAAATGAATACGCAGGTTACTTTTCTGAATAAGAGCGCTCCCGAGTCCGTCTTCTTCACAATGTCCAAGTGAATCGCGGCACAGTTCGGTGCACATACAAAATACCAGCAGTTCAACAGTGAACGCAGATTTCTTAAAGGGTCCGCACTATATTCCTACTCTTGGAAAATGGACCTCCTCCAGGTATGGTGTGGATCTGGTACGCTCCGCATGACAGTTTTCACATTACCAATTTTTCATACGAACTGTGTTCCCTGTTCTAAATTAAACTGCCAGTGTAAAAACTCCCTTTATAGTCTTAAAATGAGAGAAATCACTACTTATTCCTAATTTTTAAGTTTAAGTTTAAGAGACATGAACAATTTATTTGATAAACATCTATGACCTTTGATACATCTAGTCTTCATGCTATATCGATTATTATTGAATAAGTATGGTTTCATTAATAATAAATGTATATTTTTATAAAGCTAGCATATTTGTCAAAACCCATGTTGATTAGAGAATTATAAAAACTTAATTTAAACTTAATTTTAGATACATTTACAATTGCTAAAAATGTGCGATTAACTTGTGATTAATTGCGAGACAATCATGCGATTAATCGCGATTAAATATTTTTATCGATTGACAGCCCTAAGATATATATATATATATATATATATATATATATATATATATATATTTTTTTTTTTTTTTTTTTTTTTTTTTGAGAACTTAAGTATGATGTTTTTGCATGCTTGTATTTCAGAGTACATTACAGTCACTGCGTAGCCTACATTTTTACAAACGTTATATAAACATGCAGTATTGTTGATGAAAAAAAACGAGTCTAAAATCACTGGGTGTGGTTTTGTCTGAGGGAATGAAGAGTGTTTGTGCTTGTGGTTGCCAGATTTCAGTAATTTAAATCTCCTAAACAGAGCTTTTCTGTGAAAAGAACACTTATACTATCTGGTGTTTCACCTAAACATGTACAATATGGCAACCATATGCACGCAAGCTCTCTCTCACATGCAGATGATCTGAAAACACAGATAAGCAGGCTGCATTTTAGCCATCTCCATTTGAGATGTTCTGCTTAAAGTGCCATTCAGTCGGTCTGTGTTCTGTCAGGACGGTCAGGAATCACGAGCTGCTTCGCTGAACAAATGAGCTGCATAAGCCAATCAGAGCAGTTAAACCAGTTGATCCGGAAGGAATTTCATATGTTGTGTTTCTCAGCACTAAAATTACGATACTGTTTTGAGGCAGATTAAAAAAATAGATAAAATCAGAGCTTATGTGTTGCAAGTACAATATTGTATGAGTAAAAAATTAATGCCATGCTTTTCTTCCCTACACTGGATCATCTAACCGGTCAGAGCAGGACTCTTCTAAATAAGGACAAAACAGAGCATTACATCCTAGGGACAATTCTTAGGGTTGTAAATGGACCTGTAAAACTGTATCTGAACAATTTTGCCCCTTAGGTAAGTCACAAACCCTCTATATAGATATCAGAGAACAATTTAACATATTGTTTCAACTCATTCTAGGGCATCTTTAAAAAATTTCAACATGATCTCATGGTAATACGTATAAATAGTACGAGTGTGCAATATCGTTGAATGTAAAGCCAAAATGAGTTTTGCCGTGCAAATGCTACGCAGTTTTTCACGTGCATATGATACGCTCTTGGGTAGGATTAGGGAGGTGGGGTGGGGGGTCCGTATGTATAATACGCCATAAATTGTGTCTCATATGCACGTGAAAATCTGCGTACCATATGCACGCCAAAACTCATTTTGGCGTATACATTCCACGAGATTGCACACTCGTACTATTTATACGCATTTACGCAAGATCGGGCTCAAATGTTCTATGTGTATGCCATAGTAAATAGATGGGTATTTAGTCTAGATTTAAACTGACAGAGTGTGCCTGTTTCCCAAACAATGCTAGGTCCAGATTTTAGGTGCTAAATAGGAAAATGATCGACCGCCTGCAGTTGATTTTGGTATTCTAGGTATTATCAACTGTCCAGAATTTTCAGACCGCAATAGACGTGATGGAGTATAATGTTTTAAGAGCTCACTAAATTACTGGGAAGCTAAACCATTTAGTGCTTTGTAAGTAATAAGTAAGATTTTAAAATGTATGCAATGTTTAATAGGGAGCCAGTGCAGTGTTGACAGAACTAGGTTAATATAATCATACTTCTGCTTTTTGGACCAGTGGCAGTTTATTTATTAAGAGAGCAGGGCAACCACCCAATAGAGCATTACAATAATCTAACCTTGAGCTCATGAACTAACTGGTCAGTTTGCATTGAAAGCATTTGGCGTAATTTATATATATATATGTTTAAGATGGTAGAATGCAGTTTCACAAATGCACAGATTTCTCAGTGACAATAAGGGCTTGACTGAGCAGTCATCAAGTTTTAGAAAGTATTCTGGATTACTACTTGTGGAGTTTTTTTTTGCCCAATAAATAATAAAAAAAAACTTTTTTTTCTGAATTAAGTTGCAGGAAATTACTATTCATCCAATTTTTTATATCAGCTATGCATTCCGTTAATCTCATGAATTGGTACATTTCGTCAAGGCATGAAGAAGTATAGAGCTGAGTATCGTCAGCACAGCAATAATACTATACTTCTTAATGAAATCTCCCAGTGGTGGCATATACAGAACATGTCAGTAAAATAACAAAGGTCCTAACACTTAGCCTTGCAGTACTCCATACTGAACTTGTGATCGGTGTGACATCTCTTCATTTACTGCTACAAACTGATAATGGTCCGATAGGTATGATTTCAACCATGCCAATGCAATTCCACTAATGCCAACATTATTTTAATTTACAAGATTTTAACATAATTAAAGCTAAGACCGAGTAACACTAATAGAGAGATACAACCACGATCAGATGATAAGAGTAAATCATGTGTAACTCTGAAGAGAGCAGTCTTAATTTTGACAGCAATTTTTTATGTAGTTTATTGTAAAATTAAATTTAGGTCTAGTTTTAGTCATCTTAATTGTTTTAGTTTTAGAGAAACTAAAATTAAATAAGTTCATTCATTAATTACTTTGCTTCATAATATGTGTGGCATTGAGGTGATATTCACTATGCATAACTATTCCAATGATAAAATAAAACATTTATGTATTTATTTATTAATTAATTTCATCATATGTATGAGTATTTTAATTTGATTGTGTTTATACTGCAAATCATTCAATTATATGTTACTCGTTAGATTTAATAAAGCTTCCATTTATCTTGTTTTGTTGCTTGCTTTGTTTTCTTTCTACTATCAACATGATTTGTTATTCAGAGATTTTTCTTTAAATACAATAAGTACATTTGGTTTTCAACCATTGAAAATGGGTCAAATTCAACAGTTTGAACAGTGGGATTTTCATATATGTGGGATTGAATCAAATAAAGATGTTAAAAGATAAGTTTTTTTAAGAACCAAAAATATAAAAGGATCCAAAATAATATATATACTAAATATATTCAATGTAATTTTAGAGTTACAGGCACACAAACTTTGTAAACAGAATATTTGGTCTTAAGACAGGAATGTTGAATCAATGCAATTATATATAGTTTCAACATGATTTATTCTTTTGATATAAAATATATATAATTGGTTCCAATATATATCTATATAATTGGTTCCAAATCTCAGGTAAAATAAGTTTAGATTGTATTAGATGTAAGGCACATCTTGCTGAAATGGATTCATAAAAAATAAAATAAAAAGTCAAGTTCCTAAAGCTGGTTCCTTGAAGTTGACCTTTATCAAATAAAAATTGTGAAAGTAATTTAGCAGTTTTTATCTTTGACTGACAGACATTTAACATTTTAACTGAAACAAGTTGTGATAACATGTTAAAGGCAAAATGTGAAATGTAATCTAAAATAATACTCTTTTGTCAAATTATCACTGCTGTGCTTAATGGAATAGTGAAAGGCACTGAGCTTGTTTCTGAAAAACTGCCCTAGGAGTTCATATCAAATCAATGGCACCTGATGACTGAATACTTCAGTTCACTTATCAGTTTAATGGCAGATCCCCAGTACCCTCAGATCATTTCTGCTCTTTAGCTGCCATGGTTAAGTGTGCTTCCTTAAAGTCTTTCTCAATATTGTGAAATCATGCTCCATGTGCAATTTTCATAATCAAAATGAGATCAATTTGTATGACACTGGTCTCAATAATAAGCCATCGAGGGTCATTATTTTGACAGCAACTCTCTCTGAGGATTCATGGAAGTGATTTGCTGTTTTACACGTATAGAGCTGATGGATAGATGCTTTACTGAGATGTAGAGACATCAATAATTACTTCACCAGTGACAAACAGTTCATGAAATATAAATGACTGGCCTCATTTCCAAGAAACGCAGCATATACGGCTGTTTGGGAGCTAGGAGGCCTGCATCATCCAGTCTGAGAAATCTTCACCATGTATATAGTAGCTCTTTGTCATGTCGACACACAGTATTTTCAGAGCATGAGTGATACGGGACCTAATTAAGAAAATGGGAGGTATAATAAGAGAGTGTAATATGAAGGACTGATTACGTTGGTGACACTCAACGCTAAAGGGAGGAGAGGTATCAATGCTCTTTAGGGTCTTTTTGGATATATAGTTAGATAAAACTCTCGTCTTTAAGCGTTTGTGCATGTAACTGAATGTAACTAAAGAGTTAAAACCATAACAAAAAGTGTGCTTGGAATTAAATGAACATTAACTGAAATAAAATATAAGTAAACTTTTAATTTAGTTTAATTGGTGTACTAAAGCTAAAACTGAAATAAAAATGAATAAAAACTATATTATACATAAAAACATCTCGGTTACGTATGTAACCCTCGTTCCCTGAAGGAGGGAACGGAGACGTACGTCAGACTTAGACCGACGAATTGACTTTAGAGACCAATCTTACTTTCGAGTGTGTAAAACGAGCCAATAAAATTTGGCATGCGATCCACGCATTCCACGCTCCGCAGCGCGGGTATAAATAGGAAGTGGAATGGTAGATCAGCGCTTTTTCTGCTGAGGAGCCGACTAGTGACTCGGACTCCTAGCAGAAGCACAGCATCTGGTGACGGGATGTACGTCTCTGGTCCCTCCTTCAGGGAACGAGGGTTACATACGTAACCGAGACGTTCCCTTTCAGTCGGTCACATTCGACGTACGTCGGACTTAGACCGACAAATTGGGATCTCTATTGAAAACGCCAGGATGCTTGCCCTTCCAGCGTCCTGCTCGAGCACACTGTACCGTCTAGTATGGTACGGAAGTCAGGGCTCCAAGCAGGGAGGACAGTCACTGCAGTTTCTGCAAGACCCACTCAGTATGACTATTGGATAAAGCTGGGAAAAATAAAGCGTGCCCGTCTCGTGAGAGAGAATGCTGCGGGACCACGGCCCACTGAGGGCATGGTGGTAGAGTACACATAAGGACTAACCTGGCAGGGTAGTGTAACATATGCAGTCTCTGGGGTGGTTCCAACCTAATTGTAGGGGGGAAAGAACACGCCCAGAGACGACAGAGCGGGCTCTGTCCAGGGAAAGACACTGGGCTAGCCAGTAGGGTACCTGGTACCGTGGAAGAATACACATATGGGGTTGCCGTGAGGGAACCGCTACACATGGAACCCAGCCTACAACCACGTTTCACAAGCATACGGGTGCAGGCCTAGCGCCAGATGGTCCGCAACGTCTGACACTGCAGGGGTGAGGCAGGAACTCATAGGGTTAGCCGTTTCCGGGGAACACAACTAGAGATAATAGAGGGCCAGAGGGCGGGAGTGGGGTTTGCAAGCCGACACGAGATCGGGCACTTAGCGCTACTGGCCCCTGGGGGCAAGGATGCGGGAAGATACCGGCTCTACACGGAGGCTATAGAATCAAGCGAACGTGTTAGGTGTCGCCCAGCCCTCAGCTCTACATATGTCTGTCAGCGAGGCGCCTTGAGCCAGCGCCCAGGAAGAAGCAACACTCCTTGTGGGGTGTGCTTTTACTCTGAACGGGCAAGGCACGTCTTGGGACTGGTAAGCCAAGACTATAGCATCTATTATCCAGTGGGCTAACCTCTGCTTGGAGACAGCCTTCCCCTTCTGCTGGCCTCCGTAACAGACGAAGAGTTGCTCTGAGGTCCGAAAGCTTTGGGTCCGGTCAATGTAAGCGCGAAGAGCGCAGACCGGACACAACAAAGCTAGGGCTGGGTCTGCCTCCTCCGAAGGCAGCGCTTGCAGGTTCACTACCTGAGCCTGGAAGGAAGTGGTAGGAACCTTGGGCACATATCCGGGCTAGGGTCTCAGGACAATGTGAGAGTTACCGGGCCCAAACTCTAGGCACAATTCATTGACCGAAAGTGCATGCAGGTCCCCTACCCTCTTGATAGAGGCCAATGCAGTCAGGAGCACTGTCTTCATTGACAAGATTTTAAGCTCACATGACGCCAAAGGCTCGAAAGGAGGGCTCTGAAGTGCCCTGAGCACTAGAGCTAAATCCCAAGAGGGTACCGAGTTTGGGCGAGGAGGATTTAGTCTCCTCGCACCTCTGAGGAACCTGACGACTAGGTCGTGCTTCCCTACGGACTTACCTTCTACTGCATTGATGACGTGGATGATTACGTTACTGTTTATCATCTGTCCTTCATCGTCTAAAGCCCGCCCTGATGATTTCATTGGTCCGAACAGTTTCTGTTTGGGGATATACTCCTCTATGGAGCAAGGCCAGACCGAACTGTCCGACCTAAAATTGTTGTGGGCGGGGCTAAGTTCGGCTGGCATCCAGGCTAGTGTTTTTGTACCTCAGAAATAAAATTAAGGTTTTTTGTTTTTGTTTTTTGATAAACGGCAACGGTGTTTGTTTACTGCAGCTCGGAAAAGATTGTGCATGAACATGCGTTCATATGCGCGTGCACAAAATGAACCGTGTATTTTCCAGCAGAAATATCTGTGTGGATACCAGACTGACAGAACAATATATGGGTATGATGGTCCTCCTCCTCATCATAAGTGCACATAGGCTACATAACAAGACAATGGTCAATATGGATGCACATCCCTCAGTAAATAATAACAATAAATCAAATATTGCTTTAACATGCATAATATAAAACACAGTAGCATCCTATGGCAAGTGATGTAAAAAACTGTAATATTTAAAAATGTCTGTGTAATAAGTGTACACACGTTGTGCACCCACCTATAGGCGCATATGTGACCCCTCAGGAAAACCAGGGACACAAGTTGGCAGCTCTACTTTTGAGCAAAATGATAAAAAAAATGTGTTTTATTTATTTATTTATTTTTAATATGTGAAATATGACTTTTGTTATTCCCCCGACCTCCAAGGGACACGTGGCTAATTATTTAAGCAGCGCTCTGGCTGGCTCTAGAGACGATCTGAGCGACGATGAAAGCGGCTTAATAAGACTGAATAATATCCCTAATCTACAACTGAGCGAAGATGAAGAAGAGGAAGAATGTATCAGACGAGTTGGACTGTAAGATATCAGAGGCTATACAGATAATAACATTTGATGGGGATAAAGACAGAGAAATGGGTAAAATCTACAAATGTGGCTATAGTGTAGGGGAAAAGTGCATGTCATCAAGTTTTGACGCAAATCAGTCAGAGGTTCGAATCCGCCTTTTGGCACACTCTCTCTACTCTCTTTTCCCATCACATATCAAATCGGAAAGGCATTTTTTTCCAATAAGAATTGAGAAGATATTAGAAAAGTGGAAGTAAAGCATCTAACATGTGTTTAATAATAAGTGTTTCTCAGTTAGAGAGCATGGCAAAAGGCGGATTTGAACCTCTGATCGATTTGCATCAATATTTGATGATATGCACCTTACCCCATAATATAGCCACAGTTACGGATTTTACCCATTTCTCTGTCTTTATCCCTGTCAAACAGACACACAGTACATATGCTCTCTGAATTTTCCCGTTGTATCCATCGTTACAACCATGCAACTTTACAGTGGTGAGCTTTACAGGGGGTATGGCTTTCTAAATGAGATGTAAATGAGTCCTATTGTCACTCCCAGTAGGTGAGAACTGCACAATCTTTAGAGGCCTTTTTCTCTTGTTTAAACTTTAAAACTCCAAATATTTCCAGACTTCCATGTGTTATACATCATTGGAAAGCTTCGAGACCAAACTTTCAGTATCTGTGAAACTAAATGCCCCAGAACCGACTTGTGCCCCTGCTTTCTGTGATTAGTCACATATTACAAACCCTTTAAATAAAATTAAAACAAAATATTTACAACCAGGTTTTTGTTGGTCGTGCCAACAATGCACTTGGACATATCTCTTTTTCAGACCAGCATGCCCATGAGTGAACAGATGGACACAAGTGTATTTGTGATTTAAACAATGTGGCGCATGCTGTGAAAATGATAACTGCGTCGGGCTGAAACTAGCAAAAAAAACCTGCGTGTCACCTGGCATCAATTACATTGCCTGGTCTATGACATGGCCCTTGTTTTTATTGCCTCTTTGTGATTAATTGCTTGTTGTATTCCTAATTTGTAAGTTGCTTTGGATAAAAGCATCTGCTAAATTAATAAATGTAAATGTAATTCCCAATCTTCAGCCTCTCTCCAAATTGTGCCAATTGTGTGATAATTATTACACTATTTGCCATCTTTAGATGAATTGCCACTGCACAACAGACAAAATTCAGTTTACTGCCTGCCTTTTGTTTGTAGTAATAGTGCAATGTTAATTGGACCAGGAAAATAACACTGCTATTTACTGCTATATTAAATGCTCTGCATACATATTGAACATTTGCCCCTTATTTTGTCTAAAGGCATAATATTTGGTCTAAATTGCAGCTTCTTCTTTTCAAGAACCATCTGTTAAGATGGGGACAAACTGTCTCACTGTTAAAATCTCACTGTTATTAATTTTAATTATTAATCAGAACATTTGATGACATTATAAACAAACTGTAAAATAGAAATTCAAAGTTCTTGTTTGAGGCTGTTAGGTATTTTGATGACACAATAATGACTCCATTGACTGTAAAAGTTTTTTTTTTTAGTGTGTGTGTTTTTTATTTTATTTTATTTTTTAAACCTACACACTTGGAAGCCTCCATAGTATAAGCCATTCAGAGTTTGTGATGTTGATATAGCTGTTAGAATAACACAGTAACCGGTCATGCCACCTGAAGCGCACTGTGCTCTTCAGTTGGTAATTTGAATGACCTTAAATAACTTTATTAAGTGAAATAGGCCCTTTACATTTTCTGGCTGAGCCGATCTCTTTATGTCAGGATCAATGAGTATGGGAGTCTTGTTAACAGTTGTTTGATAATAACAGTGACATTATATTTAACAACTAGAACTATGCTTCATGGATAGCATTGCTTTTTTTTTTACTTTCTTGTTTAAAGGGATAGTTCACCAAAAAAATTAAAATCACCCTACGATTTACTCTCCCTCGAACAATCCTAGGTTTATATGACAATTCTATATATGACATTCAATACAATCAGAGTTATAATAATAAATATCCTGACTCTTTCAGTCTCTACAATGGCAGTGAATTGCATACAAAAAATTAAGCCCACAAAAGTCCATCCATCCATTATAAAAGTAACCATGGGGTAATTTACTTTTTTTTGTGTGTGTGTGTGTGAACTCTCCCTTTAAGAAGCTCACTTCCCAGACTGCAACATTGTGTCACCCAGATCCAGGCCCGGTTCCAGAATCAAATCACTGAGGGTGCTTCTGAAATTACTGAGGGTGCTCTAAGCAACGGCTCCACCATAGCGATGTAGAGTTCGAAATTTATGATTATTTATTTACAGGTCATTTACTTTAATGTGTTACTAGTATTTTACATTTGCACTTGACCAATACAGAATAGCACTTACTGATCACCACAGCAACGACCAAAAGCGCACACTCCTGGATCATATCTACGTCTCTCATCCGGATTTGTGCCTTCAGGCGGGTATGTTACATAGTTATCATAACTATCAGAATCCAGTGTTCTGTATATTGCGTACGTGAGTTTTTGTTGTAGATGGCTATTGCTGCGCGTTTAGCAAGAATACAAAACCAACCCATTGGGCCACTGAATCTGCATTAACGACAACAGCTGGGGCAACAGCCTTAGTCCTAATGGGTTGTAGCTATCTTAGCTATCAAAATCCAGTGTCCGGCACTTTGCAGACGTGAGTTTTTGTTGTAGATGTCTGTCTTTAAAAAAAAAAAAAAAAAAAAAAAAAAAAATTTTGTTGTGTATTGTGCTAATTAATTGAGATTTCTTACAGCTCTTACTTGGCCTTGTCTGTTCCGTTGCTTCTATTACTCTCCCCTTTTTTGTAAGTCGCTTTGGATAAAAGCGTCTGCTAAATGATTAAATGTAAATGTAAATTTTAACATGTCATCTTCCTGAGAACCACAAAAAAAAGGTTATGTGAATTTAGAGTTTTTTTGTTTGTTTTTTTTATTCCTATGTTATATGCAATATATTCTACTATACAGAGGACACCAGAACCCCTTTATTGAGGAAATTAAAAGACACGAATAGACAAACAATGGATTTTTTTTTCATTCATTCATCAAACCCATTTATTTGACCCAAACTTTGTATAAAGATGATTGTGGCAAGGGGGGCGTGGTTCAGCGAGGTCTGCAGCGGGTGAGAGAGCCGCGGGACGAGCGGTAAGTGAGTGGGTTGGAAGCAGATTAATAACACCTGTCTCTCGTTCCAGTAATGAGCGCGGAGAGGGGATAAAACCTAGGTGGAACCGGAGATCCAGGAGAGAGAGAGGGACTGCTGACGCGACACACACACACACTCACGGACATTGAGTTGTGAGACACGTTGACCCGGAAGCGGAACGTTTAACCGGAACCCGGAAGTGACTGAGAGAAATACACACGGGCAACAGCCGTGTGAAGAGACTGAGTTTTTGTTCTAATAAAGAGAAACGTCAGCAGTCAAACCGACCCCCTTGTCCTCTTCCTTCCTTACACAAACGAACTTTATCACACTGGTGCCGAAACCCGGGAAGGAAGTAGGACAGCGCCGCCGCCATGACAACGCCCTCCGCCTCGCCATTTGCGGACATCATCACCTCCCTCGCGGTCCTCCACCAAGACCAACATCAGGCAATGCTGGACCTGCGGGCGGACCAGGAGCGCCGCTTCGAGGCGATTGTCCGCGGCCAGCAAGAGGACCGCGAGCGGTTCCGGAGCTGGATGGATCGGGAGGTTCGCGCCGAAGCCGCCGGGCGGGCTAGCGCATCGGCCCACATGCCCCTCCACAAGATGGGGCCAGAGGACGATCCGGAGGCCTTCATAGACCTCTTCCAGAAGACCGCGGAGGCCTCCGGCTGGCCCCGGGCACAGTGGCCGGTGCGCCTCATTCCATTACTAACAGGAGAAGCCCAGGCGGCCGCCCAACATCTGCCGGTAGCGAACCTCCTGAAGTACGAGGATCTAAAAAGGGCCATCCTACAGAGGGTCGGTCGGACCCCGGAGCAACACCGCCAGAGGTTTCGCTCCCTGGAATGGGGCGAGGCCGGCCGACCCTTCGCTATGGCCCAACAGCTCCGGGACTCGTGCCGCAGATGGCTCTTGGCCGGCGGAAGCGACGTGGACCATACCATCGATCTGGTGGTGCTGGAGCAATTCATCACTCGGCTCCCAAGAAAGACCGCCGAGTGGGTCCAGTGCCACCGGCCCACGTCGCTGGAGACGGCCATCCAGCTGGCGGAGGACCACCTGGTGGCGTGCCCGGGGGTCGGCGAGCCCTCACTAACTTCTCACTCTCTCTCTCCCCCCTCTGTCTCTCCCTCTCGCCCTGTCCCTCTCCACAGGTCCCGTCCTCCAGGCCCTCCTCGCGTTCCCCCCAGAGGTCGGGGTGGGATGGGCCCAGGACCGTCCGGGAGTTCGCGGGCTCCGCCCAGGGGGGCGGGGCCGCTGGGGGCGGGTGGGGACAATGGCTCCGGTTGCACACCCTCCCCGCGCTCATTTTCCAACCCACTCCCCGCCGCAGGGGTGGCGGGTAAGCCTGGGCAGGCCTGCTGGCGGTGCGGTGATCCGGATCATTTTGTGGACCGATGTCCGAGGATGGACATCGGGACAATGATCCGGATCCCGGACGTCCAGCGGACCACCCCCGATCAAGCAGGAGAGTACCAAATTCCTGTAAGTATCAAGGGGGGTACATATCAGGCCTTGGTGGATTCAGGATGTAACCAAACCTCGATCCATCAAAGCCTGATGCAGCCTGGGGCATTGGATACAAGCCGCATGGTTAAGGTGCGGTGTGTGCACGGGGATGTGGTGGAATATCCGGTTGTCCCAGTCACGATACAGTTTAGGGGGAAAAAGCATAGTGTTGAGGTGGCGGTTAGTCCCCACCTCCGGCATCCGCTAATTCTGGGGACGAATTGGCCCGCCTTTTCGGCAGTATTGGGGTCGTTATGCGCGGATGCCGCTTGGGAAAACAAGGCTAGGAACGGGGCGGTGCGAGTGCAGGTTGGCGAGACTGATACGGGACCCTTGGGAACAGCTTCAGAGGAACCGAGCGGGGTCGAGAGACTGATTCTCTCGGACCGCGATGACTTCCCTCTGGAGCAGTCTCAAGATGAGACCCTAAAACATGCATTTCAGCAGGTCCGCTCTATCGACGGTCAGTCTCTCCAACCCGCGTTGCCCGTCACGTATCCTTATTTTGCCATAATTAAGGATCGGTTGTATCGAGTGACCCAAGACACTCAGACAAAAGTGGATACAACCCAGTTATTAGTACCAAAGAGCCGCCGGGAAATGCTTTTCCAGGCGGCTCACTCGAACCCGATGGCGGGCCACCTGGGGCAGGCGGCCACACTGAATCGCTTAATGACCCGATTTTTTTGGCCAGGCATTCATGACAATGTGCGCAGGTGGTGCGCGTCTTGCCCTGAATGTCAGTTGGTGAATCCACTGGCCGCCCCAAAAGCGCCATTGCGCCCCCTTCCATTAATGCAGGTCCCCTTCGAGAGAATTGCGATGGACCTCATCGGGCCATTGGAGCGATCCGCACGCGGACATCGTTTTGCGTTAGTCATCGTGGACTACGCAACACGATATCCGGAGGCAGTGGCTCTCCGCAACATCTCCGCGAAGAGTGTTGCGGACGCACTGTTTCGTCTGATCTCCCGAGTGGGGATTCCGAAAGAAATCCTCACTGATCAAGGCACGGCGTTTATGTCACGCACGATGAGCGAACTCTACGGATTATTGGGCATTAAATCCATTCGAACAAGCGTCTATCACCCACAAACGGACGGCTTGGTCGAACGATTTAATCGCACTCTTAAATCCATGATCCGTAAGTTCGTACAGGAAGACGCCAAAAATTGGGATCGGTGGTTAGAACCCCTCTTATTTGCCGTGCGGGAGGTTCCACAAGCCTCCACGGGGTTTTCCCCCTTCGAGCTTCTCTACGGACGACAGCCACGGGGGGTGCTGGACGTCCTACGAGAAACTTGGGAGGAGGGACCTTCTTTGGCCAAAAACGAAATTCAGTACGTCATGGACTTGCGAACAAAACTCCACACCTTGGGGCGGCTATCTAGGGAGAATTTGTTGCAAGCCCAGGACCGCCAGAGCCGGTCATATAACAGGGGTACAAAACTACGCAAATTCACACCGGGAGAGAAAGTGCTCGTTCTACTCCCTACGTCGAGCTCAAAATTAATGTCAAAGTGGCAGGGGCCGTTTGAGGTCGCACGACAGATAGGAGAGCTCGATTATGAAGTGATACGATCCGATAGGAACGGGGCACGTCAAATATACCACCTCAACCTGCTAAAAAAATGGAATGAGGTGGAATCAGTGTTGTTGGCAACGGTGATCGGGGGAGAGGATGATCTCGGGCCAGAGGCGAGCATTAAAGCGCAATCAGTCGCGCTGGCCCCTGGGGGAGATCACCTCTCACCGTTACAACTCTCTGATTTATCAAAATTGCAGGCGGAGTTCGCTGACGTGTTCTCGCCCCTACCGGGACGTACCGACTTGATTCAGCACCATATCGAGACCGAGCCGGGCGTGGTAGTTCGCAGCCGGCCGTATCGCTTGCCTGAACACAAGAAAAAAGTAGTTCAGGAAGAATTAGGCGCAATGCTCGACATGGGAGTAATCGAGGAGTCCAACAGTGACTGGGCGAGCCCGATAGTTTTGGTCCCCAAAACAGACGGCTCGGTCAGGTTCTGTGTGGACTACCGCAAGGTGAACGCTGTGTCGAAATTCGACGCGTATCCAATGCCGCGGGTTGACGAGTTGCTTGATCGGTTAGGCACGGCTCGATTTTATTCGACACTGGACTTAACAAAGGGCTATTGGCAGATCCCCTTGTCTCCATTGTCCAAAGAAAAGACAGCTTTCACCACGCCGTTTGGATTACACCAATTTGTCACGCTTCCTTTCGGCTTGTTCGGGGCGCCCGCAACCTTCCAGCGACTCATGGATAGGATTTTGCGCCCCCATGCTGCGTATGCTGCTGCGTACCTGGATGACATAGTGATTTATAGTCACGATTGGCAGCGGCATATGCAGCATGTGAGGGCGGTCCTGAGGTCGCTGAGGGGAGCGGGGCTCACGGCCAACCCAAAGAAGTGTGCGATTGGGCGGGTGGAAGTAAGGTATCTGGGCTTCCACTTGGGTCATGGTCAGGTGCGTCCCCAAATTGATAAGACTGCCGCAATTGCAACCTGTCCGAGGCCCAAGACCAAAAAGGAGGTAAGACAGTTTTTGGGGCTGGCGGGATATTATAGACGGTTTATACCAAATTATTCGGACCTCACCAGCCCTTTGACTGATCTTACTAGAAAGGGGCTACCAGATACGGTCCAGTGGACGGAGCCGTGTCAACAGGCTTTTACCCAAGTGAAGGCTGCTCTATGTGGCGGGCCGCTTTTACACTCCCCTGACTTTTCTCTCCCTTTCTTGTTGCAGACTGACGCGTCGGACAGGGGGCTGGGCGCAGTCCTGGCCCAGGAGGTGGAGGGGGGAGAGCGACCGGTGCTGTACATTAGCCGTAAGCTCTCCAAGAGGGAAGCTAAGTACAGCACCATAGAGAAGGAGTGTTTGGCCATCAGATGGGCCGTTCTCACTCTCCGCTATTACCTCCTGGGGCGGGAGTTCACCCTCTGTTCGGACCACGCTCCTCTCCAATGGCTCCACCGCATGAAGGATACCAACGCGCGGATCACCCGTTGGTATCTAGCTCTTCAGCCGTTTAAATTCAAGGTGGTCCACAGGCCGGGTGCTCAGATGGCTGTGGCCGATTTCCTCTCCAGAAATGGGGGGGGGGGGGCTGCAGGCCGGACGGCTCCCCGGCCTGAGTCGGGCGGTGGGGGTATGTGGCAAGGGGGGCGTGGTTCAGCGAGGTCTGCAGCGGGTGAGAGAGCCGCGGGACGAGCGGTAAGTGAGTGGGTTGGAAGCAGATTAATAACACCTGTCTCTCGTTCCAGTAATGAGCGCGGAGAGGGGATAAAACCTAGGTGGAACCGGAGATCCAGGAGAGAGAGAGGGACTGCTGACGCGACACACACACACACTCACGGACATTGAGTTGTGAGACACGTTGACCCGGAAGCGGAACGTTTAACCGGAACCCGGAAGTGACTGAGAGAAATACACACGGGCAACAGCCGTGTGAAGAGACTGAGTTTTTGTTCTAATAAAGAGAAACGTCAGCAGTCAAACCGACCCCCTTGTCCTCTTCCTTCCTTACACAAACGAACTTTATCACAATGATTCTCAATGTTATTAAAGATACAGAATAATTTGATATAGGCTACCATTTTACTTAATGCAATATGTGTGTAAACATGGCCACAAAAATGCCATTTCCTTAATAATTTGCATTTTTAATGTGTTTTGGGACTATATGTAATGTACAAAGACGTCTGATAATATTTTCATAAGAATGTCTTAAAATATACAGACTTAAAACTGAATGTTGTTAGAGAAATTCGCTAAATAATGTCCTCTACTCATGCCAAACCTCTATTCTGGGTCTCAGGGGGATAATTCTGTCTCGTGCAGAGTTCCATTTATATTTAGATGTCAATTCCAAAACTTTGCAGCAAGCAATATTGGCCGTTGATTTTATCATTTGTTGACGGTAGCCTCGAAAGAGAGCCAAGATCGCTACGATCACTACGATGCTGTTTCTTTGTCAGTTCATCGTGATCTCACAAAGTTTAGTTATAAAAATGAAGTTGTCAACAATAAATCTCTTACTTACATTGTGGCTTGACTTTGTTTGTTATTAAGAGGTTTCGCAAGCCTGGTTTTTCGAATCAGCTTTCACCAGAACTCCGGAAGACTTGGAGTTAAGCTTTTCTCCGAGAAAAGAACAAAGAACTGCACTGAAGTCGTTCTTAAGATGTATTCTGAGTTTTGCCTAGCTCTGGTTGGTTGAAGCAATATCCAATTGCATGCACGCCGTGCAGAGGGAGTTTGAAAGACAACCGTTTATCCCGCCCCTCGGATTGAGCCCTGTCAATGGTGAGTTTCCAGACCAAACATCTTGATGTGGGTCTGGCTTGTCAGGCTAGCACCCCCGTAGAACCAGGCCTGCCCACACTGTAAACCCGAATGTTCAAATTAATTAAATTGATTAAGTAGTGTATACTCAAAGTTTTAGAAAAAGTTCTACTAACTTAATTATTTTAAGTTGATGTAACATGGTCTTCCTTTTGAGCAATTTGAAGTAATATTTTTTGATTAAATGATTTTTTTTGTGAATAAGTAAGCATAACTTAAAAACATACATTAAATAGAACTTAATTGAATTAAGAAATTACATGCTAAGAATGAAATACATAAACTTGAGATTTCAAATTGTAAGAACTCAAAATCATAAATAATTGACGCGAACCGAACTGCTGAAATGACGTGACATTGGCGACCCGAATCATTGATCGATTCACTGATTCATTAACCGTTTGATTCTTATTGGAGGCACATGGAGGAGAAGACAATGCTGAATAAAATCGTAGTTTTTGATATTTTTGGACCTAAATGTATTTTCGATGATTGAAGAGATTCTAATTAACCAACTGATGTCACATATGGACTACTTTGATGATGTTTTTATTAGCTTTCTGGACATGGACAGTAAAGTGGGCATTGACTGCATTATGCTCTTGGACTAAATATAAAATATCTTAAACTGTGTTCCGATGATGAACAAAGGTCTTACGGGTGGGGAACGACATTAGGGTCAATAATGAGTCATTAATGACATCAATTTCATTTTTGGGTGAACTAACCCTTTAACTGTTATCAAAAGGTACAAGTAGCAGGTAATCCAAACTTTTAAGTTCTGGAAAATTGTGACTTTCAAGTTAATCAACTTAAAAAAATTGAGGCAATTGATTGCCACAATTTTTTTGAGTTCTGGTAACTTATTCGGGTTTACAGTGCAGATCCGGCCCACATCTGATACATGTGGAATCCACATGTCTGGGTTGTAGAAAAAAAAGTAAAGAAAATTGCAGACTGTTCCAGATGGGCAGTGATATTTAGTATTTATAAATATTTTTTAAACATTTTTTGGTTTTAATTTTAGTTGCAGTTTTAGTAATTTTGTTACGTGCTTTTTTATTGATTTAAAAAAAAAATTGGTTTAATTTTTAATTTTATTTTTTTCAATTTTATTTTTTAGTCATTTTAGTAATTAAAAAAAAGATATATATTTAAAAGTGACAACTGAAAGCTACACTGAAGTGCAGACTGTCACACTAAATGGCTTCACATTTACTTAGATGAGTCATATGGTACATTTGGTACACTCATGTTATTTATTTGTTTATTTATCTGTTTATTTATTTATTCATTCATTCATTCATTCATTCATTCATTCATTCACAGACATTATTCGAAAAGAGCTGTGCAAAATCTTCTTAACTGAAGACAAAATAATGTTTGGGTTAAGTATTCCTTTAAAGCATGCTTTGTGAATATATCAGCATATGGCATTAATGTGCTAAAAATGGGCAATTTAACCAAATGTAGACATAAATGCATGCATATTTTTTGCTGTGTGTATTATGAAGATAGCAGCAGTAAGGTGCAATAAACGCAGCACCAAGTGCATAGTTGCAAAAATACAAATTCACAGCCATTGCCAAGAATCACATTTACTGAGCATACAAGTGCCAGAGCATGAATCAAAGTTGCCGAATTCACAAGGAGTGGTGTATATTGCATTAACCATAGGGAATACAGTGAATAAAACTGTAGAAAGAACATAATTACCCGTGAGATAATGAAAAGGCAGGTCAATTTCCTCTTCTCTAAGAGTTTCTGAAATTACTCCTCTCAGATACTTGACAACAATGTACTGTAATTACAGACCTGGAGGCTTGTGCAGAACACCCCGAGCCGCCCATCGCCTGGCACCAGGCACAGACATGAGTACATTTATAAACAGCATGATAACACAGACTAGACAATGTCTCCATTCAGTGTCCATTAAGC
Source organism: Pseudorasbora parva (assembly GCF_024679245.1). NCBI lineage: Eukaryota > Metazoa > Chordata > Actinopteri > Cypriniformes > Gobionidae > Pseudorasbora > Pseudorasbora parva. Next base: position 36,291,849 of record NC_090182.1, on the reverse strand, counting down.
AGGAAGACTAGTGCACCTCACTGTCAGAAACTGATACTGTCCTGTTCCATTGCAGGTCCTTTGCTTTCAATAATGACAAAATATATCTAGGTCAATGACATGACGCTAATATTGTGTCTGGATCTATTAATTGAGGGCTAATTTTTGTTGTGCAGAATAACAGACTCTGAGATGAATAAATCATGCAAATTACCACCTCACTGTTTACTGTTATCAGCTTTATTTGCACTGCTGTTGTTGTTTTCGCTCGTTCCTTTAAGTTAAGTGTCATATTGTCCCTTAAAGGAACAGCTCAGCCAGAAATTTTAATTATGTCATATTTTCCCCTCATAATGTTCTGTGAAAATCATGACATCAAACTACATCCCCCAGTCTCCCTCATCCCTCTGGCTACACCTTGGTTCATTCGTCTACACCTTAGCCCTCCAGTCATTTGACTCCTCCTTCCCTCCCCACTTCCACCAGCACTGTCCTGGTCTGCCAAGTCTCTATCTCCTCTTCGGTCCTGCAAGCCTGCTGCTAAGTCTTGGTCCTCCAGGCCTATGGTGTCACCCTGTGTCTTTGTCTCCACCACCCCTCACAGTTGCACCTCAGTCCTTCCATCGGTTCTGCCATGGGCTTTCACCTTTAAGGCTCTGTTATGATTCGCTCCCTGGCTACTCCATCATCTTCTCCTTGTCTTCTCCCTCCATCATCCGCTCCCTTGCTACACCCCCATTGTCAGCTCCTAGCTTCGCCCTCCATCATCTTCTCCCTGGCTCCTTCCTCCATCATCCACTCTCTGGCTCCTTACTCCATCATCTGCTCCCTGGCTCCTCCATCCATCATTCACTCCCTGGCTCTGTCCTCCATCATCCACTCCTGGTTCTGCACTCCCTCATTTGTTCCCTGGCTACGCCCCCATCATCAGCTCCCTACTTTCCCCTTCATCCTCCTCTCCCTGGCTCATCCCTCCATTACCCCCCCCCCCCCCGGCTATGCCCCCATTATCAGCTCCCAGCTTAACCCTCCATTATCCCCTACCTGGCTCCTCCCTCCATCATCCACTCTCTGGTCTGCACTCCATCATCCGCTCTCTGGCTCCTACCTCCATAATCCACTCCCTGGTTTCCCCCCATCATCAGCTCCCATCTTTTCACTCCACCATCATCCTCCTTTATTCACTCCTTGGCTATACCACCATCATCATCTCCCAGCATCACCCTCCATCATCTGCTCCCTGGATCATCCCTCCATAATTCACTCTCTAGCTCTGCACTCCATAATCTGCTCCCAGCTTCACCCTACATCATCCACTCTCAGGCTCTGCACTCCATTATCTGCCCCCTGGCTTCTCCCTCCACCTTCCACCATCCACTCCCTGGCTCAAGCCTCCATCACCCGCTGCCATGTTACTTCCCTCTTCCTGCTGGCTTTCTCCCATTTCCCTATGGGCACTTCTCACTCCCCAAATGGACTAAATTCTGTTTTTGAATCTGTTGGTGTGTGGTGTGCAGTCTTAGTTATATCGAGGTACTACACTGTTTTTGGTCGGTCTACGGTGGCCCAGTAGTGCACAACACAATGGCATTTACAAAGCAAACATAAGTTTACAACACAAAGAAATCAAGCCATAACACAATGGGATCAAGTCACAATACAACAAATTCAAGCCACAACACAAAGGAATCAAGCCCCAACACAACAGAATCAAGCCACAGCACAACAGAATCAAGCCACAACACAACAGAATCAAGCCACAACACAACAGAATCAAGCCACAACACAACAAAATCAAGCCACAACAAAATAATAAAATCAAGTCACAACACAATAAAATCTAACCACAACACAATGGAATAAAGCCCCAACACAACGAAATCAAGCCACAACACAACGGAATCAAGCCCCAACACAACAGAATCAAGCCACAGCACAACAGAATCAAGCCACAACACAACAGAATCAAGCCACAACACAAAGGAATAAAGCCCCAACACAACAGAATCAAGCCACAGCACAACAGAATCAAGCCAAAACACAACAGAATCAAGACACAACACAACAGAATCAAGCCACAACAAAATAATAAAATCAAGTCACAACACAATAAAATCTAACCACAACACAATGGAATAAAGCCCCAACACAACGAAATCAAGCCACAACACAACGGAATCAAGCCCCAACACAACTACATCAAGCCACAACACAACAAAATCAAGCCACAACACAAGGGAATCAAGCCATAACACAAAGGAAATGCTCCTGACCACTAGGGGCTCTACGAGTACAGGAAAATTAAGTGTCCTTGCATTGTTATATATATATTCAACAGTCTTACAATGATATAAACACTTAATAATGGTTTAGTGTGTAAGCATGTATATCGACATGAAATATCACTTTAAAATCACCTACATGCATTATAGCTGCATATTTATACTCATGAATGCTTTTACTCGCTATCAAGGTGCTTGGTGTCCAAGCGAACATCTGCCAATTCCACCATGCAGTTGAAACAATTTGTATTTGACTTGACTTGGCTTGACTTTATTTCACTGTGTTGTGGCTTTATTTCATTGTGTTGTGGCTTGTTTCTGTTGTGTTGTGGCTTTATTTTGTGAAATGAAATCAAGCCACAACACAACAGAAACAAACCACATGGTTTCCGTTGTGTTGTGGCTTTATTTTATTGTGTTGCAAACTTATGTATGCGTTTTAACTTTTTTGTATTGTGCACTGCTGGGCCATTGAAATCTCACATTTTAATAATGTTTTAGTATGGGCCAGCCTATAGTTGCCATATCTCCTTTGTTCCCACTTTCCTGCCACTTGTTTGATTATTTGTTGCTAAAAATTCAGCTTTACTATCACAGGAATAACTTAAATTTAACAACACAGTATATTAAAGCTACACTGTGTAACTTTTTTAGTTTATTCTTAGCTAAAATCTCTTAGTTCTTTCAAAAATATATGCGCTCATTAATGTATATTTACGTCTTTCAAGTAATAATGTATTCTCGTAATTTTATAATATACCATTGAAAATACATACGTGTTGAGGGTTCGGATGGCGGTCGCCATGTTGCTCCTCCATCTTGAAAGTACATTTGCCAAAGAGGGACATACCCGTAAAATCAAGCTTCGCTTTTCGCATTTTTACACTCGATGGCACTGTGTCGAATGTGAAGAGGAGGATTGCTTGAGGCTGCTATATGATGATGGAGGATCACTCTTAAGCCCCTTTCACACTGCACGTCGGACCCGCAATATTCCCGGAACATTGCCGGGTCGCCTTCTGTGTGAAAGCAACCACGTCCCGGAATTGATTACCGAATTCGACCCGGGTCGGGGACCTAGTAACATTGCGGGATATGTATCAGAGTCACCAAGGAAGCGGAAAAGAGAATTAAGACAGCAACGCAACAGGCAAATCAACAAGACAAAAGTAAATATTGGAGTGGCCTTTCCAAGATGGAAAGAGCTCATGAGGAGCAACGATTTTAAAAAGAACGCCAACGTTGCCTGCTTTCTTCTCGACAGGTAATATTAATTCAGCCTATTTGAGTATATTGGAAGTTTTATTGTTGCTTGGCTAATTATATCAATCAATCAATCAATCAATCAATCAATCAATCAATCAACTTTATTTATATAGCGCTTTTACAATCATGATTGTGTCAAAGCAGCTTCACAGTGTCAAACAGGATAATATTGTGACAAAATTAGATTTGGCTGTACAGTCGTACTGGAGAAAACAGTGATGTTATCAGCTTATTTTAATTTATCATATAGCGACAATGTTGGCAGATCAATATTATAGTTTATAGAATTAAATAAGACCTAATTCATACATTTTATTTGTATAATAAGTTGAATAACATTAATCATATTTTTTGTGTCCCCAACTGAGCAAGCCAAGCCAAAGGCGACAGTGGCAAGGAACCAAAACTCCATCGGGGCGTGATGGAGAAAAATAAACCTTAGGAGAAACCAGACTCAGTCGGGGTGCCAGTTCTCCTCTGGCCTATTAACACACCGTGTAAGATTATTATTCTGGCAACCTTACAGGTCAGAAATCATATTAGATTGGAATATTCAAAATTTCAGGGCATCACGGAAGAGACAGATTTATATAGGATGGGGCGTCGATTACACAAGAGTATGAATACATGAAAGATCAGAATTATTGCGCCGAAGACGGGTTTTGAGCATGTCGTGCCAGTGAGGCAAATTCGGAGGAGACACCATTTGACACGGCTCAGCAGACACTCCAGGATGCCTTGGTCATGTCCAGGCAGGTCCACCATCCGATCCGGACAGGGCCCAGATCCGGGATAAACCTCGGGATAAACAGAGAGACTAACATTAGCGTAGATGCCACTCTTTTTATGATGTAACGAGTACATCAGGTGTTATGGGAAGTGTTCCCGGTTCCGGCTGACCTAGTTAATGCAGCCTAACAATCAGTCAATTGATTTGAATAATGAAAGTTAAAAATGTTCTATGTGTATGCCATAGTAAAGAGATGTGTAAATAGTAAAATATCATGGTGTGCTGTACATAACACTAGAACGACGTCTAGGATAGTTTTCCTCGCGTCAATGATGAAAAAGTATAGTTTACCTTACATAACTTACATACTTTTAACATAAATCCGTGTTCTATGATGGATAACATGAGATTAATATTTTAATTGCATTATAATTTGTTTGCCTTACGCTAGTGATGTCGTACAATATACAGAATAACGATAGCACTGATAAAAGTTACTTTCCTAAGATTAGCTTGCATTCGTTCACAAAACTTCATTAGGTTGCATTCGTCAATGAAATGGTAAAAAATAACGAAAACGTAAAACTATTATTCATTTTACATAGATTCATTTGATCATAGCTCATTTGGCAAATTAAATAACTGCAAATTATAATAGTTTTCAAAAGTAACCTCATCACTTGAAGCAACACTCACCGAAGAGGTCGAACTGGAAGCCATGACTTAATCGGCCACCGTAGGAGTTGAAACGAAATCGAAATTGAGAGGAAACTATTATTCACCGGATACCTTTTCACCACTAGATGGGGGAAAATATCACACATTGTAGCTTTAAAGAAGAAAACTTTTATTTTCTTATTTTCTTTACTGAAACAATATTTTACTGTATGTATGTATGTATGTATGTATGTATATATATATACATATAATTGCAATTTTTTTATTTTTTTTACATTATTATTGTGGATTGTTGTTGCATTCCATTCAAACAGCTTACTGCAAACCAAATGATCTGCCCATTTTCTGATAACAGCACTGCTTTAACCTAAAACAGATGTGATGCATGTTCAAGAAAAGAATACTATTATCTAAACCGCTGTGATAGAGAGCAGGGGTGGCAGGAAACACCCCCAAGGTACAATTGCTCTCCTCAGCTATTTCATTGACTCGGGCCACAGACTTTATTCTGCTCTCTTAGTAATTTTCACAGTAGTGTACTGCTGAATGACAATTCACCTCCCTTTCCATTAATTTTATCGACTTTCTCGTGATCCTTGCAAAATTCAACTGCTGTGTGATATCTTTGCCCCCTGATAGTCTCATGGTCAATATGACTCGTTGTTTTGAACGTTAACATAAGCATACAATTAAGCGATGGACACAGTTTACATTTAAAGACAGTTTAAAGACAGTTTAAATTTAAGCTATAAAGTAAGAGAAGGTGCCACAATCAAAGGTTTAGATTTTTTATTTTTTTAATTTTGATTTGAATATCAGTTTTTGCATACATTTTACTACATTCAAACCTGAGCACAGAGGAGGATATTTTAAACATATAACATCAAAATTCAATAAAAATGTAACAAAAATTAACAGGTATGTTTTATCACAGCATAACAGATCTGATTTTAACCTCTTATTTGAGACTTTTGGCTCAATTTTACCACATTGATAACAGCCATACCAGTTAATTCGTATGTGTATAATATTGTGGTGTGTGTGTGTGTGTGTGTGTGTGTGTGTGTGTGTGTGTGTGTGTGTGTGTGTGTGTGTGTGTGTGTGTGTGTGTGTGTGTGTGTGTGTGTGTGTGTGTGTGTGGTGGTGTGGGGGGGTTGTTTTTGTGTTTTTGCGTATTTCATTTTTGACAAAGGAGGTCGTATTTTTTTACGACCCTTTAACATATACGAATCATCTCCTTGATTGTTTTGTGTGTTCACATACTGTAGTTAATGCAACAACAGTCACAAAGTGTCATCCCATTCCGATAAGGCAAAAATATATATATATAAATAAAAAAAATAAAAAAAATAAACTGTTTTCAGTCATTTTTGACCAAAGAGGAACAATCACTTCATCTGCCATTGGTCAGACAAACCAAGAGTCTCGCCCCAAAATGGCATCATTGGTGAGCCACTGGTGCTGTGTCAGTAGGCACATATAAACAGAGCAATGATTTGATAACACTACAGAGACTGTTTACATTTTTTAGGGGAATAAAAATACTAATGGATAATTCATATTTGTCTCTACATATTAAAATAGCACAGGAGACAAGTAAGTATTTTAACACTGAAAAATTGATATGCTTCGTATTTAGAGTGAGGACAGAAATATTCGTTAAAAGAACTTAAGATGAATAGATGATCAGCATTCACAACTAAAAACTTGAGATGTAGCGTTTGAGAAATCCATCACTGAAAGTTAAGTCTATGAAAGCATTATCAAACATCCCTGCTGTATTTCATCACTTTTGGCTGTTATCTCAGAGGGTATTTATGTCTCTTGGCAGTCATCCTTTGGTTTTAGCACAATCATCCAATCAGCATAAGCTACACAGCAGAAACTGGCCCTGAGCAAATACTCCAGTTAGCCATGTATCCATGCCAGACAGACAGCAACATGACAAACCTGCACCCCAAAAATAAACTCCTGTCAGTCACTCAAAATTCAGCACAAATCCAATAATCTCTGTGGCATGCCTGTTAAAAGAGCACAGAGAGCTGTGGATTTCATCATGACCCTCTAGAAATGCATTGTCCTTAATATTTGAGGAGGGTACTTCATAGTGTTTTGACTTCAATGTATCAAATCCTTACAGAAACAGTGGTGCTAGCATGGTACAGTTATGATATATATATATATATATATATATATATATATATATATATATATATATATATATATATATATATATATATATATATATATATATATATATATATATATAACTATACTATATATATAAAGTCTATGAAATATATATATAATGTAATGATAATAAGAAATTTGCACTTTTACTCAAATCAAATTAAAAATTAATACGTATACATTTGGGTAGTTGACAAATAAGCAGATTTTATTTTACTTATAATTGTTTTTTTGTTTTGTTTTTTGTACAACTCTACTTTTAAAGAAAAAATATAATGCGTTGAATTATGTAGTGTGAAGCCTTAGCCTATAAATCTAAATGCACCCTAGCGGCAGCAAATCTGATTTCCAGCGGGTGTAGTCTAGCAACTCTCCATAGACTTGCAAGCTGGAAAAACCAAACTCTGGTCAGGCAAATCACATCATGTTAAGGGGTGGGCGGGCTTAAAATAATCACAGCTGAGTTGCAGAGGTTCCGGGTGCTACTTGTAAACAAAGAAGCTGGCTGTGGCCGCAACTCTCCCAAAGCCCAATGTCCCGGGGCTATGTGTTTTCCAGAGGGGCAACTAAAATAGAACCTGTCGGCAAGCCGATGAATCTCATAATATTCCATTATTGTTCTCTCTCTCTTGACTTGACATTTGAAGGCCACGCGCACGTGTCTGTGTGTGTGTGTGCGTGTGTGTTCATGCTTATATCGACCGATCATGCAGGCTATGTAATAAAATATTCCAATCAATCATGGGTAGATGAGAAATAAATCATTGTGTTTGTTTGATAAAGACGTTTATTCCGGTTGCCGCTTTCAAAACAACCCCTCCCTCATGTGAACTGAACAGGGGAGATGAAGCTCATTAATTATGCAAATCTTATCCAATCCTAGCAGTGGGCGTTTACTTCCAAGTCTCCAAGTCTCCAGTGCGGCACACCCATCAAAACCCAGCGTTTTGGAGAGAGCCTAAAAACCATAGAAAATAGCCTATCACTATTAGTTATGATGTTTTTGAATGTAACAAATCACACAAACATCATTAGTTGACCTCAGACAACAGTATAAAAAGCCAGTTCATGACACCTTTAAATGATGACAATAATAATCATACACATTATTATCTTGTGTGACGAGTGGAAATATGACAGTTAAAATTTTGATCATCACATCAAAAACCCATTTTCCAGAGAATTCCATCATTATTTGATGATTAGCTAAGTATTTGGACTTACTCAAGCCCAAAACAGATTATTGAAAATAATACTAATAATTATTTTAACATACATATAACTGGTCTTTTACATCAGCTTCGAATTTGGCTAATCAAGTTATAAATGTAAAATCTGATTTTAAAACTTTGGTAAATGATTCATTTTATAATGTAGTTGCTGTCCGTGTCATGGACGGAGAAGATACTGAGCCCAATGGGGCCAGTGCCACAGGACCTCCAACTGCCCCAACACCTGGAAACAAGCCACAGCAGATGGAAAATTGATACAGAGAGAGACAAACAGCACTTGAATGTGTGCCAGTGACTGTTACCACAATTTAAGATAAATGGGGAAATGAAATGCCCCTCCTCACTGCTCCCTGAACAACTTATTGATGTCGTACACTAGTTGTATGACATTGTTTTCTTTTTTGTAATACATTTCAACCAATTTGTGTTTATTCTCATAATTTGGTCTCGTAGGACCATAATTCATATTTGCATCCATGTCAGACTTTTTTTCTGTGTATAATTTTATTGATAATCATGCAGGGAACAATGAAACTAATAATACATCTGTGTAATAGCACTTCTGGGAATAATTGTATCATGAACAGAAGGTTTTGTACTTCCCTGAGGCCAAAGTGAGCAAAACAGTTGGATTAGTAAGTTCCCCTGACACATGGCAGCACCATTACCTCCATGATGAGCTTCCAGGCCACAGACCCTTCTCTGTTTCCCATCATGAATCACACTGATCAATCTACACATGACTCCAACCTGCTTTTGCTGTGACTCAGAAAGCACCAGGGACCCAGTGTGTGTACTGCAACTAAAGTGCTCAACTGATGCCAAACCGTGCCTTCCTTCATTACAGTTAAAAGGACATGCAGCAAAGGCCCGGTCTCAGAGCCACACACAGAACTGAGCTGGAGGAAAGAAAAAAGAAAGAAGAAGAAGAAGAAAAAAAAAATAGGGCTCTGTGGGTAATTCCTAATAGCTCCCCAGTGCATTGAAATGCAGCAGAGAGCTTGACTACTCTACTGATTTACATTCAGCCCATAGCTGGCATTCATCTATGTCTCGTTCCTCAAGCACAATATCAAAATGCAGCGCTGTGAGTCATCAACAATAACATAAAGAAATTGCTTTCTACACTCTAATATGGTCTGAACAAATGGGAAACTAAGGCAGGTGGCGTCTTATTTGATGCTGATAACACCCAAGGTTAGGGTCCTCTAAATTGTGGTTTAAAAAACAAACAACCTCATCCAGAAAAGAAACAATTTCCCAGGCTGTCCGTGTGGATGGTTTTACATTGGATTGTGCATTTGGATTGTGCTGTCACTGCCTTTTTACACGCAAATTTTATTATAATGAAAAGAGAAGTAACTCACTACACCGTATAAACTTGCTAAATGGACAAACAAGCACACAAGTAAGTGTTTGACTAAGTAACTAGCATCATGCTTGACTGCTTAAATAGCTAGCGAAAACAGTTTATTTTAAACTTAATTTGAACTATTAATGTTTTAGGTTCACAGCTTACTCCAACCACTGGGAATATTTACACTATTAAGGGATGATCTGCTTTGGATCATCTCAGCTTCATGTTAAGGGTTCCATGACAAACAACAGGCATGTTATTGATCACTTAATTTATATTCTATAATGTTGATTTTCCAGAGATAATCGATTTGGCCTAGTAGAGTAATTAGACCAAAGACTGCCCACTTGGTATACCCAAAATTAATCATTTCTCATGTTTAAACTATTAACAGAGTCAGTTGCAAATACTACATTTATTTCGTATTTGCAGCTACATTTCATTTATATCTCTGCAGGTACAAGGTCTGGAGCTCAATCTCCAAACAAACTGTCAAATATGCACTTTGTTTATATTTAAGTCACATATTGGAGGCCTAAATCCGTGTTTTTTAACCCGTCATTGGCTGAGTCCGAAAACCTAGGCTACTGGCTCATTCCCTCGCTGACTTATGAGACAATGGCTTGTAAGGCAGCGTTTTGTGCAGAAGGCACCTCACAAAACTTAATTTTGTGAAGATTTCAGACAGACTTCTAAGGCAGTGTAACAGTTCAATGATCTACAGCAAAATAGAGGGAGCTTTGTTGAAAACTAAACACATAATTAATTATATTGCTAGAAATGACATCCGAAGTGGAAAATATTAGTAAAAAAAAACATACATTTACAAATAAACTGATCAGCAAACGCAACTTTCGGACATCATCTTTTTTCCCCCAGCTCAACTGTCACTGAATGGAAAGCAGGCAGGTGTGTTGAGGCAAGTTGGAGCTAAACTATGTAGGACAGTGGCCCTCTAGACCCGAAAATGGACTAGAGTGTGTTTCCCGTACTATTACATAAGTATTACATTACATTACATTACATTACATTACATTACATTACATTACTATTACTATTACTAAGTATTACTATCAGGGCCGTAGATAGAGGATTCGGGGCCCCCTGAAAAAATATTGATGTGGGCCCCCACCACCCAAATCATACTGTACAATATATAAGAATGGAGGCCCACATGTAACCTAATAGGGGTTTATTACAAAATAACAAAACAGATAAATGTAAAATAAATGGTTTTACTTAACACAAGCACAGGAGACAAGCATTTCATGCATTTGCTGGGTTGAGGAGTCTGGCTTTGTAGACAACAAATATCAAGAATAAACCAATACTTTCCAATTCAGTTCAGTTAAAATATATTTGACTACTAAATAAAACAAATAAAGTAATTCCTAACAAGTCAATATACCCAATGAGTATCTTCTTCACGTACCCTCCATGTCATGTTTGGAATGGGGTTGTGAGTCAGTTCATGCCACATATTATAATAAGTCACTATGACAGTCTATATGTAACAGAAGATGTTTTTTTTTCTGTTGTTGTTGTAAACCCTTTATTTTAAAAGGTATATGTTTATATACATTTTTACAACTACGAAAAACTAACAAAAAACAAGAAATTGTTAAATAATAATAAAATCAAAAAGTAAACATAAATAAATTGTCAAGAATGCAGTCACATGTAAAAACTGTGTGTTGATCATGTTTTCCGATGAAAGTAAATCCGACTGCGAAATAGCAATACACAAAATTACTAACCTGTCTTAAACCTCGTCTTGATCGACTTGGATACAGTAACTCTCCTGGCATCCCTCTCATTCTATTCAAGGCGTTTCTAGTACCGTGATTTATGTTTTCTTTTCTCCGACATTTTCTCCTGTTCTTTCAACAAGTTCATCATTAGCTTCAGCTGCCGCCTCAACTCCGATTGGTTCTGTTCACAGGCTGGGGTGGGACTTACAAATTAATTGGTTCAAATTATGTAATGTTTGTCACTGACTGATGTAATTAATAAATACTAAACCGGACTGAACCATTTGTAGGGAGAGGAGAAGAGCAGATATTTGAAAAAATATCCCCATGGGCAGTGGGGGCCCCTATAATCGTCACCACCTTTCACCCCACTAGCGACGGCCCTGATTACTATTACATTATTGTCAGTTACTGAAGCTCTGCGGATAGCAAAAGCTGCATCCAAATCATCAGTCCTCATCCTCCTTGATCTATCTGCTGCCTTTGACACTGTGAATCATCAGATTCTTCTGTCCACCCTCTCATCACTGGGCATCACAGAGACTCCACTCCACTCCACAGATTTGAGTCGTATCTCACAGGTAGGTCTTTCAAGGTTGCCTAGAGAGGAGAGAAATCCAAAGCACATCAACTTTCCACATGGTTTCCTCAGGACTCAGTGCTTGGACCTCTCCTCTTCTCCATTTACACATCATCATTGGGACCCATCATTCAGGCACATGGCCTCTCATATCATTGTTATGCTGATGACACATAGTTCTACCTCTCATTTCAACCAGATGATCCCACAGTACATGCACAAATCTCAAACTGCCTGATGGATATCTCAGCATGAATGAAAAAACATCAACTGCAGCTCAACTTAGCTAAGACTGAGCTGCTCGTCTTCCCTGCTAATTCGACCCTACAACACGACTTCACCATGCAGGTTCATCTTAGATTACCCCTTCAGGATCGGTCAGAAATCTTGGAGTAATCTTTATGACCAGCTGTCCTTCAAAGACAGCTTGGTCATGCAGGTTTGGGTTGCACAACATCAGGAAAAAAAATCAGACCGTTCCTTACGGAGCATGCAACACAGCTTCTTGTCCAAGCCCTGGTAATTTTGCGCTTCTGGCTGCACTTCCATCATGTGCAATCTAACCTACTTGCTACTTTGCTACTCTGAGTAATATCCAAATCTTTGTATTTAGGGCACTTTTTGCGTTTCTTTGCCTCTTCATGAAAGATTGCTTCTACTCCTCAGTTGTAAGTAGCTTTGGATAAAAGCATCTGCTAAATGCATAAATGTAAAATATAAATGTACATAACTCACTGTTTAATGTTGCATTGCTGGAGAATATACATAGTCACAACTTTTTTCTTTTTTTTCTTTTGGTTGCACGTGTGTCATTCAAATCACATTGATTCAACATTGCAGGACTATCATTAATGACATCACACAGGTGGTGGCAGTATAACTTCTGCTCTTTAATTGGTTCAAGGTCAAATTAATGTGCTATTATTGAGGAAAATAACAAATAATAATCTGAGGACAGGTTCGCCATTTTTGTCCTCATTGGTTTTGATTTATTTACAAATATTTGATTCAATTTAGGGTTTCCTCTTGTGGTATACTCTGGTTGTCCCCAAGCACACTCTTTAAAAATGTAATTATCTTGACAAACATGTAGAATTAAATTTGTATATGTATGGTATGAAAGTATATACTAGTATCTAAAGGTATCTAATATACCATGTTAGCATATTTAGCTTAAAAGCATGATCCATGTTAAGTCATTGCCTTGCCCAATTCAAGAGGTTTGTGAATACGTTGAATTTATGGTTTTGGAAACACTGAAATGTTAAAGTATGTTGGTACCAACAGAATTGGCAACCATAGCTGGCTAACAGTGCTTTTGGGAAGTGCACTCCTGCTTATTTGTGATTGAGGTGTCCCAGACACCTAGACCAACAAAGTTTTTTTTTTTTTTAAGTTATAATATCTGCTTTTTCTTTCACTCCAGGATAACTCAGAACAGGGTTTATCCCAGATACAGTATGTGCCACCGCCTTGCTGAAATTCAGTTCAACAACATTTTTGTTCATGTAAAAACATATAATGTTCCAAACTATCAAAAATAGGGCACTCATGCCACACATATCAAATTACATCCAACCCTGCAAAAACCTGGCCTAAACAATTAAGAGCTGCAGACGTTAAACATCATTTCCCTCCATCACTCCCCAACTGCCATCTGAACAAAAGCAGTCTGTTGTGACGTCTTTAGAACACACAGTTGAAGCAGACATCCGGTGATTAAATTATTTAGGCATTTATTCTTGTCCCTCGTTCAACCAATATACTAATTGGAGGCGAACGGCACACACTGTAATCACATATCTCCAGGGCATTGCATCTGAGGTTGAGAGACCTGACACTCAATAACTCCATGTCATGTTTGCATGTTTTCCATTCTTAGGGTGTTGGCCCCATTATCAATGCAGTATCATCTTGGGTTCCAAGTGAGCGGTGTCTGGCACGCTGAAGCAGTCACACCCCACGTGACACTCAGGACAAGCTATAGGATGACATGCTGCGATATCTCTGTCTTTTATTACCATTTCTAAAGGAGATAGATTTCAGCTTGATCCATGGGGCTTGTGAGCTTTTGTCTGGAGGATATTTAAGGAATAAAAGTGTGTATAGACTGCAGCAAATTGGGAAGGAAGTGATACTCTAGATTTTTTGGAACAGGGTTTTAATTAGATTGAAAGATGCCGGCTCTGGCCAGCAGTGTAGGTGGTTTTCCTTTCTTTTCTTGTTCCCCTTTTCAGTCAATGAATTAATGACAGTGAGGCTGAACAAACAACAAACAGGACCTTGTAATTCAGTGCAGCTTCCACTTCTGCACTTGGGAAATCAATTATATCAACCTGATCATTTGTGGACACCGTTAAAGTTTAAAGAAGTTCTCCTAGATACAATTGAAACAAGTTTGATGTAAAATTTCTAATATATTATAAACATTGTATTACATTATAATTTTATTATAACAATTATATAATTATTGGCTTTTTAAAAATAAATAAATAAAATAGTATATATATATATATATATATATATATATATATATATATATATATATATATATATATATATATATATATATATATATATATATATATATATATATATATTAGGGCTGTCAATAGATTATTTTTTTAATTGCGATTAATCACACGTGTTGTTGGAATGGTTGGAAATGCAGCCCTGTTTAGTTCTTGTCTCTATGAAGCATCTCCTTCTGAAAAGTGCAATGTGCTCAGATTGGTCAGCTGGACCAGTGTGTTTCGATTGGTCAACCGCTTCAAGCATATGGTAAATGTCAGACCCCTTACGATAGTTACAAACCCTGGCCCAACTTTTTAGGGGAAAAAAACATGTTTGGTTTATTTTTTCCCCGTAAATATAAATAGTATGAGTGTGCAATGTCGTGGAATGTATACGCCAAAACTCATTTTGGCGTGTCTATGGCACGCTGTTTTTCGTGTGCATATGACACGCATTTTATGGCGTATTATACATACGAACCCCCCACTCCACCACCCTAAACCTACCCAAGCGTGTGTCATTTATACGCCCCACTACCCTAAACCTACCCAAGAGCGTGTCATATATACGCCATAAAGTGCGTATCATATGCACGCGAAAAACAGCGTATCATAGGTACGCCAAAATGAGTTATGGCGTATACATTCCACGACATTGCACACTCGTACTATTTATACGCATTTATGTGTGATCGGGTTGCTCTGAAAGAATATGGTTTGGGAGCCGTTTCCAAAACTGGAAAATGCACACAACTATAGGAATGCGTTATGGCAATTCGGACCGGCTGATAATAAACTGCATAAAATACTAAAAATAAACTACATTTTTCTGAATTTTGAGCTGTTTGTTACTATTGTACACATTGTTATGTTATAAGTCACATTTATTTTGTTTTATTGACCACAAACATTAAAACTGATATTTGTCTGAGAGGGGCATATTTTGATTCATTTTGAAAAAGTGCAGGGGCTCGAACACCAAAACCCACCTATCCTGTTTTCTGCTCACCATCAGCTCTGTTTCTGTTCACCATCAGCGCTGTGTGCCGTTCTGACAGCCACGTTCACTGTCTCGCATGCCTGCAGGTAGTTAAAGATGGAATCGCTGATCCTAAAAGAGAAAGGGTCTTAGCGTTTCATTTTTGGCTCTGGCAGAGGACAGATGTCAATTGTTGCATCGGAGAGAGGGGAATATGGAGCGCCATAAGGGCCATAATTCAAAAAAAAATTTGTTTTCCCTCTCTCACTGCCCTCTGTGCTGCACGCACGGGGGTAGTCCCAGCCCAGGGGGTGTGCAGGAACTGCGTGCCGTGTTGGACCTCGCCCTAGGGGTGACGAATCTAGGGGTCGGGCGATGTCCACACTAGTGGTCCAGGAACAGGGGGCTAACCTGGCAGATATGCGTGAGAAAAGCCTGTCTGTCGGGCTGGCCTCCTATGCCCAGCAGTTCTTGGTGGCCCAGAAGCAGACGGAGGCGTTGCACCAGGGTGCCGACGACCAGCTGCTCGGTCGTCGGTCACAGCGCTTCTGCCGGCTTGTCGTCGAGGGCATCCCCTCCTGTGTCCGCCTCCACCCTGCTAGAGCCAAGCAGCTGCCTCCTCTGGAGGAGCAGGGTGCCGGACACGAGGGAGGCGCCCAACCCGTCCAGGGCCCGCTAACCGGCAGACAAGCGCAAGGGGACGCGGCCTGAGACGCCTGAGACGGGCTGGCTAGGGAGAACAGGAGCTGCTCGGGGGAGACGATGTTCAAGCGGACCCAAAGCTTCGGACCTCAGAGCAACTCTTCGTCTGTTACGGAGGCCAGCAGAAGGGAAAGGCTGTCTCCAAGCAGAGGTTAGCCCACTGGATAGTGGATGCTATAGTCTTGGCTTACCAGTCCCAAGACGTGCCTTGCCCATTCGGTGTAAGAGCACACTCCACTAGGGGTGTTGCTTCTTCCTGGGCGTTGGCTCAAGGCGCCTCGCTGACAGACATTGTAGAGCTGCGGGCTGGGCGACACCTAACACGTTCGCTAGATTCTATAGTCTCCGTGTAGAGCCGGTATCTTCCCGCATCCTCGCCCCCAGTGGCCAGGAGCATTAAGTGCCCGTTCTAAGTGTCGGCTTGCAAACGCCACTCCCGCCCTCTGGGCCGGATACGTGCGTCTATTGTCTCCAGTTGTGTTCCCCGGGAAACCGGCTAACCCTGTCCAGCTCCTCCGTCACCCCTTCGGTGTCAGATGTTGCGGAACGTCTGACACCAGGCCTGCACCCGTATGCTTGTGAAACGTGGTTGTACGCTGGGTTCCATTTGTAACGGTTCCCTCACGCCAACCCCATATGTGCTTCCGCTGGGAGACCGGTCACTAGTTGGCTCCTCAGCAGGAAAAGCGCTGATCTACCATTCCACTTCCTGTTTTATACCCGCGCTGCGGGGTGGAGCGTGGAATGCGTGGATCGCATGCCAAATTTAATTGGCTCGTTTTTAAACACTTGAAGTAGGATTGGTCTCTAAAGTCAGATCCCATTCGTCGGTTCAGTTCTGACGTACGTCTCCGTTCCCTCCTTCAGGGAACGAGGGTTACATACGTAACCGAGCTGTTTTCTAGAGTTTGCGGCCATGGTTATGTCAAAATCTTAACAGTGTCTTCAGTGAAGCCCCTGGTCTCAGCTGGCTATAATATGCACCACTGATGAAGAGCATCTGCAGACTGACTCCAGTCATCCAAACCTATTTCAAACTCCAGTCAAGATTCACACACTGTTTGCTCTCCAAATCCTCTTTACTGCTGTTGGACGTGCAAAACTAAAGATGCTTCATTTGCTATTACAGGCCCCTTTAGCCTCAAAATGCCATGATAGGGAAGTAATTACATCAAGCCTCACACTATGCATGTGTACAAAATAAGTAATATGAGGTAGAAATTAATTTATGAAAATATAAGCATTTCCTAATGATGAATGGAATAGTTGGCCCCCAAACTTATTTCATGTTGTATGAATACTTTTATTCTGTAAAACAAATAACCATATTATGCACTTTAGCAAATTATTGATTTTGTAGAGAACAGACAGATTTTAATGTTTAAATGTTCAAAAAACATAAGTGTTGCAGCACTTCTTTCCTCAGTCTGTCAGTAACAATCTGGGCTGCTTTTACAAGTTGAACATTTAGGATTACCATGCTGTTGGAAAATGCAGCACTGTTTAGTTCTTGTCTCTATGAAGCATCTCCTTCTGAAAAGTGCAATGAGTTTAGATTGGTCAGCTGGACCAGTGTGTTTGATTGGTCAACCGCTTCAAGCATATATGGTATATGTCAGACCCCATACAATAGCTACAAAACCAATTCCAAAAAAATTGTGACACTGTACAAATTGTGGAAAAAAAAACAATGCAATAATTTACAAATGTCATTAACGTATATTTTATTCACAATAGAATATAGATAACATATCAAATTTTGAAAGTGGGACATTTTGAAATGGCATGCAAAATATTGGCTCATTTTGGATTTCATGAGAGCTACACATTCCAAAAAAGTTGGGACAGGTAGCAATAAGAGGCCGAAAAAGTTAAATGGCAACATTATTGGGTATAAAAAGAGCCTCTCAGTGTGGCAATGTCTATCAATGGTATGAGGTTACATGAGTGCGTGTGGCATGGGCAGCTTACACATCTGGAAGGGCACCATCAATGCTAGAACAACATATGCTCCCATCTAGAACAACATATTCTAAAGTTCTAGAACAGCATATGCTCCCATCCAGATGTCATCTCTTTCATGGAAGACCTTGGGTTTTCCAACATGACACTGCCAGACAACATACTGTATCAGTTACAACATCATGGCTGCGTAGAAGAAGAATGTGAGTACTGTAATGGCCAGCCTGCAGTTCAGATATTTCACGCATAGAAAACATTTGGCGCAACATAAAGGGAAAGATGCAACAAAGAAGACCCAACACAGTTGAGCAACTAGAAGCCTTGTATTAGACAAGAATGGGACAATATTCCTATTCCTAAACTTGAGCAACTTGTCTCCTCAATTTGAACAGTGTCCCAACAATTTTGGAATCAGGTTTGTACTAACGCAACTTAACCAGGCTGTTACGAACCCTTTTGTTAAAAGTGGCTACGTAAGGGTTTCACCACAAAACGAAGGACACGTGAAACATGAGTGCACTTCATTAACATTTATTATACTCACGAACATCTAGAAACTCACAAAAGACGTATCGCAGACACAGAAACATACTTCATTTCAAATAATATGAAGATAACAAATATTAACAAGACGAACAGCAAAGTAATTTAACTAAAGAAAAAGAAACCGAAAAAGCTTGTTTGCTGGTTCTCCTCTCTCCTGCCATGCTCCGCTTCAGTGTCTTTATTATAGTGGATCCAAACCGACTCCAACAAGGTGCAGGTGTGTAATGACACAGGTGCGGACCTAATAATGAACTCAGATACAGAGAAAAACACACCGAGTCATGACGTCATTACAAGGAGAAGAAAACACAAGACACAAAACTGTAACACAGGCCTTGCCATTTTTTTTTTATTATTTTTTTTTTTTGCATATGCCTTAATTATTAAAATTATGGGTATTGTGATGCCGTTGTTCCTGGAAGAAATCTCAAGACTACAATCAAGGCATTTCAAGGATTTTAGAAACGGAACTTACTTTGTGCTTTAGAGCATTTTCATGCTCAAACAGCAACATTAAACACTGAATAAAGTAAAAATTAAACAAATTAAAATAAATAAATAAAAATTTTTTTGACAATTTTCTTGTATTCCATATTCAAAAAAGAGCAGCCGTATGACATTAGGGTAAGCAAATAATGATTTCAGAATCTATGTGACGTCACAACAAATGGATTGTTCTGGTTTTAATGTGGACGTTCCATTATCACATGTCTACAACACTACAGCAGAGACAAAGGGAAGTTGTTATGAATAAACACTTGAAATGAATTCCATTAGTGCTAACTGGAGTGTCTCATCTAATATACATTCCCTTTGATCAAAGAGCCATGGAGGAGAGAGCCTCCAAGTTTTTCTTTCATTATGAGAGGCTTATGGAAATTTGCAAGGATATTGAGGGGGAAAACGATAATGGCTTTGCAGCTTATCCTTTATGACCGCAGACCACTAAGACTATTCCAGTTTGTTCATTTACAAACAAAGTTTATGCGGTGGATGTCGCATCATTGATTTAGTTGCAATGGGAAATTAAGTAATCAGTGCAGACACTGATGTATTTACACAAATGTGATGTGACGGAGTTTAATACACAAAAATATACACCATTCAACAAAACAAAGATGCTCAGGGCTCAAATATATAACTGTTATTAAAACTATGTTAAAGTAGACTCAAGATCATTGTTTCAGTCACCACATGTGTTCACATCTAAAATTATACATTATTAGCTAGATCACAGAATGTTCAAGGGATGATTCGAGAGTCTGGAGTGAAATAAGTCAAATGTGTCTTCCTGCTGATGTTGTGTATTGAAGTGATATACACTGCCTGATAAGTTAAATGAAGGTACAAATAACTTCCCAGCAAAGGGTAATGATCTTGGTATGAAACTTAATGGTGGAAAAAGTCTGTCCAAACATAAAAACCTTAAAGGCAATTCATTTGTATTCTCATCTCTGTACTAAAGAAAGAAAGAAAAAGAAGGGGAAAAAAGTGGGGTACAACAGGGCTAAAGAAGCACCAGGGTAAAAGGCGCAGTTGACTTTATTCTCTTTTAAACCACTAGATGACGCAAAATAATCTGCTCACTACTTTTACTAAAGGGTACATAACACACACAGTGTCTGCCAGTCTCATGTTAATCTTGAGTACCTATAGAATAGTTTTGCATCCTTAATATCTCCAAAGAGTCTTTAGTTTGATCATATTTATAAAATACAGATACACTGTACTGATTCTTTCAAAAAACAGGCAAACTTGTGGCGGCATGCAGTGGGTGGAGCTAAAGAGTAACTCACACACACACACACACACACACACACAAACACACACAAACACACACACACACACACACACAAATAATCCATCAAGGTATTATTCCAGGATAACTTTCGATTCACTATACAGTATGTTTGTGTTGTTTACATTATTTGAACTTATGTGCCGATTGCCACCAAACCACAGACATTTGATGCAGTTTTACTCACCGACTCCAGTTTCCACTCATGACCGGGAAAAAACAAACTCACTTGCAGAACTTCGGTGCTGCTCTGGAAAAAAAATTGTATCCACTGTTTTCTTAATGCTTATTTGGGAGTCTGAACTAGGTTATCTTTCCCTCACAACCAAAAACACACTTTTTAGTGACTGTTGATTTTGTGGCCAAATTTACCCCTTGGCCTCTGTCCATCCTGGCCTCCTAATCAAGTCAAGTCAATTAACCTTTATTTATATAGCGATTTTTACAATGGCAATTGTTTTAAAGCAGTTTCACAGTGTTAACAGGAACATTATGCAACATAATTTAATTCGGCTGTACAGCTGCTCTGGAGAAACGGTGACATTATCCAGCTCATTTAAAATATCATAAAGTGACAATGCAGGCAGATCAGTAATATAGTTGAAAATGTATTTGAATATTTAGTTGAACAGTTTCCTCTCCACCAATCAGCTGGTGTGTGGTGGTCGTTCTGGTGCAATGTTTTTAATATTCTATATGTTATATTATTTTATCAAAGTGGATGCTGCACATTGGTTCCCTCTTCCATTCATTTAATGTCACATATACCTCAGAAAAAACATTACAATACAATGACCATACACTTGTTAGTCAGCTGGAAAATATAACTCTAGAGAGAAGAATTTTGCTAAATACATGGACCATATTACATAATCATAATAATTTGATATGTTCTTTGTTATTTAAATCATGTTTGTATAAACATGATAAGACAGTCACCTTTTAAATATGTATATTTCAATATAATTATATATAATTTAATTGTTTGAATACAAATTAGTTAACTTTTACACTCATTATAGTAGGCTACAACTAACTCCCATAGTTTATAACATTGGTTAAGAGATTTGTTTTTATATTTGTTTTAGATGTTAGTTTAAAAAAAAATTGCCATGTATTGATATATCAGATATATCCTAAGATAGATAGATAGATAGATAGATAGATAGATAGATAGATAGATAGATAGATAGATAGATAGATAGATAGATAGATAGATAGATAGATAGATAGATAGATAGATAGATAGATCGATAGAACCCTGGTTTATGAAGACAGTGCGCAGTTAGTGGAACAGCAGTCCGGAGGTTAATGTGTACATGAGTGCTGGTCCTTTCATCTGTTACACTTACAGTCCATTGCCTCACACTACCAAGCTTAGTAGGACCTGTAATCACATCAAAGAGGAAAACAAGAAAACAACTGGTGCGTTAGCACAGCCATATTTGTATATTTTTTATACAGTCCACCACTTTACTGCTATTGGTATTTATTGTTAAGTTCTATGGTAATCTATGACATTGAATCTAAAGTCCTTGTTTTAATTCTCAATACTGATAAAAAATAAATAATAATAATAATAATAATAATAAAGATATGAATGCATTTCTTGAGTTTAACACTAAGTGGTTGTATAATTCCACCCCAACAGGTTACAAATACAAATGTGTTCACCTCCCCTGTGAAGATTAATAATATATAATAGACAATGTCACATGGTTCAAAGCATTTCCTTTGATTTGCTGAGCTCTGTGCACTCTGGACGTACAGCAGTGGCACTATAAGGAGATTGAAAAATACATCAAAGTAACATTACCCCTCCCATAATCCCTCACTTTCCAGTTAGAGCTGAGAGCCGACAGGTCCGTCAGACTTTCTTCAATCTGTATGATTTGATCAACAAGGTGACAGTCCCCGATGGCCACTCTCAATCAAAGCCACAGCTGAACTAGCACACAATGGCCCACTCTCTGCTGGACCCCACACCTTTCTGACAGACATCCCATTCTGTGTTATCACACGCACACACGCACGCACGCACACACACACACACACACACACACACACACACACACACACACACACACACACACACACACACACACACACACACACACACACACACACACATAGTGTTTCCATGTTTTATGGGGACTTTCCATAGGCATAATGGATTTCATACTGTACAAACTGTATTTTCTATCCCCCTACACTGCCCCTACCCCTAAACCTACCCATCACAGGAAACATTCTGCATTTTTACTTTCTCAAAAAACTCCTTCTGTATGATTTATAAGATGTTTTTCTCATGGGGACCTAAAATATGTCCCCACAAGGACAAAGATTTCGGATATTGCCATTTTTGTGGGGACATTTTGTAAAATAAAGTACACTGTAAAATAAAGAAATTACATGTTATTCTTTATATAACATGAGTCACATACAATATCTGTGTTTAATTTTAATCTATATAACAAATTTCACCCCAACTAGCCAAACGCATTTGCACAGTCTGAACAAACCATTTCAAATTAAAAAAAAATTCTGACATATTAAGGGTTTTGGTAAACCCTTAATACATACAGAGACATTATGGCAACACACGCTAAAATGTAAGGCTTTTACACATTCTTAGTCAAATATTTTAATTTAATATGAGCACATCAATCAATCAACTTTATTTATATAGTGCTTTTACAATGACGATTGTTTCAAAGCAGCTTCACAGTGTTAAACAGGACAATATTGCAACAAAATTTGATTTGGCTGTATACAGTTGTTTTGGAGAAAACAGTGATGTTATCAGCTTATTTTAATTTATCATATAGCGACAATTTTGGCAGATGAGTATTAGGTTATAGAATTTAAATAAGACATAATAAATACATTTTATTTGTATATTTAGTTGAATAACTTAGATCATAATTGTAGTGTCCCCAATTCAAATGGCAAATTCAATTCATCTGTGTTGTTGTTTAGAGGTCTGTATGCTTGTAAAAACAGAACTAACACATGACCATTAGATATTTCCATATGTGTTCATCAGTAACCCAAGGTAGATTTATGAACAGCTCAAATGCAAGTCAGTGCCAAGATCTATGTCTGATGCACTAACATCTGTCTTTGTGTCATCTGTCATCGATTCTAATTCGACGTGACCGCACAGGCTCTAAATCTCCCCTGCTGTAGACATGAAACTGTCATAGGGGTACCTGACTCCAAAATAATGTACAAAACCCACCAGCAAGTGAATGCCAGTAAAACAGACCATATAGCAGCTATCCAAAGTGTGATTGATTGAGAGGCCATATTCCCTGATGCGAGGGATGGTACAGCTGGCAAATAATTGTTTAAGTAGGCATGGCTCAGCGTTCGCAAGTCACAAATGTTTGCCAACTGCTGTCAGTGACAACTTATCATCATTTTTAAGGGAAAAGGACTTTTTATGTTGTACTGAATGTAAAAGTGACACGCTCACAAAGTACAGCAAGTGTAAGTTAGAAGAGAAATACGCCACATAAAGTCATGTTTTTTTTCAATGAATATACCACACTTAAAGAAACATTCCAGGCTCAATAAAAATTAAAGGTGAAGTATAATTCAGTTTATTACCCATTGTTCCATTCATGTGTTAAAGGATTAGTTCATTTCAAAATGAAAATTTCATGATATTTTACTCACCCAGATCTCATCCTAGATCCCTTTCATCCTTCAGTCGAAAAGAAATTAAGATTTTTTGAGGAAAACATTCCAGGATTTGACTTCACATAATGGCTTTCAATTGCAACCAACTCCTTGAAGGTCCAAATTAATGCAGTTTCAAAGGGCTTCGAAGGGCTTCAGAAGCTCTGCATGATCCCAGACGAGGAATAGGGTGTTATCTAGCGAAACCATTTGTCATAAAAAATAAAATAAAAATTATATTATACCTTAAATAGATTCGCTATAATGTGTCAACAATTGCATAAACATGTCAAAAACATCACACTAGATAGCCTGACAAGCCAGACCCGTATCAAGATGTTTGGTCTGGAAACTCACCATAGACAGGGCTCAATCCGAGGGGCGGGATAAACGGTTGTCTTTCAAACTCCCGCTGCACGCGATAGGATAGTGGTACACCAACCGGAGCAACGACGGTGAAGGGGAGCTCGCTGACTGATTAAACATTCGCCGTATCCGGTCGGCTAAACTCCGAACACATCTTTTTGAGAATGACTTCAGTGCCGCTCTTTGTTCTTTTCTCAGAAGAAAGCTTAACTCCAAGTCTTCCGGAGGCGCGGGCAGAGCTGATTCGAAAGACCGCCGCCGTTCGCCAGTTTCTGTGTTTACTAGAAGACTGTGTTACTAGAAGCACGCAAACGCAACTCGGCCGTCGTCATTATGGCCCCGCCCGCCGACTCTATACACGATGTGATTGGGCCATCCAGATTCTGAGGAATACAGCTCAGATAGGAATTGAGAGTTGCTAGACCACACTTGCGGGCAAATTAAATTTCCTGCCGCTAGGGTGCGTCTAGATTTCTAGGCTACACACTAGACGTAGGCAGAAGTATCGCCCCAAGCAAACATGCGAGGATGAATACAAACGGTATTTACCAAAAAATCAAAAATTGTCCAACATCGTTGGTTTACCAGTGTTTTTTTTTTTTTTTTTTTTTTTGTTAAAAGGCATTTGTATTAGTTTTTGCATATGCACTTTTTAAACAAAGTCTTGTGTTTCTTTTTCATGTTTCACATGACATTTTCTACATAAATGTGCAATCACTGACATATGTCACAGAGCAGCGAAAGATGAGCAATTTAAGCTTGTTAACCTTACTTGTGATACTTACCAGCGATCGTCTCCTCGTGACCAACTCTTTGGATTATATCTTCCATCTTCCAGAAACTTCCAGTAACTTCCCCTCTCAATCACATTCCAAACCTGCAGAAGAAGGATACGAATCATTAACTCTTTGTTTACAGCGACAAACTGGTGTGTGGAGCCCGATCTCACGAAAATGCGTATAAATAGTTTGCAATCTCGTGGAATGTATATGCCAAAATGAGTTTTGGAATGCATATGGTACGCGGTTTTTCGCGTGCATTTGATACGGACTTTATGGCGTATTATACATACGAACCCCCCACCCCACCACCCTAAACCTACCCAAGAGCGTGTCATATGCACTCCATAAAGTGCGTATCATATGCACGCAAAAAACTGTGTAGCATTTGCACGCCAAAACTCATTTTGGCGTATTAATTTCACGAGATTTCACACTCGTACTATTTATACGCATGACAATGAGATCATGTTGGGTGTGTGTGGTGCAACTCACCTGACTTTGGACTATTCATCTTTTTCTCTGTTGTTTGCAAAATATTACCATTAAACTTAACTTAATAAACGTGTTGCATTATATACTTCCCATCTCTTTGCAGGTCACCACCCAACCATTCTTTCACAAGTTGAGCCTGATGCACAGATGTGTCTTCCTACACGGTTGTTTAAGAAATAAAAAGCTGCATACTTCATCATGGAGCTTAGAAGAACTGTTGTCAAACATGTATAACATGCTAGAACATAATCACTGCTGTAATGTTCCAATCATTGACTCTTAAGCACTTGCCCATTTAAATCCAAACTAGTCAAGATCACTCAGCCATGAAAACCAACTAATGCTTTCATCACACCCCTGTTTCCACCTCAGTACCTCTCTCATGTCAGATACTTATTCTTCAGTTTGGACTATATTTAGATGGAACGGAGAGATATCTGCATGCAGTATCCTGCAGAGGTGGGGAAGACTCTGACTCAGGCATGTCTATGTGCTTTATGGGGGAGACAGCGGGCTTCTCTAATTGGGCCGCTGTCAGTCAGCTAAAAGCAGTAGGAGACATGGATTTTCACCAATGTGTGCATGGTGGTGGTCCAATATGTTTACAACCATGACAGGAAAGAAGCACATGTGGGTGTAATCCTGCGCCTCTGCAGGAGAGCTTTCTGTCCCGGCTGAGAAGAGAGAGAGAGAGAGAGAGAGAGAGAGAGAGAGAGAGAGAGAGAGAGAGAGAGAGAGAGAGAGAGAGAGAGAGAGAGAGAGAGAGATTTTCTTGATGCTGAGCCGCAAGCAGTCAAGTGTTGCAGTTTAGCACATAATGGAAGCTGCAGGGAGTCATATGATGGAAATAAATAAACCTGCCATCGTCATGGTATGGGTCTGTACGCACCTGTGCACGGATCCATTTCAGGGAACACTGATGCATGACATACAGATGAAATACGCTAAAGTTTTTCTCATGGCAGAAGTCATGTGCCTTCAAGCTGAGGTGGCAAATGCCATTTCAATGCTTCCGCAGCATCGACGAGTTCTTCCGACAATCAATGTTTTCACTTTTATACGGTAGTGTGCTGTTACAGATCTCCTGAAAATACTAAAGCATCTCCAGATCCAAAAACTGTGAAGAAAAAGAACAAGATCTGCATAAACCAGAAGCTGGCTCTCTTAAGTAGGTACTTATTTTAAATAAGTTATTACTTCACTACTAAGAAGGCATGTTATATATAATATGCATGTGTTACATTTTGAAACAATTATTTTTAGTGAACTGCTCAAACCAGTCATTCTAAAGGGTTCACATCTCAAGTCAGTGCAGATCCACAAGTTACTAAAGTTACTAACTTTTTGACATGAGTGACAGTCCCTCTGACAAGAAATAAACTAATATCTTCATTGTGTTTTACTGAAGAAACAAACACACCTACATATTGGATCCCCTGGGGGTAAGCAGATAAACATTACATTTTTATTTTTGGGTGAACTATCCCTTTAAGTTTCTATAAATCTTAAAATGTATTAATCAAAACAGTAGTTTTGATATAAGCATTCAGGTTGCAGCAGTTCTCAGCTCAGCACACTTGCACACACTGCTTCAGCGGTTCTCAAATCACCAATACATGATTTTGGTTTGGGATAGAAATGTCAGAGCTCGACTCTGTGGCTTGTGCCACATCTTCACTGATCTTTTTCGTATTTGTAAGCCATGCCTATTTTAAATATCTAGGTATAATACCTATAGTAAATTAATTATAATTATATTACTTATAATTATAATTCTAAGATTATAAAAATCATCAAGTGTTCTTTTTCATCTCCTTATATGTTTTCCCCTGTCTCAAATCTACCTGCTCTACCGTGTGACATCTGAAGCCCCTCCCACGATTGTTGATTGACAAGCAGCGTTTCAACTCAGACCCGCCCTGAGTGAGCTGTCATAGTCCGCCATTGTGGATAAGCTGGAGCAGAATGGCGTCCAAGCGAATGTGGTGTTCTGTTCTTGGGTGTAATAATGAACACAGCAGTCATTTTGATGTTCCAAATCAGAATCGCTGAAGACGCATTGGCTGAGTTTTGTTTTCGTCAGTGCTTTTATGTCTGCGCGAACCACGTATCATTTCTGACCAGACTGCTTTAAAAAAAGAGAGGGTCAGTATAAAGCAGGTTTGGCTAAGAAGCTGCTCCTGAGTAAAGATCTGTACCAGCTCTTCGTGTTCCTGCTGCACCTCCAAAAGAAGTGAGTGTAGTTTGAAACGCATGCACGCTTCACGATGAATGCAGCTAAAGTTTACAGGGTGTGTTACATTACGGCATGCTTATAGAAAGCATACATAGAGTATGACGTTCTCAATATAATTCATAATCCCACATTTATAATGAACAATGTGTTATGGTTATTGTGTTATTACAAACTGTGTATGCTGGTGAGAACATTAAAGGGGGGGTGAAACACTCAGTTTCAGTCAATCTCATGTCAATCTTGAGTACCTATAGAGTAGTATTGCATCCTTCATATATCCGAAAAGTATTTCGTTTTATTATATTTATAAAAGAAATATGGGCTGTACCGAGTCTTTCCGGAAAAAACCGAGCGGAGTTTGGAATACTCCATCAAACGTCCAACATTAGTTTTTGAAACTTTGTCTATGTGTAGGATGGGAATCCAAGTTTTTAATAGTGTAAAAAGCTCAGTATGCATGAAACAGCATTTCACCCCCCCCCCCCCCCCCCCTTTAATGTTGACATGGTAACACTAAGCTTAGGAGATGGTTTATAATGGTGTCTATTACTGTGAAAAAAATAATAAATTGTGTTGTAACAGTTATTACAATGCATAGATAACGTTACGCATCACTGACAAACCAACATTAACAGAAAAAAAAGTAAAAATTTATAATTTAAAGCCGTATACACTGAAATGTGAAGGTGAAAACAGAGCTATTTTTGACCAGGTAAAATAAGTGTTTTCTTACAATACCAATGAGAATTTTTAATTAAACTATATTACAAAGTTTTCATTTAGACACTAAAGAATCATATTAACTTAAACCCTTTAACATGCAATATATCAAAAGAAAGAACATAGCCTCTTCTTTATTCTAGATTTGTGTGTTCTTTTATCAACACTTGTATGTGGGTAAGTTTTATGAAAAAAAGAAACATTTTGAGCAAAAAGCTGAGAAAAATCTATTTTTGTATCAAAGACTACATTAATATCAGATTCAGAATGATGATCAAACACAGTTGGAATGGATAGAGTCCATCAACACCCCAAATCTTCATTCCTAGAGCTCGTCCTGAGGCGACACTTCATTCAGTGTTGATGATCATGTTATTTTTCATACGCATCTGTTTATGAGATTGCTTTTACTGCTTCTTATACTCCTGTGTTTTGATCAAGAGATTCTGCACTTATTCGGGAGATGAGTAATAGTGCACCCTACTATTTAACAGTGAAAATCAGAAAATAATGTCAATGGCAGGGAAGCGTTTTCTCCTTTTATACAGTCTATGGTTTCATTTGTTGTGTTCAATCAACTCTCTATGTTTCTTGAACAGGACAACCTCCTAGACAACAACCAATCCGGCTTCAAAAGCGGCCATTCGACTGAGACTGCCTTGCTCTCGGTAACTGAGGCACTGAGACTGGCAAAAGCAGCTTCCAAATCCTCAGTGCTCATTCTGCTGGATCTGTCTGCTGCTTTTGACACAGTTAACCACCAGATCCTCCTGTCAACACTTAAGAAGATGGGTATCTCAGGAACTGCTCTCCAGTGGTTCAGGTCTTACCTCTCCGGTAGGTCCTACAGGGTGTCATGGAGAGGTGAAGTGTTGAAGTCACATCATCTAGCTACTGGGGTTCCCCAGGGCTCAGTGCTTGGACCACTTCTCTTCTCCATCTACATGTCGTCATTAGGTTCTGTCATTCAGAAACACGGCTTCTCCTATCACTGCTATGCTGATGACACTCAACTCTACTTCTCATTTCAACCAGATGATCCTACAGTCAGTGTTCGTATCGCTGCCTGTCTGACAGACATTTCTGACTGGATGAAGGAGCATCACCTTAGACTCAATCTTGCAAAGACAGAATTACTTGTTTTCTCAACCAATCCAGCACTTCATCAAAATTTCTCCATTCAGCTTGGTTCATCGACCATAACTCCATCAAGGACAGCCAGGAACCTTGGATTTGTGATTGATGACCAGTTAAACTTTGCTGACCACATTACTGCAACAGCCTGGTACAACATTAGAAAGATTAGATCCTTCCTATCAGAACAGGCTGCACAACTCCTGGTTCAAGCTCTTGTTCTCTCCAGACTGGACTATTGTAATGCTCTTCTGGCTGGGCTTCCAGCATGCACTATCAAACCCTTGCAGCTGATCCAGAATGCAGTGGCGAGAGTGGTCTTTAATGAGCCGAAGAGAGCGCATGTTACGCCGCTCTTCATCAGACTCTTCATCAGACATCCTAAGACACATCTTTTCCAATTGCACCTAACCAATACAGAATAGCACTTACTGATCACCACAGCAACGACCAAAAAGCGCACACTCCTGGATCATAGCTACGTCTCTCATCCGGATTTGTGCCTTCAGGCGGGTGTGTTACATAGTTATCATAGCTATCATAATGCGGTGTACTGTATTTTGCGTATGTGAGTTTTTGTTGTGGATGGCTATTGCTGTGCGTTTAGCTAGAATTCCATACAAAACCAACCCATTGGGCCACTGAATCTGCATTACGACAACAGTTGGGGCAACAGCAACTGTCCTAATGGGTTGTTATCATGGCTATCAATATCCAGTGTTCTGTATTTTGCGTATGTGAGTTTTTGTTGTAGGTGGCTATTGTAGATGGCTATTGTAGATGGCTATAAAAAAAAATTGTGTACTGTGCTAACTAATTGAGACTTCTTACAGCTCATACAGGTTGTTGGCCTTGTTTGTTTTGTTGCTTCTATTGCGCTCCCCTTTTTTGTAAGTTGCTTTGGATAGAAGCGTCTGCTAAATGATTAAATGTAAATGTAAATGTATCAGACTGCACTGGTTGCCAATGGCTGCTCGCATCAAATTCAAGGTAGTAGTTCTCGCTTTTTTGACTCGATGCTATCTATTCTTCTCACTACAGCCTCTTACGTTCGCCATGGAGAAGGCAAAGGTGGCGCTGGTTTTAAACCTGTTGTCAGGGGTTGGTCTGGGGAACGGGGGTGTGGGAGAATAACCATCGTTGCTGCTCTTCGTTCCAAGCGCTCTCAGCGGAACTCAGACTGGTCTTCGACCGAGCAGCCACTGGTCGCGAGGCGGCCCGTAAACTCTCGAACTTACGTCAAGGCAAGCATTCGGTGTCGGAATACATGATTCAGTTCTAGAGATGCCAATGGAGAGCAAATGGAAGGAGGAGGCTCAGTGGGACAGATTCCTGCATGGGCTGGCTGACCATGTCCAGAGGGAGATCTACGCCTTGGAACTTCCCAAGAGTCTCAATGATCTGATGGATCTGGCGCTTCGGGTGGATTCCAGACTGGAGAGGCAGCACCGGCATACCCTCGTCAGAAAATCTCTTGAGCCCTTCATGTTCCCGGAGAGGGACTCGGTCAGCCCATCCAGCGATCCCGAGCACATGCAGTTGAGTCGAGCTCATCATTCCCGGCAGGAGAGAGAAAGCCGAAGAGTTGAAGAACGGTGTATGTTCTGTGGTGCGGCGGGGCATTTCCTCAATGACTGCCAGTTAAAAGAATGAGCCTGGCAGTAGGGAGGAGGTAACTGTCGGGTGGAGCGTCATTGAGGAAATTCTCGTCCGCAACTCTCTTGCCGGATAGAGTGCAATGGGCAGACCTTTCACACAAGTGCCAAGTCTTCATGGACTCCAGAGCGGAGGGTAATTTTATGGATCGTTCACTGGCCACCCAGCTCCAGATTCCCATGCAGCCCCTCAGTACCCCCATCGCTGTGCACACACTCAATGGACAAACACTTCCCACCATCACACACACCACAGACTCTGTCGCACTCACCATCACGGGCAATCACACTTTTTTTGTGGGTAAGAAGGATGGGTCCCTGCAACCTTGCATTTATTTCTGAGGGCTGAACAACATCACGGTAAAGAATACCTATCCTTTGCCGTTGATGTCTTCAGCCTCTGAGAGGTTGCAGGGTGCAGCAATATTCACTAAACTGGATTTACATAATGCTTATCATTTGGTCCGCATAAGAGAGGGGGATGAGTGGAAGACTGCATTTAATACCCCCAGGGGGCACTTTGAATACTTGGTCATGCCCTTCAGGCTGTCTACCATCTCCATGGTAGATCAGTTCATTTATGTCTACCTGGATGACATTTTGATATTTTCTTCATCTCTCCAGGAACATATCCAGCACGTTTGACTAGTGCTCCAGAGGTTGCTAGCGAATGGGCTTTTTGTCAAGGTGGAGAAATACATTTCCCATGCACAGTCTGTTCCGTTCCTAGGGCACATCGTCTCGTCCGAGGGAATGCGCATGGATCCCGACAAGGTTAAGGCTGTGATAGATTGGCCAACCCCAGATTCCCGCAAGGCCCTGCAGAAGGTTCTGGGGTTTTCCAATTTCTATCAACGTTTCATTCGTAATTTCAGTCAACTAGCCGCACCTCTGACAGCGTTGACCTCCCCCAAAGTGAAGTTCAGGTGGTCTGGTGCAGCCGAAACTGCATTTTGTTTCGGCTCCCATGCTCATCGCCCCTGATCCATTACGTCAGTTTGTTGTTGAGGTGGACGTTTTAGAGGTGGGGGAAGGAGCGGTTCTTTCCCAGCGCTCTTCCTCGGATGACAAGATGCACCCTTGTGCATTCTTTTCTCACCGATTATCGCCAGTCGAATGTAATTACGTCATTGGTAACAGGGAACTGTTGGCAGTTAAGCTTGCATTGGAGGAATGGCGTCATTGGTTAGAGGGAGCAGCAGTTCCTTTTATCGTTTGGACCGACCATAAGAATCTGGAGTATATCAGATCTGCCAAAAGACTCAACTCTAGGCAGACTCGTGGGCTCTTTTTTTTTTTTTTTCTCGGACGTTTTGAATTTTCTCTATCGTACACCCAGGGTTCTAAAAACATCAAACCCAATGTTTTATCTCACATTTTTGACTGCTCAGAACACCTGTCTACTCCCGAGTGCATTTTTCCTGAGAGACTTATTATCTCGGCACTCACATGGCAGGATGAATAAAAGGTCAAATCGGCCTTAGAAGGGGTAACGCCTCCACCCAGTGGCACACCGAATCGTTTATTTGTGCCAAAGTAGCTTGTCATCCGGGAGTCAATAGAACCAGGTTTTTGGTCAAGCAACAGTTCTGGTGGCCTGGTATGGCTCGTGAATTTGTATTAGCTTGTTCAGTTTGCGCCATGGGAAGGACTTCCAATTGTTCCCCATATTGGTGGGAGGGGGGTTAACAGGGGGCCCCAATTTGTATCCAAATTTTGGCATGAATTTTATAAATTACTGGGGGCGACAGTTAATCTGTCTTCGGGTTTCCATCCTCAGAGCAATGGTCAAACTGAACGAGCCAATCAGGATCTTGAGAGAGTGTTACGATGTATTGCTGCCAAGAACCCTTCCTCTTGGAGCCAACTGTTTTCTTGGGTTGAGGACACTCACAACTCGTTACCAGTGTCGGCCACGGGCCTCTCTCCGTTTAAGTGTAGTTTATGGTACCAGCCACCTATCTTTCCCAGTCTGGAATCCAAAGTTGCGGTCCTCTCCGCCCACGCCTTCGTCCAGAGGTATCGTCACACATGGAATAGAGCCCGTGAGACTCTGCTCCATCTAGGTAGACGCACCAAGGCCCAAGCCGATCGCCACCGGTCTAAGCCTCCCGTTTGCTTCGTGGGTAAAAAAGTGTCTTTCACTAAGATCATTCCTCTGCATGCTGTAAGTAAAAAACGTTCTCCTAAATTCATTGGCGCGTTTCCTTTCACTAAAATCATTAGCCCGGTGACAGTCTGCCTCAAACTACCACCTGTGTACGGGAGGATTCATCCTGCCTTCCATGTCTCCAAATTAAAACCTGTTTTTCAGCCAAGCATAAATCCGCCAGTCCTGGCTACGTATTCGGTCAACCGTATTCTGGATTATAGACGGAGGGCACGTGGTTTTGAGTACTTGGTGGACTGGGAAGGTTACGGTCTGGAGGAGAGAAGTTGGGTTCCTGCCAGGGACATATTGGATCATTCCCTTATGGGGTGTTGTTGGAGGCGTGGTCACTGATTACTCATCACCGATCACTCTCACCTGCTGCACCTCATTACGGGCCCATATATTCGTGTGTCTCACCCAGTCTTGTTGTCAGATCATTTCAGTGTCCTGGTGTTCCTGTGTTGTCGTGTTCTTGGGGATTGCTTTGCTCCGGTTCTGGTTCCAGCCGACCTTGTCTGCCCGATTGCCTCCCTGCTTCACAGACGTTCAGTGCCCAGCAAACCTGCTTATGACTTTGCTGTTATCAGCCTCTATGACATTCTGATCATTCAACCTTGTGTTTTGAAAGAATAAACCTTTTATCTTATTTGCAATTGGATCCTCTGTTCTTTCTCCTAGAGCACACAAAACTATTTAAGTCAAATAACCTTTATGTATACAACACTTTATAGTCTCAAAACAGCCACTTATCCTGCTATCAGTGGGATTTATTTTGAATTTTTTTTTGGCTCAATCAAACAATTGTTTGCCTCTGCCAACAAGGTGGGCTATTAGCACTTGGTGTTTAAAGACACTCCAATTAAGAAAGAATTAAAAAAATGTATTGACTGTTTACTATATATAGACCCTTTTACTGTTTGTATACAATGATGACGTAGCAACGTATGCGCGCGCATTTTGGCAACAAGCTGTGGCGAGAATCAGCAGCATGTCAAGCTACGTGAGCGGATTAAGCAACACAAACCGATAAAGTTATTTTAAAAAGTTGATTTTATCAAATGTTATTCGGCTACCAGATCCGTGTACTATAGTGGAGTGGATAGAAGATGTTAGCAGATATACAGTGGTCGGATATATATGTATATTTAGTTGAGAAACCGAGCGTGTACACCCGAGACAAGCATATAAATCACTGGATGCTTATTAATACGTTGTCTGTGGGCATGTACAGAATGTCCAATACAATTTTCTACATTTATTCTTATTCTTCACACAGACATACATACATTTATCCTTTTCCTTACATTTTATGTTGTTATTGATTTGTATAGTTTGTATGTCGACACACTTTTGTTTAATTTTGTAATGCTATAGTACTTTAATAGCAACTATGTTGCTTGCATACATTTCTCAGATGGTTATTTTGCAATTAAACTATTAATAAAATCATTACAAATGAAATTGTGATTATTGATATGATAATCTGGGGATGGGGGGTACATACACACCAGTGGAAGCCAATGTTGGAAGGTTTATTATAAATAATTAAGTTTCAAGTGCAGTAAATGTTTTACAAATGATTTTTTTTTTATGCGAGCATTTTTGTCCTCGTTCCAATCAATGCATTATTCGCCTGCAGCCACAGGTACCGCCGGTTCTTCTGAAACGGCCGTGATCCTGTCGGAATCCTATAAAACTTAAGCCCATTGGTGGAATAGCGATTAGTGCAGCCAAAAACGCAACAGCCAGACATTTTGATGCTGGGAAACCGTTTTGATAAACTTTCGGAGTTGCTCACACGTTAGAACCACTAGGGAACAACACCACTTGCGTTGCCAAAATGCGCGCGCAACTCTTTGATCACGTGGGCTGTAAAAGGGTCTATATATATATATATATATATATATATATATATATATATATATATATATATATATATATATATATTATGGTGACCATGAAAGTTTTCTGAATCTAAATGATCATAAATGGGAAGAAATAATTAATTGAATGCATATTGTAAGCTCTACTTGTTAGCCCAACAATGGAATCTAATGGTGTGGTTGAAGGAATTCTGTGTGTATGCCTTTTCAGCATTTCTGATAAATTCAATTAATGTATTAAAATGTGGGCATCTAATTTTAATTCTGACTCCATGAATAATTTAATCTGACTCCAATTTTATGTGACTTCATAACATTTGTTATGTTTGTAACTTCACAGCTGATCATTAGATTAGTTGTGATTTAATTTAGATCGTAGATTTTTCTTAATATCTCTATTTTCAAATATTCGTTCCACCACAGGACCTGGTATGATACAGACTAAATGTTCACGATTACATTAGTTCACCGGTGCAAATGAGCCAGTTCTTGTATTACAGAGGAGGCAAATTATTATTTTACCTTGTCAGGTCACACACGCTTACACAAAACAAATGTAATACATTAGTAATACATTAAAACAGTGATAGTCAGAAATCAGATTGCCCTATTATGTGCCACCTGCTCCATTCAACGAGTCCTCGTTTTATTCTATCCTGGCAGAGAGATTTGAGGAAATACCACTTACCTCTTCCTTGTCACTACTAAAATGATGATTTCAGAGTGATACAGAGTAATTCCAGATTAACATTTATTTTGGCAAGACAGAACGTAAATACAAATAATTCAAAATAGTTAATGGTACACAACTGGTCAGCATTAAATATAAAACACAATTACAAAGTAATATGACAATAGTTTCAAAGAGTCATCATATGTTGCACAGTACACACAATGGCCCTCATTTATCAAAAGTGCGTACACCAAATTTCCAGCGTACACCTTGCGTACACCCAAACCCACGGTGACTTTGAGATTTATCAATATGGACGTTGGCGTACGGCACACTCAAATCCTCCGCCAGCTCAGAGGTGGTGTACGCACGTTTGGAGTTAGTGCGAAAATGCGCAGAAAAACAATTCCTAACACCACAAAACGCACTGACAAGATATGCTATATGACCCACTGTTAAAAACCACAACAACAACATTTAGTGTTTATTTTTGTGTAACATGAGCGTCAATGTTTAATTTGTGTGACTTTACCAAAGCGTTTGATTTGTAGGCATATGTATTCCTCCAGTCGCGAGCCTGTGCGCTTTATCTGATGTTTCGGGCCCGTCTGGCCCGGCAGCTGCGCACGGACTGGGACTAAAATAATTCAGACTGACAAAATAATAAAAATGACCTTCTTCTTTTAAATAATAATAAAATCAATACTTCTTCTAAATAACAAGCGTCATTAAGAATAATAATCATAATAATAAGAAGAAGAATCTTACAAATTGTCATGTAATTATTAATGTGAATGAGTCTTACTCCACATCACATCATCATCACTATTGTACACCCCAATACATGTGCCGTGATACGAAATTAAATGCTAATTGTTTCAAAACGTGCTGTAAAATAATGCATTGTGATGGTAATTTATCATCCAAACAGCTATTTAAACTGCTGGAGTGCGCTTCTCAACCCCCACACTAACAGTAGCTACTCGTAATTTGGGTCCATATTTTGTTTTTGTGAGCGCCTTTATTCCCACTCTTTAAACTCCCAAATAAAACAATTTCGGGTTTTTTTCCACTTCCCTGGTGAGGGTCTCGATGGGCGCATCTCAATCATCTCAATAGTTCAGTAGTCAGAGCACTGATCAGGGAGTCAGCCCATTGACTTATGTCCTAATCAGTGCCCTGACCAAGTGGACTAGTAAGATGATTGCCAATGGCCCTCATTTATCAATCTTGCGTAGAAACGGGTGTATATGTTGGCGTAAGATTATGCTTACACTCCTCTCACCGCCTGATTTATGAAACTGTGCGCACCTCTGCAATTCAGGTGTACGCAATACTTGCCCTTGATAAATCCCGCGGCTGAAAACGATCGTCATTAGAATAACACGCCCATATATATTCAGGTCTCCGCCTCCCCCACGCCCTCATTTTACGCCATGGACAAACAGAAGACGGCAAAGAAACGAAACTTCTCCGACGTGGAGATCGGGCATGCTCAATCATCTCACTAGTCCACTTGGTCAGGGCACTGATTAGGACATAAGTCAATGGGCTGACTCCCTGATCAGTGCTCTGACTACTGAACTATTGAGATGATTGAGATGCGCCCATTGAGACCATCACCAGGGAAGTGGAAAAAACCCGAAATTGTTTTATTTGGGAGTTTAAAGTGTGGGATTAAAGGCGCTCACAAAAACAAAATATGGACCCAAATTACGAGTAGCTACTGTTAGTGTGGGGGTTGAGAAGCGCACTCC
This sequence comes from Pseudorasbora parva, assembly GCF_024679245.1. NCBI lineage: Eukaryota > Metazoa > Chordata > Actinopteri > Cypriniformes > Gobionidae > Pseudorasbora > Pseudorasbora parva. The sequence continues at coordinate 36,253,770 of NC_090182.1, read as the reverse complement.
AGCAGTTTAAATAGCTGTTTGGATGATAAATTACCATCACAATGCATTATTTTACAGCACGTTTTGAAACAATTAGCATTTAATTTCGTATCACGGCACATGTATTGGGGTGTACAATAGTGATGATGATGTGATGTGGAGTAAGATTCATTCACATTAATAATTACATGACAATTTGTAAGATTCTTCTTCTTCTTATTATGATTATTATTCTTAATGACGCTTGTTATTTAGAAGAAAATGCCGTTTTTATTGATTTTATTATTATTTAAAAGAAGAAGGCCATTTTTATTATTTTGTCAGTCTGAATTATTTTAGTCCCAGTCCGTGCGCAGCTGCCGGGCCAGGCGCGGGCCTGAAACGTCAGATAAAGAGCACAGGCTCGCGACTGGAGGAATACATATGCCTACAAATCAAACGCTTTGGTAAAGTCACACAAATCAAACATTGACGTTCATGTTGCACAAAAATAAACACTGAATGTTGTTGTTGTGGTTTTTAACAGTGGGTCATATAGCATATCTTGTCAGTGCGTTTTGTGGTGTTAGGAATTGTTTTTCTGCGCATTTTCCCACTAACTCAAACGTGCGTACACCACCTCCTGAGCTGGCGTAGGATTTGAGCGTGCCGTACGCCAACGTCCATATTGATAAATCTCAAAGTCACCGTGGGTTTGGGTGTACGCAAGGTGTACGCTGGAAATTTGGTGTACGCACTTTTGATAAATGAGGGCCAATGTGTGTGAGTGTCTTTAAGACATTTTCCAAAATGGCAGCTCTGCTACCCTTCCTTTAGTACCCAGACCATAATAAAAATATTGTAAATATATACTACACAAACTGGTTTTCAGAGAGAGGATTGGATACCTTGGAAGAGACACCACTCCAAAAGGAGAACAGAATTCTCATAAGTTTCAATCGTTTGCATCCTACCAGTGACTGCACCACTTATTCAAAGATGACACCATTGTACTAATCACATTGAGACATTTAAAAAGATACGAAACATGCAATAGATTCACAAGATACAGCATATGTGGTATGTGGACATTGAATCAAGGGGAAGGAAAGAGAAGGGAGGGCGGATATAAGGGGAGAAGTTTGGTCACTTTGGGTGCTTTGGGCATTTGTCCTACACTCTTTCTGTAAGATTCTTTCTCCAGATTGGTGAGTTTTACTGTTTTATTAAACAGTAAAACTCAGGGTTTTTTTAAGCTTGTTTTAGCAGTAAAGCTAATTCTTACAATATGAATCTAACTTTCAATATAATAGAGTTATAATTATGCAAAAAATGCATGAATGTCTGAAAGTCACTAAAATGTCAGCTCAAGCTGTTTGCTTGGTTGAAAACACTGCAGTGCATTGTATGCTAAATGGAAACGTAATCACTCTGCTTAAAGGGGGGGGGGGGGCTGTTTCATGCATACTGAGATTTTGGTTAAAGACTTGGATTCCCATCCTAAACATGGACAAAGTTTCAAACACTAATTTGGACGTTTGATGGAGTATTTATGTGTCAAAAATACTCCTTCCGGTTTCTCACAAGTTTCGGAGAGTTTTTTTCGAGTATGAGTCCGCTTGACATCGACAGAGCGGAAGGTCCTTGTATGGGCCGTACGGGTTCTTCTCCCGGATGGGTGCGCACGCGTGTGACTAGAGCGAGAGAGCAAATGCTCGCCCATAAACACTGCTCTCAAGGTGCAGATCCACTCGTCTGTGTAACACTTCTGTTGCGCCGCGCTCCACTTTATTCCTATGGTTGACATTAAGCGGCTTTAACGCGTCTGCATAGCATTCCAGGAAGGCAGCGCTGCATTTGAACCGATTTGAACGCAGAAATGATGAGAAGCGTCACAACATCACGCTTCAATCGTGTTGCAAAAGTGGATCTCCACGGTCACTGCTGTCACAGGACTTCATGAAATCAACAAGAAGTGTGTTTTTGACGGAGCGGTTCCAGCGATAAAGGTTCATGGTTGTGCTTTGGAAGAAGTCGGTGAGTAAAACTGCTTCAAATGTCTATGTTGTTGGCTATCGTTGCGTAAGTAAACAACAGTAAACAACACGATCGTGTATAGTTAATTTATCAATGGAGCATGCGATGTATGGTGTGTGTTTAAATACATTTGTTTAGCTGACTAATATGTCAGTTTGTTTATTGTAAAACCACCCAAACATAAACCTAGGCTAGGGGACGTTCTCACAAAGCCTTCTTGTTCATTCAAATGCGCTAACGATACTCCATTGTTTTGTTATACACTATCTGACGAGCAAAACCGTTTTGCTTGCTACTGCTAAGGTTTAGTCGCATACAATAGTCCATAAACCAAATCATGTCATATACCACATGTAAACAAATGCAAATGTTGACAAGCCATTAAAACACAGTACATACCACAGAGACGGACTTCCTGCTGTTGCTGTTTCTCCTGTTCAATTTATTTCATCCTTCGGATCTGATTCTGGATCATATATGTATTAGTTGAATCTGATTGATAGCCATGGGTTATTAGAGTAATGTTTTCTTTTCCACGCATGACGGTGTCAGCTTTCAGAAGGTCTCGTGGAGTAGCTGCGCACGCTCGTCAGTCTATCTTTCTTTTATAAATATAATAAAACTAAAGACTTTTCAGAGATATGAAGGATGCATTACTACTCTATAGGTACTCAAGATTGACATGAGATTGACTGAAACTGAGAAACAGTTTCTGAAACACTTTTGCAAAAAAATTAATGTTTCTTGCAGAACAAAGTGAGCCATGACTTTTAAACAGATAATATTGCTAAAGTTATTGGTTATCAAAAAGAAAACCTACATATTACAAATTTAATGTTGGCACTGATTTAAATCATGAAAATAACATATTTTCGTATGGATCCAACATATTTATCCACCCTAATCCATCTCTTTTTTTTTTTTGAACATTTATTTATAAGAAGAAAAAAAATATTTTTTAAGACTCAAGAGGGACAGATTAGATGAAAATATGTGTGAAGTGTTACATTTTTCATGAGTCAGCTGCAGGGCAGGTCTGAAAAGTGCAGCAGTAAAGTGGAGAAGTTGGCTGCACAGCAGCTGCTGCCAATGCAGTACATTTCAAAAAAATGCTTATGAAAGACTTGGGACTTAAAATATATGATATCCTAAAGTTGATCACATCCTGCCCGATATGAAATAGTACTATCAAATACAAAACAACAATGTACAGAGACAAAACATTGCAAATGCTAGGTTTTAAAAGAAACAGCTAGCTGATCACCTCTAAGAAAGAAAAAAGGGGTTATTTCAGGTGCTTCATAAATAGAACCTTTCATGGCATCTCATCATGGGATCATTTTACGTTTTAAATAATGGTCAGTAATTCATTAAATAATTGAGAACCCTGAGTGTGTGTCCACTGTGTGTCCACCAAAGCATTTTTCCAGTTTTTTTGGAAAACCGCCACATTCTGCAACATATGACAAGAGCCAGAGCAAATATTTTGTATTTTTTTACCGACAGATTTATAAAGAATAACTACAGGAACTAAATATTTGGTAAATGAGATACTAGTAACATTTTTTTTAATGGATAATCCGAATCATAGCAAGCAAAGTTTCAACTTTAAAAAACCCTGCTGTGCCCAAAATGCTCTTAAGCACCCACAGTGAGGCATTTTCAGCAGAGTGCCTAGCCTTTTCAGCTGGCTAAAAACACTTTGGTGGAGATGTTACGACATGTACACTGGGAAAAAAAAATACATTAAAAATAAAAAAATAAATAACAAATTCAGATGTTACCTTATTTTTCCTTCCTAATCTGACCCTTACAAATTAATTGAATTACCATACCACAAGTATAATATATAATAAAATGCAGTTATATTAAATAATGCATTTGTCTTAAACTAAAAAAATATATTTTGAAGAAAAAGCCAGGTTTTCTTGCAAGAGAGCCAATCTCCATGTCTGTATGATATTTTGGTGATCGGTTCATGTTGAAATACAATCCAGGGTGATACCTGCAGACTTATTTCCCACCTGAATCAAATAAGCACAACCACACGCCTCCATGATGTTCTGGCACTGAGATATGGCCTATCCGTGTTGCTGTACAGTTGCTAGGTTGTTATGGGTGGTGCTAGAGTTTTGTTAGGAAGTTGCAAGGGTATTTTGGCTGGTGGATTGGGTATGGTTGCTTTGATATTCTGGGTGGTGTCTAGGGTGTTGCTAGGCAGTTGCCAGTGTGTTCTCAGTGGTTACTAGGGTATTGCTAGTTGGTTGCTAGGAGACAGTTGCTATGTCATTCTGTGTGGCAGCTAGGGTGTTTCTAGGCGGTTTGCTACGGTGTTCTGGATGGTTACGTCCAATATCCACATATGCACTGTAAATTATTCTAATGATGATACAAAGTGAACAGTGAAAACAATTGGGTGAACTATTCCTGAAACTAAGAATAAATAAATAAATTGTACTGTAATTGTACAGTGACTGTGTCAGGACATTTTTCTTCATGTCATAACATATAATTGGTGTATCGTGTTCATGTCTCAAAACACATGCAGTATTAATATTCTGATCAATATTTTATTTTCAGTTTTGTCTCCTTAAAGACCAGATTAACACATTTTATTGACTACAATGAGAAAGCACACAAACTATGGCTCTGTTCCAAAACCCAAAGAGCTGCTTACTTAGACAGCATAAGGAAGTCAACTTAATTATGCTGACTCTTAAGATACTTTTAGTTAAGTTTTATGGCAGCATTGCATGCATCATTATATTTAATCAAATTGAAAAATCGTTATAAAACGTAGCTCACTGTAAATAAAGGTTTACTACTTTAGCCAATATTTATGTAGGCTGTGTATTGTTATGGTTAACACTTAATTGTATTGTGTCCTTGTTTCATGTACTTACTGCAGTAGTTATAATTATATATATATATATATATATATATATATATATATATATATATATATATTAAAATAAATTGTAACCTTGTTATGCATATTAGGAATCACATTGTTAATTTAGCAGCTTACTAACACCAAGAATGCGGAGCATGGCGTCAGGACCTCTTTCCTGAAGCGTACCTCAAAATAATAAATGTTCACAGGTCCACATTCTCCTGAGGTGGCTTGTGCTGTCTCGACCTCCAAGCTCATTGAGGTAGGATCGAGAAGCAACACTTTTCTTCTGCTGCTGTCTACACTAAGGAGCTGAAGGCTGATGACTGGGGCCTGAGGCCGACAAGGGATACATTTCTGGACTGTGGCTTAGTCTCATGAAACCTCTCAACGACCAAACTGAAGGCCAGCAGGATACAGCGGGGCATCCACAAGGAATTATTTATCTTTCTTCTTTATTCCAGAAATATTTAACCAGAGTTGTCTCTCTGTTCCACCAGAGCTGCCATGTAGCAGCCAATGGCACAGGCCATCTCTTTAGTGGCCCAGAGAGACAAGTTTGTGGCCCGAAGCATCTCTTTAATCGTGGTCCCTCACCTTCATCCAAGTCCCTAGGTCAACCTAGCCTATACCTGACAGGATATCCATGTAAACTTTGCCCTCTAAAGAAGATAGGTAAGTAGCCCTACAGGGTTTGGGGAGGAAGGTCGGAGCCTTGAAGGACAATGCAGACTCAGGGGAAAGATAACACACCAGTGTCTCGTTAACCCCTGGAATCCTCCCATATCCTTCATCCCCACAAATCAAAGTGTAGTTGGAGATTGTGGGGATGGAAATACAGGAGGAGAACAGCTTATTCCAGGATATCAACACCTCTGTGTGGAGGTCTTGAAAGAATGGTAGTTCCTGATGTGGAGGTTGATTTTTACTGAGTAAATGAGTAAGGAGTTTTCCAAGGCCAATCAATCAATGATGAATCAACACTTGAGTAACAACATCCATCAGCTCTTCATAATCAGGGGATAGATGTGGCAAATCCTCTACCTCCCCTGCCTCGATGCTCGTGATTTCCACCTCATTGGAGCTGGATAACACACTTGGTTTGATTGCCTGGACCAAACCCAAACCTGATTGCTCCCCCCTCCCCCTGTTGGACTGTGTTCATATTATATTATTTGGGTCCGAACCGGGTTTATTTGTGTCATCAAAGCAGCAGCTATTTACCTGGTTGCTTAGTAATGACGGCGAAATGCATAGTGTTGCTCTGGTCACTTTCATATATTTTTTTGTTTTCGAACCATTGGTTTTGTTACCAAAGCTTCAGTACATATTGACACTTGCATCTATCTGGCGCAAATGTACTGCAAATGCTCTAAAGAATGCTGAAGGTGAGCAGAAATGAGATTTAAAGCTCTTTGCTTGCAGTGAAACACACAAACACCCTTTTTTTTAAACAAATCATATATCATCAACAGTGGTTAGCTTCTGCGATTTATTGGAAGTGGAAGAAGATTTCTTGGACATTAGCCAAGAAAGAACTAATATATGCTGGCTTTTGCTTGAATATGCTCGTGTTTCATGTGGGCTTCTTTGTTCACTTGCAATTGTATTGTCGCTCACTTCAGCGATGATAAAGACCCGTTCATTTCCACACAGTATGGAGCATCTAAATCCCCTCAGTGTTTCAAGGTTTCAAGCGTCTGTAACCCTGTATAAATTAATACATTTATTTATAAAAGGGAAATAATTAAATAGTCTATTAAAATAATAAACTAACTAGAAATGAATAGAAACATGTAAAATCATTACGAAATCAAAGTGAAATGCATGTCAGTGTGATGATTGACATCTCAATGATTGACCAATTACATGAGATTTATGTTGAAGGCCCGCCCCACCACGCTAGTTGCTGGATGGGAGAAGCCATTTTTTTTTCTCTGTGCGACTGGTGAAATGAACGGCAGCATAACTTTGTGTAAAAGTTATAAATTGTGCAGAGAGGTTTAGCAGAGAGACACATATGGTCGATTTTCTTTGGATTTGGTCGGGTTTTTGGCCTACGCTGGAACTGTTCAATTCAGCGTGAGCATGATGATTCGAGATGGCGAGCCTTTCCCAGCGAGATGAACATTGTGAGCTGTGAGATTTGAGTTCAAACAAACACCTGAGGAATTGGGTAGGAAAGATCTGATTGCCTGTTAGTTCTTCTTTCCCGAGAGAGAGACTGCTCAATTATCGTTTTATTTTTGCTCAGCGGATTTTTCTTTTGAACTATTGAATCGTTTTCAGCGATTCTACGGACTTTCGAATCTTTGAACCGAATCTTCGAACCGAATCTTCGAGCCGAATCTTTGAATCGGATCTTCGAATCGGATCTTCAAATAGACCTTTCTGAACTGAACCTTTTTGAACTGAGCACTTTTGAACTGACCCATTCAAGAAATCTTTTGTGATTTATTTAACTCTTATTGTGAACCATTGTTTTTCCTTGTTTTATCAAGGATTTATTTTTGAATGTGAATTGAGTGAATTGTCCACATTTATAATTGTGAAATTTGAAATTGATACTGTAGGTGTGTTATTCTAGGAAGTTTGTTTAGCCTAGAGGGTGCACCCAAACCAGCCAAGAGTCAAGTGAACTTATTCAATTATTCAATTGAATTTAAAATTCATTTAACTGTGATTCACTTATTGATCAACAAACTGTGACATGGTTTGAATTTTATTTTGTTTCCATAATTTTATTTTATTTTCCTTTGAAAGTAATTTCTATTTTTTACTAAAGATTTTCTTTACTAATTCTAGTGTTGTCTTTATTACACCTCTATAGTCGAACCTACTGGCCTATGAATAATACTAGCAGCAAGTGCAATATTATTTGACGCATGTGCTACACGTCCACTCACAAAATGTGTCTGACAGGTAAGATACTATACTCCTACTATATGTTTTTTTCCTCTTTTCTTAATATATATATCCCCCCCACCACCACCCACCCACCCCGTGGGTTCTGTTTTCAGGTTCTGTTTATTTTTGTTGTAAATAAATTATCAATTCTGCACTTGCGTCCTCGCACCATTTTCTGTGTGTTCCCGACCGTGACATAAGGATACAACCATCAGAGGACAGAATGGGCATCTTCCTATTCCCATCTCCATGCCCTTCCGCTGCATCAGGAGAAGGTCAACACAGCAAACTCCTTTCCCTCCAGGAGGAGAGAGCTAGTATAAAGGAGTTTGCTTACCGGTTCCTGTTTGCAGCGGAGGGGCTCAACATCAGTCAGGCAGAGCTCAAGGACATTTTTAACACCCGCCTTAATGAGCCAATCATCGCATGGGAGATGGGAATGCTGGGGGGTCCGTGTTTTGGTGGACCCTGTTCCGGTGGTCTTGAAACGGAGGAGGAGAAGGAAGGCTCGCTCCGTGCCTGTTCCAGTGGTCCCAGTTCCGGTGGCTCATGTGCCAGTGGTCTATGTGTCGGTGGTCCCTGTGCATGTGGATCGTGTTCCGGTGGTCCCGATGCCGGTGGTCCCCTTTCCGGTGGATCGTATTTCGGTGGTCCCAGTGCCAGTGGATCGAGTGCCGGTGGATTGTGTGCCTGTGGATCGTGTTCGAGTGGTCCCAAAGCCGGTGGTCCCTGAACCGGTGGTCCAAATTCCGGTGGTCCCAGTGCCGGTGGACTCTGTTCTGGTGGACACTGCTGGACCGGAGAAGTTTCCCCAGCGTCCTGCTCTGCCTGCACCGCTGAGGCGTCCTGCTCTGCCTAAGCCATCGAGGCGCTCTGCTCTGCCTGCGCCGCTGAGGCGTCCTGCTCTGTCTGCGCCGTTGAGGCGCCTTGCTATGCCTCCGCCACTGAGGCGCCCTGCTCTGCCTGCGCTGCCTGGACGCAGTGGGCAGCACTTGCCACTTGAACTTTGTGGGCCACCATGGCCTCCTGAGTTTTTTGTTTTCCCCATTTTTCCCTTGTTGACCCTTCCTTGTCTGTTCCTTCCTTGTCTGTTACCCCTGTCCATCCCACCCTGCCCAGGTCTGTCCCCCCCGTCCCGCCCTGGTCTGTCCCTCCCTGGTCTGTCCCTCCTGTCCCGCCCTGGTCTGTTCCACCCCGTCCCGCCCTGGTCTGTCCCTCCCTGGTCCCTCCCTCCAGTCCCTAGTGGAGCGCCTGGTAGCTGCTCCTTAAGGAGGGGGTAATGTCACATGCCTGTCCTGTCTTGTGTGCACATGTGGGTTTTGTCAGTATGGTCATTTGTGCTTCTGTCATTGTCTGATCCCTCCCTCCTTGTTATCTTGGTCAGATCGTTGTCTCGTCTACATCTCCCGATTCCTGTGTTGGTATGTCTTCAGTTTATGTTTTTGATTATGTATTTTGCCCCCTCGTGGGTTTTGTTTTCTTTTTATGTTTATTTTTGTTGTAAATAAATTATCAATTCTGTACTTGAGTCCTCGCACCATTTTCTTTGTGTTCCTGACCGTGACAGTAACATTAGATAGTTTTGATTTATATGCTGATTAATGATGATGATCATGTTATTTTACATATGTATATGATTACATGTCATTGCTTGTTTTACTGCGTCTTACTCACGTATGTTTTGATCAGGAGATTCCTTACTCGTTCAGAACATGTGCAATAGCGCCCCCCTAGTGCCCGACAGTGAAAACACAGAAACAAATAACAGAAAATTCCATGTTTGTCGGGGAAAGGGTTAATAATTATCTACAGCAAAATAAAGAGAGCTTTGGTGAGAACTAAACACATATTTAATTACTACATTAGTCATTTCTTGCTAATGACAATATTGGTAATTGGTAACAAACAAAACAAAAACACATACAACTCTTGGACGCCATCTTTTTGCCCCAGCAAAACTTTAAATGGAAAGTACAGGATTGTGGGATATCAAAGGCAGCAAAGGATACAGGTACGCTGCCTTCAAAAATCGATCAGATGAAGGTATCTCAGGAGACAGGAAGTGAAGCAAACATTAGATTCGGACATTGCTTGATGCCTTCCTGCCTTCAAATGTGTCCTCCCAAGGCAGCATTTTCAAGGTTTCGGACGCACCCATGCTGAGGCATTCCCCCATAAATGTTGCTCTGATTGGTCAGCTGGATTAGTGTGTTGTGATTGGTCAACTGCTTCGAGCATGTTTAGGAAATGTCACGCCCATTATCGCACTTACTGCAACTTTCAACACACTACCATCAAACTCAAACTGACCCTGCCTTTTTTCTGCTTATGCATTGGAACTATTTAATATTTTAGCGAGTTCATTCCCAGAAGACCACAATCAAGGAATTTCAGGAAGTTTAGAAACAGCTGATATAGAGAATAGACAGTAACTCCTTTGGAGTGACTTTGTGTTTTGTAACTTTGCAGACCTTTTTCTTCCTCAAACTGCAACATTACACACTAAAGAAAGTTGAAAATGTAAAAAGCATAAGTCCTCTAAAAATAAACCTATTAAAGTTGTGCAACAGCCACCATCTGATCTGACCAACCTGTAATGGCACAAACAATATGTCACTCCTTTCCTTCAGCAAACAGTAATTACACACTTTTGCTGAGTGTGGTTCTGAGAGCAGATATTCCTGGTGGGGTTCTAGAGGGCCATACATTCTCCAGCTGATGACATTTTCAATGAATACATATCGGTGTTTTCTGGGAACCAGCATCAGTCCAGCCTCACCTGTGGTCAAGTGGCCCACTTATCACCCACATTCACTATTAGGTTGTGACTGTCATGTGCCCCCAAGAAACAAGCATACATCCTCCATTATAGCTCAAAGCAAACTCGTATGGTGCATTCTGAACAGATATCTAACATTTATGATAGAGAAACTTCACCTGAGTGTGTTAGAGCTTCATCAAAATGGCAGAGCCATTTTCTCTTAATGTTTTCTTTTTTTCCAATTGAACAAATCAGCAGCGTTACCTCAGACTGAGGCCTCTAGAGATATGCAATTCTATTAACAAGATTTTCAATTGAATATGTATTTGATCATGTTAAATGTAGAGGCCACCAGTCTCTATAATATTTATTCTTTTTACATTTATTTTAAGATGAGTTTATTTGCATACAATAAACTCCATGCACTCCACTCTTGATTACATTTGAACAGAAGCTTGTGATTTCTCAAGATTGTGGGCTACTCAAGAGTATTCAAATATTGTCAGATAATTGTTTTTGACAAAAAGAAAAAGAACACAATTTGGTTACACTTTATTTTGATATTCCCCTTTAGACATTCTGTTACCTATAGGAAATGTTGCACAAACAGCTCAACTAACTCTCATTAGAGTATTAGATGAGCATTAGTTTACTGTTAGAATTAGGGTTAGAATCACGATCAAAAAGGGCTTTATTGCTAAATGGCACAAGGAATTTGCATTGGTGTTGAAGCTTCCAGTGCACATATTAAAATACAAATAAAAAGAAGAACATAGTAATACAAATTCTAAGAATAAAATATGAAAAAAAGTATAAAAATATGTCACAGTTAGGTTTAGTCATAATAAGCATTTACAGATTATGACCATATTTCAAGTATTTTGAATAGTATTAATAAATAAAATAAATAAGTTTAAACGATATTGCACTAAACAGTGGGACTATTGCACTTACAGGCATATGCCTTGGGGGATATTTAATTGTTCAAGAGCGAAATGGCCTGTGGGAATTGTTCTTGTGCCTATATGTTCTATTGGCCAGTGATCTGAGTTGCTGTCTTTATGGTAACAGTCCAAACAGGTGGTGTCCTGCTCTCTTCCTCACTCTGGAAAAGTAGAGGTCCTAGAGGGTTGGCAGAGGAGCACCAATAAGGTTGCAACATACTCTGCAAGGACAGAGAAAAAAGTTCTCGCTTCCAGGGCTGCGAGAACAAAATTACGTCATTTTGTTCTCGCAGCCCAGGTTTGGGAGTTCTCGCAGCTTGTTCTCAACACATCGCCTGAGCAGAACTTTATTCTTGCGGGTGTCTGAGAACTTTTGTGTGATTTAACTGGGTGTGGTTAATGTAGAGAAACGCAGATGATCGGCACCTGCTTTTCTCGTGAAGTATGAATGCACTGGCCAGAACGAACTTTGTTCTTGTTCTTGCAGAGTATGTTCCAAGCTTAATCCTCTCCGCATTCTGAACTGTACGTTGTAGTCTCCTGATGTCTGTGATGGAAGTGCATGCAACTCTCAGTGACGGCTAAATAGAACTGAATCAGCAGTCTCAGCTGGGCCTTTTTCACAATGGAGTCAATATGATTGTCCCACTTCAGGTCCTAAGAGATGGTAGTGCACAGGAACCTGAATGACGCCAATGTTTCCACAGTGCTGTTCATTATGGCAGGTTCGGGGGAGTGCTGGGTTTTTCCTCCTGAAGTCCACTATCATCTTCACCATTTTAAGCGTGTTCAGCTCATTGGTTGTTATAACTGCACCAGACAGCTAGCAGTTCAACCTCCAGTCTGTAAGCAGACTTGTCACTGTTTTGGGTGAGGCAGATGACAGTGGAGTCTGCAAATTTCAGAATCTTGACAAAGGGGTCTTTAGAAGTGAAGTCATTGGTGTACAGGGAGAAGAGCAGTGGGGAGAGAATGCACCCCTGGAAGGCCCCAGTGCTGTCATAGATGTGAGTTTCCCCAGTCTCACTAGCTGCCGCCGTTTAAAAAAAAATATATATTATTAGGAAGCTGGTGATCCATCGCCGATTGAGGATGCCATGGAGAGCTGGGTCAGTTTAGCAGAGAAGATCAGGCATGATGGTATTGAAGGCTGAACTGAACTCCACAAATATGATTTTTGGATACGTCCCAGGTCTTTCAAGATATTGCAGGATATAATACAGTCCCATGTTGACTTCATCATCCACATACCTGTTTGCTCTGTAGACAAATTGGAGGATCCAACAAGGGTCCAGTGATTTCCTTAAGATGGGTGTTTCAAACATCTTCAAGTCCAGTGATTTTGGGGTGTTTTGGGGACCAGAATAATAGTGGAGTGTTTGAAGAAGCAGGGAACTTAAGGCTGCTCCAATGATCATTTGAAGATCTGCGTGAAGACTGGGGCCAGTTGGTCAGTGCAGCTTCTGTCTGGGCCTGAAGCTTTTGTCAACACTTCTGTAAGCATCCTCATTGGTATGACAAAGCTGTTTCAGTTTCCCAGTAAACCATGGTTTATCCTTAGTGAATGATAAGAATGTCCTGGTAGGAAGTATTTATCTTCATGTATTATGTTATCGTATCTGTGAGCACATCCAGATCAGCGGTAGCAGCTTCAAACCCAGTCTAATTAGTGCAATCGAAGCAGACTTAAAAGTCCCGCTCTGCTTCATTAGTCCATCTTTTTACAGCCCTTATTATAGGTTATAGGTTTAGCCAATTTCATTTTCTGCCTGTATGTGCCATAAGATACCATAAGAACCACACAAAGAGATCGGAGAGCCCCAAAGCTGCCCGTGGGACGGCGCCATATGCATCCTTTATTGTGTTGTAACAGTGGTCCAGTATACTGTTTCTGATGGGACATATAACGTGCTGTCTGTATGTTGGCAGTTCATAGGAAATATTTGCGTTTGTTAAAATCCCTAAGAATGATTAAAAGAGAGTCTGGCTAACTTTGTTCCATTTCATCTATTTGTTCAGAAAGTTGTTGCAGGGCCATGCTCACACGCACATCTGGAGGGATATATACATTCACAATGTAGGATGTGTATAAGGGAAACAGGTCTATTTATTTCAATTTAATTAATTCATAGGGAATTTTAAAAGAGTCAGTTATTTAGTGGCTGTTCAAATGACTTGTCCAGCATTCATTTGAACAGGCCGCAACTTACAACTCTGCAGCGGACATGAATATCCCAAACAATATTGAAACACTGTTTATTAGCCAGGTAACATAGATCAGCAGTTTAAGACATTAAAGGGTTAGTTCAACCAAAAATGAAAATTATTTAATTAATTACTCACCCTAATGTCGTTACACACCCGCAAGACCTCCGTTCATCTTCAGAACACAAATTAAGATATTTTTTTTGAAAGCTGATACAACTTTATCCACCAAGTTATTGACGTGAACTCGACGCATGTGTGATAATATGACTCAGATCCGCCGTTCAGATGCATGACCCAGAAGCAAGGAGGAGCGCCGCTATTGCGTGAGTTGACGTCTGAGACCTACACGGAAGACAATAACTTGGCGGATAAATTCATTATTTAGATTTTTTTTGAGCACAATAACTATTTTAGTTGCATTGTAACATTATTGTACAGCCACTGTAGTGAGATGGACTTCGAATCGTTGTTTTAATTAAATTAAATAATTTTCATTAACCCTTTAACACAAGTTGCAGAGAGAAAGGTGTGAGGAAATAATGAGAAAGAGAGTGAAATTATGAAATACAAAGTATTTAGCATTATATGCATTTATAACACATGATCTGAATGAACCATCAATCATAAATTGAACACCCCTATTGGTTCTTAGGCGGGTTTATTCAATTTGAGTTTGTAGCTTGAATTGTCTTTAAATGGGGGTTCCCTACCCTTTCCTGGTTCCTAGCTGCAAAGGTTTCCCAGGTTCTTTGATTCGCTGATGGTCTTGTTACCGTCTTGGGAAGCCACTCACGTGGCGTGTTGGCGGATGGATGGAAAGTCTTGTGGATGAAGTTTGAAGTTGTAGTGGGGTTTGCTGTAGATCGTTGGTAAAAAAAATTTGCAGCAAAAGTTAACTTCAAACACAAGACTTGATGTAAATAAAAGAAACTAAGTAAAAGAAAGGAAAGTGAGACAAGAGTTTTCAGATGGCTTGAAATTAAATTTTCTCTGATCTTAATCTGCCTCGATTGTCTTCGTCTGATCATCTATTTGTCATATCATTGTCTCTGTCTTTTTGTCTTGTCTGATTCTTTGTTTGTGTTCTGAGATTTTAAACTAAAATGTCTTTCCATCCTCTGTGTTATGACCAGTTAGGTATCATCTTTGGTTTCGAGGTGACTGCTCCCATTAGTTATAGCCATGATATAGAATTATGCAGTAGAAGGCTGTTTTAATGTTAGTCTGGCTATTATTTGATGCAGTTAATAGGTTACAACAGTCCCTGTGCGTTTTCATGTGGATTTTAACCAGGTCACTCTGAGTTAATTTTAAAGGACGTTGGGAAGAAGGGGATCTCTTTTGGATCTTTGTTTTGCGGGTCAAACAAACTCTGCCGTTATCTTGGTTTGGCCCAATGTTTGCAAAGCCATAAAGTACTCAGCTGGGGTTTTGTTAGCTTGGTGCAGACTGAACAGAACCCACTTCTTTTATGGGCATACATTGTTGATTCTGAAAAAAAAGTTTTAAGATGTGTTTTAAAACTGACTAAAGAATGTGCTTCCCTGATGTCAGACGGAAGAGAATTCCACAATTTGGGGGCATAAGATGAGAAAGCCCTATCACCCCTTGAGCAAAGCCGAGTTTTCTTGTTTTCCCCGCTAGTTCTGCGACATGATCCTTTCAGAACAGCTCGAAGCCTGACATATGTAGTGCGTTGTTCGGTATGACTTCACTCAACCATGTTTCAGTGAAGCACAGTGCAGCAGAGTTTAAAAAGTAATTGTTAGAAAGGGATCAGAGATTCGCAAGATGAATACAGGGGAGTGCAGTGCAGAGGCCACATCACAGATTTTAACCAGTGTGCAGGCCCGTTTCCCACGTTTGTATCTGACTCCACGTTTGATAAACACAGCTGCCCCTCTCATGAGAATGTCCAGCAAAACGTCTGAATAATCAAAAACTGTAGAAATGTTGTCTGGTGTGTGTTCCCTAATGTCCAGGATTTCATCTATGGTAAATCTGATAAAACTGAAAAGAAAGACTAAACGCAGAACAAACAAACAGAAACAGCACAATAACTGGAGAGCTCAACAATGAGGCAGCCATCCACGGTGCCATCTTGAGAGGCAAACTAGTACTCAGAAAAAAAGCCAGTGTATATTTAACTCAATTTGAGTCAAATTTAACACTCATGAAATGTATATATGGCTTTTAAAGTGTGAACTATTACTCACAGAGTATTAACACAGTAACGCCCGTTTCACACATACTCCGTCTGCAGTGCGTGTGCGTTGCGTATTTTTTTCCGTACCCATGTTAACGGATGACAGCGTTCACACTGCACGCGGATGCAGTCCGTCAGTCCGTTCCAGGAGCGTTGCGTCTGCAGCAGTGCACGGATCGTTTTCGTACCGAGTCTATTTTTTGCTGCGCTGCGCTGCGTTGCGTTGCTGCATTAAAGTGATAGAACATTTTTCGCATTAAAATAAACATGTACTGACGCGAAAATCTAGTAATTTCAACACGGATGCATATCATTTAAAATATACTCTTGTTTCAAAGTCAACACATGGCTTTTTTTCTCAAGTAAAGCAACAAAACGACACCTTACCTGGCATTGAGGTAAAAAAATGTGCCATAATGGATAGCACTCGTACTTTCTTGGAGGTGAAAAGCAAAGTTCTTTATGACCTGCAGGATTTCTTTTAAAAGGGTGTAAAAACGAAAGAAAAGACGAGAGTCGGCTGTTTTTGAATAGACTATTCTAAGTTTCTAATTTAAAATGTTTATGATTTTAGGCTATAACCTATGTTTAAATGTTTTGCCACTTGTGTGAGCTAAGTCTAAAGTATATTTATATATAAATATGAATTAATGAATTGAAAAAATGTTGTTTAAATGTAGTAGGCTATGTAACCTGACTTCTAAGAGGATTGGAATTCTGACGAGGCATGTTCAGTAAAAACTTTTGGATTTTAAAAAATAATGAATAAATGCTGTGTTTGTGGTGTGCAACAGCGGATCAGTTGCGGACTGCAAACGCAGCATATGTGAAAACACTACAGGGTGTGGGGCTCCTGCAACGCATACGCAACGCAACACGCACCGCACACGCACTGCAGACGGAGTATGTGTGAAACGGGCGTAAGAGTTTATTTGTAAATCCAGCAGATGTGTCACGTTAAAATGTACTCTGTGAGTACTGAACATATTTCACACTTTTATTTTAACTCCATCCCCAAAATAAACGTAGCTATTAATTATTTTAAATCTGTTGCCATTATAGTGTTTGTGCCAAACCGAGACAACCTAGTTTACTCTAGCCTTAACTGTTTTAACATCATCTTAAGCTAGGCAGCCACCTGGTTTCCCAGTCTGACCAAATGAAAAATGCCCCTAACAATTCTACATTTAATCAATTTTCTCTGAGCCTCTGTATGACTATTTTCAGAGACTGAAGTAAATGATTTGAATTCATTTTATTTTTGACAGTACACCTATTTCTCTGAAATAGGTGTGCTGTCAAAAATAAAAATGAATAAAAAAAGTATATCTTTTTTTTTTTCATGTCGCCATGTGACAGCACAACTATTTCTCTGAAATAGTTGTGCTGTCACATGGCAACATGAAAATAAAATTAACTGTGTTATTTGCCTGTATAAGCATGCAGTTCTTAGCAAAAAGTTTAGAACAAACTGCAAACTGGAATAATCCTGCAAGGCAAAATTATGATTATGCAATACTCACTGTTACCTAACTCAAATTTAAAGTTACAAAATCTGTGCTGTTTCCTGAAAGTCTTGCAGGGTTAGCTCAAAGCACATATTAAACCTGTATGAAACATTTAAACATTTATTTGCATGCTAAATATTTTGACAATTAATCAAGCTTTCTTCTTGGGAGTCACAGAATTTCAAGTAGCTTAAAAAAAAGACAAGAAAAGAAAAGAAAATGAAAAAGTTAAAACTGTTTAAAATTTGCAGAAGCGTGTGCAGTCAATGCTGGGAGATATTTGTTGGTACAGCAACTCACAATAATAAATCACATCCAGAATCCTGATTCCTGTGTTTTTGTTTGTTTCAGCAGAACAAAGAAAGAATGTAATTTTTCCTTAGAAAAATATTCTTTCTGTTGCCAGAAAGTTGTAATGTAGGATCTTTGATCTACATTTCAGCCCACTGAGAGAATAAGAACTGAATTGCAAGCACAACCCTGATATGAAAGTGTGACATGTTTGGCCCATAAAATTGTGCAGGATTTGTAAGCTTATTTCCGGCATGATGTACATTCAGCAGATTTCAGGTCACTGGTGTGCCTATTCACATGGAAAATAAAGTCAAGGAATAGCCTCCGAACATGTCAGAAATAAACAGTTCTTGATCTGTATTGGTGATTCGAGAACCGCTGTAGCAGTGTGTATAAGTGTGCTGAGCTGAGAACTGCTGCAACCTAAATGTTTATATCAAAACTACTGTTTTGATTAATACATTTTAGGGATAGTTCATCCATGTTTATCTGCTTACACCCAGGGGATCCAATATGTTGGTGTGTTTGTTTCTTCAATAGAACACAATGAAGATATTTGTTTATTTCTTGTCGGATGGTCTGTCACTCATGTCAAAAAGTTAGTAACTTTAGACTCGAGATGTGAACCGTTTAGAACAGTGGTTCTCAAACCTGTCCTGAAGTACCACCAGCCCTGCACAATTTGTATCCCTGCGTCCCAATTCGCATACTATCCATACTAAATAGTACTCAAAATAGAATTAGTAGGCCTATGTCCCAAATCATACTATGTTGAAAAGAGTATTCCAAACATACCTAG
The DNA here is from genome assembly GCF_024679245.1 of Pseudorasbora parva. Taxonomy (NCBI): domain Eukaryota; kingdom Metazoa; phylum Chordata; class Actinopteri; order Cypriniformes; family Gobionidae; genus Pseudorasbora; species Pseudorasbora parva. The sequence goes on along the minus strand of NC_090182.1, from coordinate 36,235,255 downwards.
TAAATAGTAAACAGATGGTTTACTATTTCCGGTCAGAATTCGGAGTACAGATCGACGCATACTCTTAACAGCTGATATTGCCCACAACCCATTGCGAGTTGGACGAGGATTCGATTGGAACTACAAACGCAGATAAAAAGTGTTTAAAAAACTACAAACAAAATGTGCGAATCCGACGGTTAAGTAGAGAAGTTTAGATAAAGGGGTTTGAGTGACCAACTATCAGTATTTAACCTGAAAAAAAAAAACATATTTATTCAGTGTTGTCCACATTATATTTCACCTGCATTAGCATTGTGAACTATTGTAATGACACGTTTGGCTATTAACTTTTAAATGCATCATTATATTTAAACTGCAAACACATTTCATTGCTACATTTCTTTCCCATACGGTAGGAGATTATTCTGAATGTGGAGGATTTGAACTGTGACGAATCTGACGACGATTGACAGGGCAGTTAAATGGTGAAGGGATGCACTTAACTAAGCGACAGAGTCCGTTAAAGATGGCGAAGTAGTATGTCCCGAAGCTTGCATACTTGCGAGTACATACTTTTAGGACGTAGTATAAGTAGGTGAATTGGGACGCAGCATATGTCTCCTTATTTCTGACACACCCATTTCAGGTCTTGCAGTCTCTACTAATGATCTCATGAGTTGAATCAGGTGTGTTAGATGAGGGAGACGTACAAAATGTGCAGGGCTGGTGGTACTCCAGGACAGGTTTGAGAACCACTGGTTTAGAATGACAGGTTTGAGCAGTTCATTAAAAAATAATTGTTTCAAAATGTAACACATGTATATAACATAGAACATGCTTTCTTAGTAGTAAAGTAATTACTTATTCAAAATAAGTACCTTCTTAAGAGAGCCAGCTTCTGGGTTATGCAGATCTTGTTCTTTTTCTTCACAGTTTTTGGATCTGGAGATGCTTTAGTATTTTTAGAAGATCTGTAACAGCACACTACCGTATAAAAGTGAAAACATTGATTGTCGGAAGAACTCGTCGATGCTGCGGAAGCATTGAAATGGCATTAGCCACCTCAGCTTGAAGGCACATGACTTCTGCCATGAGAAAAACTTTAGCGTATTTCATCTGTATGTCATGCATCAGTGTTCCCTGAAATGGATCCGTGCACAGGTGCGTACAGACCCATACCATGACGATGGCAGGTTTATTTATTTCCATTATATGACTCCCTGCAGCTTCCATTAGGTGCTAAACTGCAACACTTGACTGCTTGCATCAACTGCTTTTCAGCATCAAGATTCACCATTTACACACACACACACACACACACACACATGCAAGCATGCATCACAAATACGTAAAAGCTTTTTAATGTACTGTTTAACCTCAAGGGGATATGTGTTAAACTTTCTTCAACCTAATATAGATCGCTACAAAACATAGCATCACTTTTTAAAATATATTATAATTATTATTATATTTAATTATTGTATGATCCATTTTACTTTAATACACATTCCACATTCCCCAATAAAAACAATAATATTAAATTTACATTAATGTGAAATGTTGTCTATGCCAGCAGAGATACAAAGCATTTAATATACTCATTTATGGCACTTTCCATGAAGAAGAAAAAAGAAAAAAAAAAGAAAAAAAAATGAAATTCAGAAAATTAGTGGTAACACTTTATTTGATAGTCTACTTTGGATATTCTACTAACTATAAGTAAGTTTGCACTTATCCACGCGTGGCGAGACGATCAAGTAATAGAGGGAATGATAGAAAAGCACCAAAATTATAGTAAACAATTGACTACGCCACCCAGAATACACCGGGGAAATTAGCCCTACACAGTGAGGACATATAGGTTTGTTACCAGTATGCGGGTGAGTAGAGAGAAATAGGCATGGGAGTACAAAGGGTAATATAAAAGTATACAAAAAAGTGCCTCAAAACAAGTGTATAAAATAGCCTATTACTTATTGGTTACGATGTTTTTGAATGTAAAAATCACACGAACATAATTAGTTGACCTCAGACAACAATATAACAAATATAAAAAAGCCAGTTCATGACATCTTTAATGCCCACACAACACTCTGGTGAGATTAACCTAACCTATAAAGCACAGCACTCGATGTGGACACCATAAATGACAGCAGCCAAACTCCTCCCTCATTCACATTCCATGTTATTGAAAAGTTAAAGTAAACCAACTAAAATACATTACATTCAGTGACAACTTACAAAAAGTTTTTTTTTAAAAAAGTAAAACTTAAATAATAATGTTTCTAATTCAACATACAACCACACCCTGGTGAAAAAAAAGTATACTTTATTGTATTTCAAGTATATTCTCTTTTCTGAATGTATATTAAAAATATACTTACAAAAATTGTACCATCTCTAAATATTAAAAAAATATATTAGCATCATATTTTCACAATACAACTTTTAACACGCTTTAAAATAATTGTATTTTAGTATATTTTCTAAAAAATATATATTTTAGAAAAATATAGTTTGGGCCCTATCTTGCACCCAGCGCAATTGACTTTGTACACCGACGCATGTGTCATTCATGATGCAACAGTTATTTTTGCAAATCATAAATTGTTACACTAAAAAAATATTAACATATGAGATGACGGAAATCATTGTGGTGTGCCACGAAGATGTGAAAAAATAGGCAGAAATCTAGCTTACAAATTATTCAGGCTTATTGTAGAAATTAAGGATCAGACCTGTTTGCTCAATAGTGGCAAGACATATATGTATATAAGGACATCTGACAAATTGGTTTGTCCGTCAAGAACCAGGGAAAAAAATTTTTACTGAAAAACTGAAAAAAACTGTATAACCGACGACTGTTTAACTGACGCTATTTTGGGTGGGTTTCTCCCATCCCCATACAACACAACTTCTCTGTCTTTCACTGCTCTTACAAGAACATCAGTCTCCTCGGCTGTGAACCGCTCCTGGCGTGCGCCTGGTAAATACGCCATAATAAAAGCAATCCATAATGGAACTTGCGCACCTGCTTTAAAAGGGAATGTTGGATGACGCTCTGATTGGTTTATTCACGTTACGCCCAAACCACACCTATGAATAATGAAGCTACTTCAGACCAACCCATTTTAGATTTGCGCCGGGCGCAAGAGCCATTTATCCCGCCGGGAAAATAGCAACAGTGCCGAGACCCGCCCACAAAGTTACCTGCGCTTCGCGCTTTGACACTTGCGTTTCAAATCGTTAAAATAGGGCCCTTTAAATGAAAGTTCAATGTACTTTTGTAAAGTATACTTATTTGAACATTAAAATATATTTTTTTTATATTTTAAACTTATGCTCAATTTTCATTGTAACATATTAATGCACTAATATCATATTTTAAAAATACATAATCAGTATCATTAAGCAGCATATTTAAAGTTAAATAATGTTTAAGGTCAAATTAAGCATTAATAAATACGTGATAATAAATTATTATTATTATTATATAGGCCTAAATAAATTATTATATGTACATTTTTAAATATATACAGTGTATGCTATAAGCCCTACTTTAGTTGTGATTTAAGTGTAAATATGTTTGATAAGTTTACACTGGCAGAGAAGAATCGTGTTACAATCATACACACAGATTATATTAACAGCACACTTAAAATATAACGCAAGAAAATTTGAGTTAAATAGTTGTTTTTTATCGGAATTCAAGATTGTGTTGCTCCGTGCCTACAGCCAATCAGAGGCAGAGCTGCTGACGGTACTCGTCTGGCTGATGCTGGCTCGCGGGAGGTTTGCAGCCTTGCAGGTGAAGTACAATGTGTTACATTATTTATTTAATAAAACACTGAGAGCGGAAAGTACATTGCTCAATCTTCGGACCAGTTCAATTACGCCACATCGCTGCCTGATCTTGATGGTGACGATAAACTGTTTTGGAATAAAATGGCCTAACGTTACGCAATCCCGAAAAGAACCGGAAAAAGTCCTGCTGTTTGGAGGTAAGTAATAAGTAATGTCACTAAACGTGAATAAAAAGTTAAATGAACATGCATTTGAGTTTATCTCTTGTATATTCTGTTAACAGATTGCGTTCGTCACGAGTGTTTGGTGTCAACTGTCTCTGATAATGTGTAAGCGACCATCAGACACAAGTATAGGCTACTGAGAAGCTCATCAGAAAATGTAATATAATGTGTAATTTATATTTGTGTATAGAGATGGTCAGTGGAATTAGTTCAATAATATGTTTTCCAACATCGTGCAGTGTTCATTTAATGAAAAACATAGTAAGTTAATTTTGTTTAGCTTTGCTGAAACCATTAATAAAAAAACGTTGGTCTAGTTTAAAGTAGCACTAGGTAACTTTTCAACCTTCATAATGTATTTTTTAAGACTCTTGTGATGATAAATCGACTTACAATAGGTTGAATGACACGTCTGCCATAGCCTGATGGGGTCTGTATCGTTTTTAATCGTACTTTTAAACTTCGGGTTTCGGGTAGTAACCCGAGAACAAAAAGAACTACAAAATTCGACTGCTTTACGGCATATACGTCACTTCCACCAACACACACACTTCCTTAAATTCGGACGTGCGAGCCCAACTTTGTTCGTCGGATAATATAGTCATGTCCGAAGCAGCACAGACACATAAGAAAGAAAAGGTTTTGTTGGAGGAAAGCAATAAGAGGAAATGAAAAAGTGATGGGATTAAAGGCAAGACGAGTGATGGGATTAAAGGCGTGCCCGACCGATGCTGTCCTGCTTGTTACGGTGAGCTACCACTCAAACATTGAATTGAAGTATCATATAGATTCTGTAAAACGGTAACCAATAGACTACTATAATGACGCTGGCTTGTAAACGTGAGCATCGTGATTATTTGGCGTTTGAAAAAAATAAAACCCATGAAATTATATTCATATGACATGCTGAAGCATGTGCCACTGACTGTAACGTTACCTGGGATGAAGACATTTCACACACGATGCCAGAAGAACTCGAACTCCTCTTGCAGTGTTCAGGGGAACTGTTAGCGCTGCACCGACCCGCGGCGCCACATTTATGAAGTTATTTCGCCCGCACCGCACCACTGTATATATTTTTACAACCCGCCGTGCACCCGCGACCATTAAATAGACATACGGGGTCCGCGGGTTATGAGACGAGCCACGCATCACTAGTTCAGGGCTATCAGGGTTGTCATGTCAACAAATGCACGCGCGATGGCATCCCCTGTTGTAGGATGACAGAGCTTACGACAGTAGTTGAGGACATTATTTTTTCCAAACTGTAGGGGGACCCCGAGAGCAAAAGTAGCCAAGTGCGGCTTTAATGAAATGTCTCTTCATTAGTTTTGTGTGTTAGATTTGATTTAATTTATTGATATGTCCTTGAAAACAAATGCATTCAACATTGGGAAAGTAAGTCAGTAAGTAATTCATTAAAATGTAATGTTGCACATTTAAAATACATTGTGACATTATGTAATTCAAAGTATATTGTACAACGTATAGCTAAGTAATAACACATTGTATTGTTATAGACTACAAAGTATATTTTTAGTCATTTGAATAAGTCAAGGTAAATAAAATATATATTATATTCATATATTGCTTGTGTGTTCTGAAGATACTGGTAATTAATTTGTAATTTACTCAAAACACAAATAAAGTATGCTATAACACAAGTATATCTTCAAGTTTATCTTCACTATATCTTCAAGTTTTTTTATGAATGGGAGCAAATGATGCGCATATTACAATCAAAAGGTAACGAGTAGTGATGTGTTTTTTTCATGAACGATTCGTTCATTTTGAACAAATCTTTAATATGACTCGGGACTACCGAGTTGTCTCAGAGAGTGATTCCTTCATTTTGTGTTGACTGCGCATTACGCAACACATGGGTTCTGCATCTCTGAGTCTTTTGCTCTTCTGTCAGTAACAGAAACAGAAAAGATTAGTTCTTTTGAGTCTCAGGTTTGAGTCTTTCGTTCTTCCTGTCAGTCCCATAGAGTCTACGCTGTCAGTAACGGAAACAGAAAAGATTAGTTCTTTCGAGTTGTGATGTTAGACTTGAATAGTCAATATATTTCCCATATCTGTATATGTCTGATATTAACTGAGAATTATATTTTTAATACGGTGACAAGTCACGTGACAAAAGAATGAACGACTCAAACCTGAAAGACTCGTAAGAACTAATCTTTTTTGTTTCCGGACCTGTGTCACATGGTCTGGGCGGCCCAGCCCCAGATCTGATCAGATTCAGACACAGACGAGTTGACAACTAACATCTCGAGGAGTTCGAAGACAGGAGAGGCGGAGAACAAACGTGATAAATATGCAGTTGCAAAAGAAAGAATGTCTCGGATCAGGAGGTGAGGTGAACAGAGTTAGTTGCTTGACCTGTGCTGTCCCTGTTTGAAAGGCAAAAAGTAAATTAGCCTCTGTACGTATGTATAAAGTTGCCATTAAATTACATAATATGTCATTTCGAATGGTTATTTATGTTGATATGTTTGTTAAATGTCTGTTTTTTACAATATAAGACAATTCATAACATCTTTGCAAAAATTTAAGAGTCATTATTGTATATAAAATTGTAATCAAAATTGTAGTTTATAAAATACTAATATATGAATCATACTTTAGTGTATACTAATATTTAACCTCAATTGACCTTGTTTAAAAGTTTTTCACAGATATGCCTGGGGCATTTGGCACATGGCTATCACATAGACAGTAAAATAAATGGACAGAGCTATCCCATTGACTTCAACGGTGGAAAATGAGGACAATCAAAGGCACTCACTTCCTGGTGGCTGAGCGAACTGCGCAGGCTCGGACTGAGCTTGACAATGTAGATGTGACGTAAGCAACCTCTCTGACAGTTGTAGGTCTTCTAGTTATGACGCAATTGTTAGCCTATTTTTTACAAAAACAGCTTATACGGGGCGATAGTGTAAGATACAAGGTAATAGAGCCTTTTATGCATTGTTGTGTTTCTTTATAAATAAACAATGGACAAATGGAGTCTTTAAATCTAAAAAATATATGAATTAGTCTAAAAAAATATATGAATTAGGTCTTATTTAATTCTATAAACTATAATACTGATCTGCCAACATTGTCGCTATATGATAAATTAAAATAAGCTGATAACATCACTGTTTTCTCCAGTACGGCTGTACAGCCAAATCTAATTTTGTCGCAATATTACCCTGTTTGACACTGTGAAGCTGCTTTGACACAATCGTGATTGTAAAAGCGCTATATAAATAAAGTTGATTGATTGATTGATTGATTGATTAAATGCCTCATATGTAAAATTATTCACTGTCAAAGTGACTCAAAAATGAATGGGAGTCAATGGGATGCTAACAGCAGGTGATGGCTTGGTTAGCAATGGCCGCCCCATGGGTGGAATGCTTTCCGAGTGCTAGATTACCCTTGGGCTATCACTGTCAGCCATCTTGGATTAATGATGTCATCCAGCAATGGATATTTGGAATGCATTACAGTAGCCAATGTTAAAATATTACTTATTTTATTATCTACTGCCACTGCCCTCAAGTGGTTTGGAGAAAATGACCAAGATAAATGAACCCTAAATGAAGTTAAATTAACTGTCACCAAATCTGGACACCATGCATGAAAGGGATATACTTGACATCCCCGCAAAGTGATTCAAAATCATAATAATCAGAGAAAATAATGTGGTAGGTTGCCATAGAGCAAATGGTCACAAATGGCTGGCATAACGTTATGATGGCACATTAAAACACAATGCTCAACAGCTGAGACAGCCCATCATTATAAAAAGCATACAAGTAATGTTTTGAAATTGTTATAACTGCAATGGTATGCAGTAGTGACTACATTTGGGCTTTAAATGGGATGATTAAAAGCCACACTTCATTTTTGTGAATGCCTCAGTGTTTACATAATCATTTATGTATATTAGCGTGTGTGTGTGTGTGTGTGTGTGTGTGTGTGTGTGTGTGTGTGTGTGTGTGTGTGTGTGTGTTTGTGTGTGTGTGTGTGTGTGTGTGTGTGTCACATGCAGGTGCACAGCCTTTCAAGTAATCAAGTTAGTGTGATCTGCATTCACCCGAAAACACATTAGGACGATAGATGTGCTCTATGAATCTGTTATGTGTAGAGATATTAGTCCTGTTTCACTTTGTCAAGATTATAGACATCTGGTGCGATCAATTCACATCAATACACAAACACATGTTACCCATTAATCAAGTCAAGGAGCCTGAATGGTCAAATATTCCAATGTTCATGCGTTATGGTGGCCAAAAGCAAAATACAAAAAAATATATATATATTATTTAACAAAATGTTAAAAGCACACCTTAAATCGTTAGTTCACCCAAACATGAAATTTATGTCATTATAGTTCCACAGCCCTAAGACCTCCGTTCATCTTTGAAACACAGTTTAAGATATTTTCTATTTAGTCCGACAGTGCATCTAAGTGTATGCACACTATACTGTCCATTTCCAGAAAGGGAATAAAAACATCATCAAAGTAGTCCATATGTGACATAAGTTAGTTAATTAGAATCGCTTGAAGCATCGAAAATACATTTTGGTCCAAAAATAGCAAAAACTACGACTTTATTCAGCATTGTCTTCTCTTCCACATTTGTTTTCAAACCTCAAATAAAGATTCAAACGCTCATGAATCAGCTTATTGATTATGTCACATGATTTCTGCAGTTTTGGAGTTTGACATGCCAAATCATGAATCAATACGCTAATTCATGACCGTTTGAATCTTTATTTGAGGTTTGAAAACAAACGTATTTTCTATGTATGAAAGGCTTACCAATGTATTTTTACATGAACACTTGTACACTTGAACACTAAATAGTGATACAATTAATGTCAAATAAAGGTTGGTGTCACATCTTAAGCAGGGTTGAAGAGAGGTTGCAGCACACAAACAAAAAGACATACATAAACCAAGACAGGTGTACACAAACCGGGATCGTGACACAGTCACATCTAATCCGCTGTGGGTGGCTGTGATTAGATAGGACGGAAGACCCCCTTGGTGGAGCTGAAGTCCACCACCACAGAGCAGACATGACTGTTGACCACCACAGCTTAGGTAAGTAGACGGAGCTGTTGACTGCCACGGTGGAGCAGAAGACCACCAAAACAGAGCCATGTAGGCTGTAGATTCTCGTGTGGCGGCCATTGTGTGAAGAGGCTCAGGTGTGGCAGCCATGTTGTGAAAAGGCTCTGGTGTGAGGGCTATTGCACAATTTCTGCATTCCTCTTCTGCAACTCTGATAGTAAATACATAGCCACTCAGTTGTAATATCAGATCAATATACAATTCCAAAATATTTTTGTTAATAGCTGTCAGTATATGGTATACTAGTTGGCATACAATCTGAAAATAGTCCAGGTCTGATAGTATCTGATGCAATTCATTATCAACACAGAGGCTTGTCTCGCTAAAAAAAAGACACTGATTAAAAAATTGATTTTATTTTATATAGACTCTGAATGTTGATATTAAAAGAGATTTTATAATTAGCTCTATTAATGCTATATCTCGTGCAGATGCCCACTCTCTGTCTAAAGTTCTGATATTGTGCATTCTTAAACATTATAGGAACAGATGAATATCAACAGCTTGACTTTGTGGGGAAACCAAACAAGTGTGGTTAAATTGTTTTGATATGTGTACCCATTGAAAGCAGCCTTAATGAGCACCCAAAGGGAGGTTCATTTGCGTTCTTGGTGAAGTCATATGATTGGGCGTAAAGTAATTACACAAGCGCCATTAATAGCACCACAGACAATATGACACAGCTGTTATTGGAGATTAATCTGAGGAAGCAAACCTGAGTAAACAGAAATAAACAGTGAGGCAGACAGCGTGGCTCTGTTGAGACGTCCTCACAGCTGCTCTCGCCACACTGAACTCAGATTTACTGATATGCATTCACGCAGAATGCACATAGCTTGCTTTGCCATTATAGGAACGGTTCTTTCTCATAGCTCCTGGTGGGACATTCGGGAACATTCTGTCTCCAGTTAATATGCTATTATATTCCTATGAACATCAGATGTGAATTTACAAGGAAGCAAATTCACATCAAGTGTGTGACTCATGATATGAAAACCAGCAAGATTATTAAAAGTCACAGTGGAGTTTCTGATTTTGTCTGTTATTATATAATAATAACCTGTTTCACACAAAAAAGTTGGCCCCTTAATTTCGCAATAGCTGCAGTAAAGATTAGATATTTTTTTAGACATATTATTTAGACAAAAGTCACACTTAAAAAGTAATGAATTTCATTGCAGATAACAAAAAATCGAACCAAAACAAAGTTTTCTCGAAACTTTTCTTTCATTGTCATTGTTAGAGAGTCTTTGCTAACATGTTACAATATGAGTGTACTAATATGCATTAATCCATGCTAATGCACAGGTAATCACGATTTAATGTTTGACTCAAGCAAAGTGTTAATGTCACGGAGTGACTTAATGCGGCGGAACCTAAAATGGCGGAAATAGTTCCGCCTGGATCGTTGTCCATGAGACACGCAGCCAGATCCGGTAACTCCGGGCAACCAAAATGGGGGATTATTAAGAACAGGTGTGTGAATGGACGGATTGGTGATTGGGCAATTCAGAGAAGAGGAGGCGTATAAATAATGCATCCGGAGAACAGCAAAAGAAGTGAAGTTTATTCCTGCAAATGCTGTGGGCGAGATGGAGTGATTGGTGGGTTGGAGGAACGTATTAAGGCGGATATTACAGGCTGGTTGAAGTCAAAACAGAGTGCTGGGCTGAAGAAAACACACGAGTTAAGTGTTTGAAGCATTCCTTTTGAAGTAATTGTGTTGATATGTATTATTATTACCTAGAAGAGATTTGTTTACTATGAGAAGTCACCGGAAACATATTGAGAAGAGGAAGGAGTATGCTGAAAGGTCAACCTTTTCCACTATCCAGGACCTATTTCTCGGCCCAACGTGGTGATCCTGACCCTAATTCACTGTGAGTGTGTGGAGTGCATTGGGTGAGTCTCTTTGACGTGTGTACACCTGAAGAATTGTAGTGCTGTGCCGATGTTGTCAGCGATTTCCCTCCCCAGGCCGAAAAGAAGGCCCTGCATTAGAGGAAGCAAATTGGTGACGGTGGGCGACTATTTATTTTTTTATTTTTATATATCTCTATCGACTGTGACTCATTAACCCCTTTCCTCCACCTGGTGGTGGCATGGCAACTAGATGAAGTAAGAGCTTGCTGTGAATATTGTGTGGGGTATCGAAGGAAGGGAAGTTTGAATGGGCTGCTGCGTAGGAGCTTATGTGCTGTCTCTGTGTATGATCATATGTCTGAGTGCTTTCAGGACTGAGCCAAGGGCTCTGCGCCGTCGTGGGACTGTTCTACTATGTGTGGGAAGTCAACGTGTTCCTTAGAAGTCTGTCCTAGTGAGGAAGTCTGCTGTGTGTAAATATGCCCTCTCCAGCCACCCGAGCCTTGAAGCACTAAAACCTGTACGCCCAAAGCTAAGAGCCCTGTATATTCACTGTACGCCCAAAGCTAAGAGCCCTGTATACTCACCTGTTCGCCCAAAGCTAAGAGCCCTGTATACTCACCTGTACGCCCAAAGCTAAGAGCCCTGTATACTCACCCGTACGCCCAAAGCTAAGAGCCCAGTGTACCTTCCTGTACGCCCAAAGCTAAGAGCCCTGTATACTCACCTGTACGCCCAAAGCTAAGAGCCCAGTGTACCTTCCTGTACGCCCAAAGCTAAGAGCCCTGTATACTCACCTGTACGCCCAAAGCTAAGAGCCCAGTGTACCTTCCTGTATACTCACTTACAATTCACGTGTGGATGAAGAGAGGGAGTTGGGAAGACTTACCTGTACATCTCCGTGAGAGGGTCAGAAGCGACTCGGATTTTAAGGTCTCCAGTCCCAGAGAGCTAGGCCCTTTCTTTTAAAGTATCCCTTTCCCCCCTTCCCATACCCTTTTAAATAAATAAATATTGTTTAAACTTGTCTGTTTGGCCAATGGGGTTTTTTGGGACCTCCTCGGGGTGGAAACTGAGGGAGGAGTGAGACTCTCGATAGTGGTGGTCCACTCCGACCTGTGACATTAATGAGATTTTTATATCTGGTGGGTTTTTATTAGGCTCTGTTTACACCTGGCATTAAAGGTGCTGTATGACATTTTTTGACTATACTAAAGCATACAAATATGATAATGATTTTGAGTGACTGAAATTCAAGTTTAAAAGTATTTAAACATTCAATGTTATTCTTTGTTGGGTTCTTTACTTTAACATTTACTACCAACCTAAGCATTGTTGCAGACCATGTACACACCCTTTCATGGAAACGGTGTTCCCTGGTGGATGTGGCCTCTTTTAGCAGAACAATGTGCCCTGCCATAAAGCAAAAATGGTTCAGGAATGGTTTGAGGAGCATGCTGAGTTTGAGGTGTTGATTCCACAGATCTCAGTCCATTCAAGCATCTGTGGAATGTGCTGAACAAACAAGTAAAATTCATGGAGGCCCCATCTTGCAACTTACAGGACGTAAAGGATCTGCTGCTAACATATTGGTGCCTGATACCACAGCACATCACCAAGTGTCTAGTGCAATCCATGCCTCTGTGTCAGGGCTGTTTTCGCAGCAAATGGAGACCAACACAATATTAAGGATGTGGTCATAATGTTGTGCCTGATCTAAATAAAAAATAAAAAAAACGTACCATGCCAAACGCATTGAGTGTGTTTAAGAAATAAATTGCTCTTGGTACATATTTTTTCAAATTAAATTTAGATCTGACAAAGTTTTTATGTTTTGTGGCTGTAGAACGCATTCGACCATATGAGAGTTTACACTATTTACGATCCAGTCGAATGTGTTTTTGACTACCTCTGGACGATCAAAATGTTTTACACCCTGTTTTCACCTGTATTTAGCATCCTCCACTTGCGATTGGATTGATGCTGCTTCTTAATATCGGGTTTAAACAGTGCCTAAGTGAATAAGTCAGTTTTCCTCAAGTTCACAGAGGTGGTTCATCATATTAAAGCTTTGTTTACACCAGGTATTAAGACATGTTTTGGTGGATCTGATCCCAAGATGAATGAGACACATACCCATTTACACCTGGTGTTTTAATCTGTCTCTTCTCTTCACTTTCAACCACTTCTGCCCTGATTTCTTTGAGGGGAGGGTCTGTGGGCGATAAATGTATGTGGTTTTTCAGATCTTTTCATCTAAAAAACCTTTAAAAAAATAAGCTTGCACCGTTTAAATATGAACTGGAATACCAGTTGTAAACAGAGCCACTATCCTCTAGGACTTTCTGATCTACTTCAAATCATCTACTTTCTGATGATTTGAAAGTGTCCAACTACTACTTTTTGGATAGTATATCTATTGTTTTGTCATTTTAAACCTAACAACATTTTTTTGTGGAATATTTTGCTTTAGAAGTGTGGTATCTTTCTGTGTGGCAGCTAATGTAATGACATTTATCAACTGAATGAGATGAGTGTCCAAATGCTTTGAGCCCCTGTATAATGCTGAACAGATACATACCGGTAGTTTATTAATATATACCGTTTCCCAGCCATTGATGGAATATTCCGGCTTTATTTGTTTTGTGATTTTTATAATGCATCTTCTCAAAACACAGACAAAAGAAATTAGCAGATATACGCCAATTTTGGCTTGCATATGGTATGGTATCATATTTTCGCGTGCATATGATACGCACTTTATGGTACCCCACCCCACCACCCTAAACCTACCCAAGAGTGTGTCATATGCACGGCATAAAGTGCGTATAATATGCACGCAAAAAACTGCGCAGCATTTGCAGGCCAAAACTCATTTTGGCATATCCATTCCACGAGATATCACACGCATACTATTTATACGCATATATATATACATATATAAAATATAATATAATATACTGTAAATAGTATATATGGTGTTGTTGTAACTACTGTATTTATTTTTCAATATATAGGCCGACATATACAGTCACTATTCTTGCTTTGTCTATTTTACCATCATATTTCCAGAGTCATGTTTTAAACACTGACAGATCTGGAGATTGATATTGAAGCGTATGACACAACTGATGAGTGTCTCAGTTAAAGGGTAAAGTGTATTTTAGTCTGGTGGTTGCCTCTGTCCTGCAGGTGGGAGACAGTTAAACACTGCTTCCCACCGCTCCGCAGGACGAGCCCTTTAAACGGGGCTCTGATGTTAGGCCTGAGCTCATCCATCTCTGTCACACATGCCATTTTGCAGTCCAAGCCTGTCCCGTTATATCCTGCTGCCTCCATTCCCCTAACCGGCAGACACATCATAATCTCAGCCATACCCGGCGTTCCTGCTTCATTTCACACACACACGCACGCACGCACACACACACACATATACACATACACAAATACACACACATTGTCTTGAGTAAACAGCAAGAGTGCTTTAGCACTGTTTGGGCCGAGTACACTATGACTCAGTATACAGGCACAATACAAGGTCACGCTGAGTTAGTTGTGTTTTATTTTTTTCACCATTATATCACTAGACCCACATCCATACTTTATGAGTATACAGTATACTACAGTAAGTCAGTTGACCTTTGAGTTTATTATTTCCAAGTACTAATATCTGTCTTATCTTTACTGTAAAAATGTCCTTTAAAAAAAATTAATAATATTTTTTCCAAATATTCAACATAAAATATAACTGCCCTAATAACTCACCCAGTAGTTCAAGCTAAGTCCTAGCAACCACCCAGAACAGCAATGCACCTGAAAAACCATTTAGCAATAGCCTACTAACCACTCACTACACCCAAGCAACCACAGAAAAAAAAAAAACCTAGCAAACCCCCAGGAATAACAAAACACCAAAAACAACCATTTAGCAATACCCTAGAAATCACCCAGTACACCCGTGACTAATACGCTAATCCCTAGCAACCACCCAAAACAACAAAGCACCAGAGCAACCTTTTACAAATACCTAGCAACCACTTAGTAAACCCTACTAACCAGAGAAAAAACCCACGCAAACCCCAAAAAAACAACCATTTACCAATACCCTAGTAATCACGCAATACACCAGAGCACAGGCATAGCAACCACCCAGTACACCCTAGAGACCAGTAAAAAAAGCCTTAGCAACCATCCAGAACAACAAAACACCAGAGGAACTGTTTAGCAACAACTTAGCAAACAGTCAGTGGACCCTAGTAACCAGAGAACAAACTTGTGCAAACATTAACAAACCACCAGAACAACAGTTTAGCAATAACCTAGCAAGTACACTTTAGTACAGCTCAGTACAGTGTAAATCTCTAGCAACTACTCAGTACCCGGTAGTAACCAGAGAAAAGCCCTTGAAATACCCACCTAGTATACCTTAGAGACCAGCAAACAAATCCCTAGCAACCATCAAGAACAACAACAAACCAGAGCAACAGCAATAAACACAGTACAAACTAGCAACCAGAGAAAAAAGTCATAGCAAACACCCAGAATAACAAAATACTAGAACAACCATTGGACCAACTTTATATTAAGTGGCCTTAACTACTATGTACTAACATTTAAAAGTATAAGTTTATACAGTGCACTTATTGTGTACATATGTTTTTACATTGCACTTACTTTTTTATCAGCTTTTAATTACATCCATATCAGCAAAAACATTTTACAATACAATAGGAACATAATAAGTACATTGTGCATATTTTTTTATGTAAGCACATATTAGTTAAGGCCACCTAATATAAAGTGTAGCACAAAACAATTTAACAGTACCCTAGCAACCACCCAGTACACCATAGTAACCAGAGCAAATCCCTAGCATCCACTCAGAACAATAAAACAGCAAAACAAAAGTTTGAAAATATCCTATAGCAACTAACCAGTACACCCTTGTGACCAGATGAAAGTCTTAGAAACCACACAGAAAAAAACAACAACTGTTTAGCAATACCCTAGAAAATGCAGAGTACACCCTTGTAACCAGGTTAAAGCCCTAGAAACCACCCAGAAAAAGCGATAAAGCCAAAGCGACTGTTGAGCAATACCCTAGCACCTCATCCAAGCAACCACCATCAATCCAGAAACAACACAACACCGAGAGCAACTTTTAAACGCCCTAGCAACATTCCAGTACAGCCCATAGATATGTATACGTAGATGCCTCATTAGCGACTGTTTCTATGGGCCGCTATATGTTAGCCGTCTGCAATTTTTGAACGGCCAAAGCTGGTTGCGAACGTAATTTTTGAACATTCAAATGTAACACTGCACGCGCGTTGACAGGGCATAAGCAGTCCATATGGAGAGCGGGAGCCACGCGCGCCCGACACCCGTCCATTGTGCATCTAAACCGTGTATTGCAAATACAGACTATAATATCGTCCATTCTTTCATATTTGCCGATGTTCTCCCCCGAGACGTGCTTTGATTTATGATGGGCAGCATATATCTGCTGCAAATGCCCCGTTCCCAAACACACATGCATATAATATGCTGTATAAGTAGTTCACTTGATAAATGTAATATTAATGTTAAGATACGCTTCGTTTAATCATTTAAACAGGCCTTGGAAGTTTGGGCAAAATCTTGTGGCAGTGATGTGTTTTCGTGTATTTTACTATTTATTTCGCAGCACTGGATGTTATGTGGTGATTGTGAAAGCAGAAATATGTTGCTTTCTCTTTTATACTCTTACATTTTAATTTAAACACTTTCAAAGGTCAATGTTTGTTTTCACATACATTTTCCAGTTCTTGAATACTGATAATTGAATTTCAAGAACCATGAAGCCTGTTACTAACAAATGTTATGTGTTTTTGTGTAGATCCAAACATTATAATTGCTAAACTAACACAAACGTCTCACCTGAGAAAGGTTTCTTCTGGAAGTTAAATCGTGCCGGGCTTTACAGAGTTTTAGAGGCTGCACAGGCGCAGTGTTCCTTTTTTCTTTTTTTATGCGAGTGATGATTGACAGCATCTGAAGTGTTAACGTCTGTTGACCGTTTTAAAATGGCGGCACGTCAACATGCCTGCAGCCTTCGAATGAGGAATCTACGTATACAGATCAATGGTACACTACACCCTACCAACAACCTAGCAACCATCCAGTAAAGCCCTAACAATCACAACACATATTTGATGCTGTGAATATTTTGGCAAATATAGTGATTCTTCCTTGGATGCTTTCACTAGAAGCCTAAAATCATGCAAGCTCAATTTCGCAAATTCCGAACAGCCTATTTCAGCCTTTCAGCTAAAAAAAAAAAATTGTGAAACATGCTTCAGACAGTCCATGAGTAGGCCTAGTCTGTTACATGTCAGTTGATGTGCCATCTGAGGTCAGGGATTGTAATATTCCCAACTCAACTCTCACCCACATTATGGCTTTATCCACTCCTGCCAGGTGCAGCGGTCTTACCCTGTGAGTAATGTACCACTGAGAGCTCCATGGCCCGCTATAACAATTAGTTCACTGCTGGCCTCCACCAGACGCCCCACCCTCAATCTGTCCACCACCTCCACAGCTGGGTTTCACCATTAATCCAGCCTAATAGGCCTCATGTGATCAGACGTCATTGAAATTGATTTTTTTTTTTAAACAAAAAAAAAAACACGAGCACTTCAAGTTGTGAATTGGTCACGCTGTTCATTTTACAGTATTTACCTTTTTATTAGCACCATTCCCTGCTCTGAAACCTTATTCTGACACTTTTGCCATTTCACAGGATGTAGGATCATTTTCAAAAAGCTAATGAACCCTGAAGTGTAGCTGCTTGCCTGTTTAACAAGTCAAAATTGCGTTGGAGCCTGGTGGGTAGCACACATGTTCCAACACGTTGCACAGAAGTGCTTGTGTGTGGGTGACCCAAACTTGAATATGGTTTGGGTCATTACCCACAACCCACCCCATTAGAAATGCCCTTGAATTAACAATCCAGCTATGCACCTTATTTTTTTATATATATTTTAAACGGCACTAGTTGCAATCTTGTTGGGGAAGCATGATCATTCGAATATACTCCTGGGTTTATGCTAAATCACTGATGTAACCCTTTAAGCATACATCATTTATCATAACACATTCATTTAGTCATCAATTGCTATATCCAGCAGAGTAAACCATCAGATTAAGGGGTGATACTCACAAAACTCTATTTTCTGCAAAGGAAGGTACATTTAATTGTCTTTCTTTAAAGAAGGACATTTGTAGATTCCTAAAGGACACCAAATAACCAAATGATATAAAGAGTTCATATAATTCATAAATTGATGCACACCAAATAACCCATTATAAACCAACCGCCTTGACCTGACTACATATACTGTACATACTACAGTTTATGGATTCATTTAGAATCCCTAAACAAAGAAACACACCAATGAGCAGTCAAAACATTATCTTAATTTGAATGTACTGAGATGTGTCTGTGCATAAATAAAATGTGCAATCACGGAATTTAGAGTATAAATATGGTTTGTTTGTGCATGAATACAACAGATTGACACATGCTTACTGTACATCTCCTGTATGTCACTGTAATCGTCTTTACCTTGAATGTAATCCTCATCCATCAAAACTTTACTAGAAAGATGCTGGTTTTCTTCATCCAGCATAAACAATGTAGTTTGTGTATCATCTGGCCATACAGCGGAAGGATGTTTTGACATTCTGTTCAGTCTGTATTTCACACAGTGCGCTGTGATACTGATGCTGATGGAGCATCATTACTGTCATCCTACACTTAATGATAACCCTCATGCATGGATATTATCTGTGCAGATGTACAGAGAGACAGACATCAGGTCTAAACGTGCCTGCAGTCCCTAATGTCACAAAATGCCATTGCACACACAGATGGAGAAATTCTGGGCTATTCTCTCAGGGCTGTTCTGAACACCAGCACACATTAACCACACTCTCACAGAACATGACCTGGTCGGGAATGCTCTCACACAACTCCTGGAAATGATGCATACTCTTCATATATATATATATATATATATATATATATATATATATATATATATATATATATATATATATATATATATATTAGGGGTGTAACGGTTCACAAAATTCACGGTTCGGTTCGATACGATACACTGGTGTCACGGTTCGGTTCGGTACGGTTCGGTATGTTTTAGATACAGCAAAAAGAAAAAATTGGCAGATAAATTACCTTTTTTTATTATTATTTTATTAAAACTAACAAAGTATGATTTTTTTTTTTTTTTTACATTGAACAATGATGGAGCTATACTTTACCCATCTTCTGTGTAGTTACAGGAATAAGACATTAGCTCTTTACATTAGCGGTGCGCGTTGCAGGAGCCCCACACCCTGTAGTGCTTCCACATATGATGCGTTTGCAGTCCGCAAATGATCCGCTGGTGTATACCACAAACACAGCATTGATTCATTATTTTTTATTTAAAATCCAAAAGTTTTTACTGAACATGCCTCGTCAGAATTCCAATTTTCTTTGTTTACTCTTTAATAGAAGTCAGGTTACGTAGCCTACTACATTTAAACAACATTTTATTAAATTCATTTATTCATATTTATATACTTTAGATTTAGCTCACACAAGTGGCAAA
This sequence comes from Pseudorasbora parva, assembly GCF_024679245.1. Classification (NCBI taxonomy): domain Eukaryota; kingdom Metazoa; phylum Chordata; class Actinopteri; order Cypriniformes; family Gobionidae; genus Pseudorasbora; species Pseudorasbora parva. Next base: position 36,215,594 of record NC_090182.1, on the reverse strand, counting down.
ACATTTAAACATAGTTTATAGCCTTAAATCACAAACATTTTAAATTAGAAACTTACAATAGTCTATTCAAAAACAGCCGACTCTCGTCTTATCTTTCGTTTTTACACCCTTTTAAAAGAAATCCTGCAGGTCAAAAAGAACTTTGCTTTTCACCTCCAAGAAAGTACGAGTGCTCTACATTATGGCACTTTTTTTTTTTTACCTAAATGCCAGGTAAGGTGTCGTTCTGTTGCTTTACTTGAGAAAAAAAAAGCCATGTGTTGACTTTGAAACAAGAGTATATTTTAAATGATATGCATCTGTGGTGAAATTACTAGATTTTCGCGTCAGTACATGTTTATTTTAATGCGAACAATGTTCTGTCGCTTTAATGCAGCAGTGCAGCGCAGCAAAAAATAGACTCGGTACGAAAACGATCCGTGCACTGCTGCAGACGCACCGCTCCTGGAACAGACTGACGGACAGCATCCGTGTGCAGTGTGAACGCTGTGATCCGTTAACATGGGTACGGGAAAAAACGCACCGCACACGCACTGCAGACGGAGTATGTGTGAAACGGACGTTAGGTCTCATATCCGCGGCTCTAAATGGACCACTCGCCGCGGTGATGTCTTTTGCCATTTGAATAAGTTGGAAATGTCTGTCTAAATGCTGCGAGGATAGTTTGTGGGATAGTTTGTGGCTGTTTCTCCTTTTTATCGTCTTGTTGTCGGCGTAAATGAGTTCCCAGCTAACAATTTTAGGTTATAAGAACGTTTCCCTAACGTTCCCATTAAGTTCTAAAAACGTTTTTGAACGTTCTAGGAACGTTGAAATGTCCAGTTTGTGGAACGTTGTATTAACGTTCTCATTAGGTTCTAAGAACGTTAAATAACGTTCTAAAAGGGTGTGGAGTATGATCAAATAAAAGATTCCTGTTTTCTCCTTTAATGTGCTTGCTTTTGTTTATTGACATCTTATTCTTTCTTAAAAAAAAGCTAAAACCCCTTTTATAATTGGCTTTTATATTTATATTACATTTATATTTAATACATAATTAGTTTACTATATTTTTCTTCTGATTGTAAAAAAATAAATATATACACGAAAATAGCATTTAAGTGTCATTAAGTTGTCTCTGGATATACAAATTATGTATCTGAAGTTTGAGAAAAAAGCTGTATGACTAATTTGTAATGACTAATACTTTTTTTAATGTAGTAACGTTTTTAAAACGTTCCACTAACAATGTAAGAATAACGTTTTATAGGTAACGTTTTTAGAACGTTTCTCAATAGCAAATAACATTGGCACAACGTTCTAATAACGTTACTGCGAGAACGTTTTTTTGATAACGTTGAGAGAACTTTCAGATAACGTTAGCCAACGTTCTGAGAACGTTCCCTGTTAGCTGGGTTGATTGACATGACATGAATTATTCCCGCAGCTGTACCATCAGCAAATGCGACATACCGTTGTTTTTGAATCCATCACTCTTGCCAACACCATCATAGCTTACAAAGAATCCAAAGTTCACCCAAACACCATGCCTGTTGGTTATTGGAGGATCTTCTATTTCTGGTTTGTTAAACGCAATAGCCATTTTGCCACGAGCATTCAGCGCGTAGCCTACTGAGTATGCGAGCACCTGACTGAGCAGCCTAAAACATATTTGGTGGTTTTTTTTTTTTTCACTTCGGCGGTGTCAGGGGCATTGCCTGTTATGTCGTTTTGGTTATTGGGCTACCTTGTTGAACGCATATTATTATATTTCACACACTTTTATATTTTCCAAATCTAATTAATTAGTCCAAGAACCGTTCGGTACATGATGCGTACCGCGTACCGAACCGAAAGCCTCGTACCGAACGGTTCGATACGAATACGCGTATAGTTACAGCCCTAATATATATATATATATATATATATATATATATATATATATATATATATATATATATATATATATATATATATACACATACATACATACATACATACATACACACACACACATCTATCTATCTATCTATCTATCTATCTATCTATCTATCTATCTATCTATCTATCTATCTATCTATCTATCTATCTATCTATCTATCTATCTATCTATCTATCTATCTATCTATCTATCTATCTATCTATCTATCTATCTATCTATCTATATATATATATATATGTATATGTGTGTGTGTGTGAGTGTGTGAGTGTGTGAGTGTGTGAGCCAGCGAGTCTAAATATAAGTTGTATGTATTTTAATTACATTACAATATTCCTTTTTTTTTTTTTTTACAGAAACAAACTAATAGACTTCACATCAAAATGCCCATTATAAATTAACACTGCCTAGTGCACACTACTGAGATGAAGTACCATTGAAGCAGTGTTTAAGTTAATGACATAATCATATATATATATATATATATATATATATATATATATATATGTGTGTGTGTGTGTGTGTGTGTGTGTGTGTGTGTGATTATCTTATGATTATCTCATATATAATATATATAAATGAAGGCCTATTTAATAAATCCAGTTAACTTAAGTTAATGGTGTTTGTGGTTACAGTTTCATTCAGAAATCGTATATGTCAGATATGACTGACCAGTATTGAGTACCACATCTTGGATAAGATTCGAAAAAGGTTTTGCGCATACATCACACATTATAAACGTGGATATGATACATGTCTAAAGTAACCTATATAGAAAGAATAAACAAGTCTTATAAACGCAGGGCTGTTGCTAGTGGGGTGAAAGGTGGTGACGATTATAGGGGCCTCCACTGCCCTTGGGGCCCCACAAAATCTAGAAGTTATACTATATAGGCCCCTGTTCTGTGAATAATTCTAATATTTGTATTAGTTGTATGTCTGAGATTTTAATGAAAACCACAAAAACATGCAAATAAAGTTTTTTCAAATATCTGCTCCTCTCCTCTCCCTATAAATTGTTCACTCCGGTTTAGTATTTATTAATTAAATCAGTCAGTGACAAACATTAGATCATTTGAACCAATTAATTTGTAAGTCCCTCCCGAGCTCATGAACAGAACCAATCGGACTTGAGGCAGCAGCTGAAGCTAACGATTAAGTTGTTGAAAGAACAGGAGAAAATGTCGGAGAAAAGAAAACATAAATCAGGGTCCTAGAAACAGGAGGCCAGGAGAGTTACTGTATCCCAGTCGATCAAGACGTTGTTTAAGACAGGTTAGTAACTTTGTGTATTGCTATTTTGCAGTCAGATTTACTTTCATGGGAAAACTAACACCAGCCGCCTACTGTCATTTTTGGGACCGCGGCAATTGATCAAATGAATAAGTGGTCAAAATCCCCTTCTTTTTACGCTATTTACGACATAAAAAAATGTCACAACGCATGTCACAAGCATTATCCACCTGGCGGCTGTTGATGAATTTTATTACAGTCAAGAAAACACGATCACACTGCTCTTCGATGGATACATTAAGTAGCTTTATTTAATAATATATTACACAGTTACTATTCTTTATATAAATAAGACAAGTAATTCTTATAAAAAAGACTAAAGTTTTTACATGTGACTTAATTCTTGACAATTTATTTATGTTTACTTTTTGATTTTATTATTATTTAAACATTTCTTGATTTTTTTTGTTAGTTTTTCGTAGTTTATAAAAATGTATATAAACATCGACCTTTTAAAATAAAGGGTTTATAAAAAAATAAACATATTCTGTTACATATAGACTTATTATAATGTTCTGCAGCAACATATGTGGCATAGTAGTCAAATATATTTTAACTGAACTGAATTGGAAAGTATTGGTTTATTCTTGATATGGTATTTGCTGTCTCAACTGACTCCTCAACCCAGCAAATGCAAGAAAGTGTGCTAAAGTAAAGTAAAATAAGTGTGCTAAAGTGTTAAGTAAAATCATTTATTTACATTTATCTGTTTTGTTATTTTGTAATAAACCCCTATTAGGTTACATGTGGGCCTCCATTCTCATATATTGTACAGTATGATTTGGGAGGTGGGGGCCCACATCAATATTTTTTCAGGGGGCCCCAAATCCTCTAGCTATGGCCCTGTATAAACGTATACATTTCACCTAACAACTTAAAATATAGTCTGCATGCACAATAAACTACAATAAATTAATAACAGTAGCTAGTCATAATAAGCATATTTCCTGTAGCCTGTGCTCTTAGACCTGCGTCACCAACTCAATCATCAGAATCATTGGTAACTTGCTGATAACCGCTTTAAAAACTATTCACTATTCAATGGTACTTTATCTCAGTAGTGTGGACTAGGCATGTGATCGTTTTTCATGAGCATTTTGCTGTGTACGATTGCATAAAACGTATCTATTTATTTTATGTATGCCTGACAAATATGAATCACATTAATTTTATTATTTTGTTTCTGTTAAAACTATTTAATCCAAATGAATTGACAATTCTAATATAATTCAAATACATAAAACTCATTTAGACTGAAATATTTTTTTAGCGCTGCTAGGGAAGATCGCCTAATCTGAGACCAATAACAATGTGTGTCGAGATCAAGACAAGACTTTGAGGGGTTGAGACCAAGACAAGACCAGCACTACTTAAATTCATAAAGATCCACATTACTGCCTGAGAAATTACTTATTTTTTAATGACTTATGAAATATAATTTGAAAAAGACACTATATAGAGATATTACCAATCAAATGAAATAATTAATTACATGATTCATCTTTGCACTGCAGAGCTGATATGGAAGATGCATCTGAATTGGTAAATTACAAATATTGGATGTTTGTATAAAAGCAATAAGTTTGCACTCAGGCTCAAATTTGTGGAAACAGCTATCTTGCTCATTTGAGATACTGTTAAATTATATCACGTTATCTCATACAAGCAATTTTTTGGCACAATGTCTTACTGTAATGGGGTTCGTTAATGGAAGGAAGGAGGTGGGAACCGGCGAACATTCAACAAACTTTTTAATTTGAAAATAAATAAACAAAACGAAATTAAACCGCGGGCAGCCCCTCATGGACGACTGCCCGCACATACACACACATAATAAAACACGGGCAGGCCCTCACGGACGACTGCCCACACACACATAAAACCGTAAACAAAACATAACATAAAATCCAGGCCTGGTCCTCTCTCCTCTTCCGCTGCCTTCGCTCCTCCTTTTATGCTCCCGTCACTCGGCCGCGAGACGAGACCGGTGTGTCGCGCAGCTGGCACTTATTACCGCTCATCACCGGCCCGCTCTCGCGGTCCCTCGCCCCGCTGCTTGCCACACTTACATTTTGTGAGCATTTGTAATATCATAGCTGGATATTTTTGACACAATCCAATTTCTGAACCGGCATAATACATTATGTTGGTAACACTTTACAATACGGGTGCACTAATATACATTAATTCACACTTAACTAATGCACAGATAATCACAAGTTAATTTATGATTCATAAAGAATTAAACCATTTATTAATGATCACTGCATCAGCAACTAATAAAGATTATATATGATTAATAGTTTAAGTAATCAATATATTGTTTTTTGAGGGTTGTTGATATATCATTACTATCCTGAGTATACTATATTTTACTCCCAAAAACATGTATGGTTATTGACAGTATTCTCTCATTTACTAAAGCACTAAATAAGATATCCAGAATATCCTAAAGCCCTTCCATCTAACATGTTAACAAATAGAACCAAGAATGTTAAACCTGGTCCTTTTCAATTGCCAGATTTTATTTCTGGAAATGTATGTGTAGGGCCCCAGTGGTGATGATAATGAACGAAGAAGATGAAGAAGGACAATGAAGATGACTTTAGTTAACAAACACTTTAATGGAACTTCACCACTGGTAACAGACTTTCATCAGAACAGGTACAAAGATGGGTGTACTGACGACGACGGACAAAGACAGAGTGAACACAGAGGAACTAAATACACACACTGATGAGGAGGATAACGAGAGGGGCAGGTGATACAGATAAAGACTAATTAACATAACAGGGCTAAATTAAACTAGTGAGGGATGACGGTGGCAACAGACAGATAGACATGTGACAGTATGCAAATGGGAGTATATTTATAAGGCCTAATTTGCATATGAAATCATTGTTTTTTACACAAAACTTGTAATATTGCTTCTGTCTTATGTTTATTCCAGAAATAAACTGAAGACTTTTCATAGTGATAACTTCGTAAATATTAAAATCTTAAATCTTAAAATATATTAAAAACAAATAAATAAATCCCTATTCTCCTCTAGTGTCTCGCCTTAAAGCTACACTGTGTGAAATTTTCCCCCATCTAGCAGTGAAAAGATGTATGACAATCCAGTGAATATTAGTTTCTGTTCCTCTCAATTCCGATTTCGTTTTAACTCCTATGGTGACCTATTTTGTCCAAGATTAACATGGCTTCAAGTTCGACCTGGTTCATGACTGCCATCGAGTGTTAAAACGCGAAAAGCGAAGCTTGAATTTACGGGTATGTCCTTCTTTGGCTAATGTACTTTCAAGATGGAGGGGCAACATGGCGACCCGCATTCGAACCCCTCACTTGTATGTATTTTCGATGGCATATTAAAAACTTACGAGAATACTTTACTACTTGAAAGAAGTAAATATACATTAATTAGCACATATATTTGTGAAAGAACGAAGTGTTTTTAGCTTAGAATAAACTAAAAAATTACACAGTGTAGCTTTAAGGACTCTTGAAAAGGCAAAAAAAAAAAAAAACTCTGAGTGCTGCACGACAGCTGGCATGAGCTGTTGAGTACTGTAAGTAATGAAGGCTCTATACACAACATTCATCATGTATTTATTGGTGGCTATGCCACTATCATGCGTTTATATTTCATATGCTCTTGCAAATTATTTCAGAGAATGACTGTGGAGGAAACAGAACAGAACACCTTTGAAATAACCCAACGCTGCTCTGGCACCTCATTAGACGTATCACTTATATCAGCAATCAGGTCAAAGCCTTAAATCGGATTTCAGCCTCATTCACATGCACTTTTTTTTCATCCATCGATCCAATTGGCTTATCATCTGGTGCACAGATAAAGGCCAACAGCTGTGTATCTGGTGAAGATAGACCTCTAACAGCAACATTGACAAATGAGCAACAAGACAACTGATAAGAGTTCTGCCATACAAATAAATAAAACAAATAATACATACATTACATGAGGCTGCTTCATAAAACAAGTTAAATCTTAAAATTATTTGTAAGCAACTTTAATATAACTCAGTGTAATATTAAGCAGCCTATTCCTGAAGCTTTTAATATTTTGCCATTTATTTGGCAATTTATTACCAATTAACTACTCACATTTATTCAATCGGTAGATATTTTACCACTATTTATGATACCTGGGAAATTAACCCTTGATCTCAGCATTGTTAATACCACACTTTACATTTAAAATAAATGTTTGCAATATTACTGTAAAACAATTTTATTAGACTTGATGTAGAACTTTCCAGAAGTTGTAGATATTGTTTATATATATATGGAGATATATTTAACTATTCATGAATACTATTATGTTCTGGTGTATTTGTGGAAATTAGTGTAATTTAGTACATTTGTACATCAATCGCATTAATTCCAAATGCAGGCATTCATGTTAAATTTCATATATGTTATAATCTTGCTAGGTTACAGGGTTGTTTCATTATCTTTCCTGGTCACCAGACTATGTGTCCATATATACTTAATTAGTCACAGTGCGCCAACGTTGCCTTTAAGTTTCATTTCATTCCATCGATAGTCAGGTATGGTACACCTTGCCGGTGAGTGTTTTATAAGCTGGCATTGCTAGTTCAGATCAAAAATGAACATCACATGATTGTTTTATTTCATTAATATAACTATATAACTAGCGAACTAATGAGCTAAATAGTGTCACAAGTATCCAGCTGATAGGCTAGCATAGTGATACCTAGTTTGTGGATTATTGTGTGTGTGTGTGCAATAAAAGCTCAAAGTGACTCGAGTTGTGTCCGCCGTGCTTGTCCTGAAACACTTCCAGTGGGGAGTTTTTTTGAGCTATAGGAAGAAGCTTAATAAAGAACTGGGCACTTGATATATGGATAAAATGTTGCTTTAAGACCACAAAAAGTTTTGGTTGGGGTGACAATATAAAAATAAAAAAATTAATACTGTGTGGCATTCAGTTCCTTTTGTTGATATTCTTTTTTTTAATGTTATTTAGCAATGCAACTTGTTTTATTATGGTATTTCTAATTAAATGTTCACATAACCATATCTACTGAATGTCACCACATTAAATAATAATTTTGTTTAGATTGTTTTATACTTATACTGGTGAACAGGATTTCATTGGTGTAAGTTTTCGTCGCTAACACTGACAGCGCAGGAAACCAATGGACAACCCAGATCTCCTAGTCCGAGAGCGGTCCTCTGTGAGAGTAGCAGAGCGTAATCCGTGCACATGTAACACCCATTGATCCCACTAGAGAATGAGAGCAAGCCACACACACACACACCGGGACAAAAGGAGTCCTGAAGAGCTTATCCGTTGATTGAAATCATCAATAAGGGAGTGATCCAGAATGTCCCTAGCAGGAACCTATCTTCTCTCCTCCGGGCCATAACCTTCCCAGTCCACCAAGTACTGAAATCTGCGTCCCCTCCGTCTCGACTAAAGAATACGATTTACCGAATACGTAGGTTCCCCATCTACGAGCCGTGGTGGTGGAGGAACAGGTGGATTAATGGGTGAATGAAACACAGGCTTTAATTTGGAGACATGGAATACGGAATGGACCTTCCTGTTCATTGGAGGAAGTTTAAGGCAAACTGCCACCGGATTAATGATTTTGGTGACAGTAAACGGGCCAATAAATTTGGGAGCTAACTTATTGCTAACGGCGCGGATCAGAATGTTCTTAGTAGAAAGCCACACTTTTTGACCAACGACGTAACCGGCAGGCTTTGGCCGGTGGTATCCGGCCTTACCCTCGCGGGCTCTGGTTAATGTGAGACGACACCTCTGGATGAAACCGTGAGCAGAGGGGGCCGAAGCTTCGGATTCCGACCTGGAAAAATTAGTGGCTGGTACTCTGTACTACCTTCAAGCGGAGTGAGACCCGTGGATGACACTGGTAATGAATTGTGTACATACTCCACCATAGAGAGTTGTTGGCTCCAGGAGGAAGGATTCTTGGCAACCATACATCGCAACACTCTCTCGAGATCTTGATTGGCTCGCTCTGTCTGCCCATTGCTCTGGAGATGGAAACCCGAAGATAGACTAACTGTCGCCCCCAGCAATCTACAAAACTCACGCCCGAATTTGGACACAAATTGGGGCCCCTGTCAGAGACCACATCTATCGGGAGGCCATGTAAGCGAAAGACGTGATCTATGACAGCCACCGCTGTCTCCTTGGTAGAAAGTAATTTGGCCATGGGAATGAAATGAGTTACGTTCAAGAACCGATCCACGATGGTTAAAACCACTTTCTTGCCCTGGGAGGGTGGGAGAGCGGCTACAAAATCTAGTGCTATGTGGGACCAGGGTCTCGAAGGAACAGACAGCGGTTGGAGTACCTGAGAGAGAGTATAACCTGGCTTTAAATCTATAGCACAGTCGTAGGGACGATGCGGAGGTAGAGAAGCAGCATGGGACTTACTGGACTTACTTGGACTTTCCTTCAGGTCAAGGTACTCAACAGGCACGTTAGACAAATTCACAGACTCCTCCTGTAAAACAACATTAAACACAGACGGACAGGCAGAAATAAGACAAGAGGCTTAACACTTATTGCTCCATGCCAGGATCGCACTCTGTCCCCAGTCCACCTGTGGACAGTGCCTCACCAGCCAAGGGTGCCTCAACACCTGTGGAGAGTCCATAACAAAAACTGATCTCTTCTCAGTGTGGTTACCTGAGATAACCAGAGACACAATAGTTAGTGATGCGGGGTAGTTCTTGGCCGAAGAGTGCGTTGACAGAAATTTGGCTGATGAGTGACGTGAGAGGTATCCCCCACTGGTGAACGATCTCAGTGTCGATGAAGTTTCCCTCAGCCCTGGAGTCCAAAAGTGCCTGACAGTGGAGAGATCTGGTTACCCACTGGAGTCTAACCGGAAGGACAGTTGATGATGATGAAGACTTCTTCATGGAGATCCCACCCAATAGTAGCCTCATACTTACTACAGAGCTTGATCTTTTACCGGGCACTCATTCAGAAAATGATTATCACCACCAGAGTACATACAAAGTTCTCTTGATCTCCGTCATTGTCTCTCCTCCCGGGAAAGCCAGGCCCCACCCACCTGCATGGGTTCATGATGGAAGTCCGGGCTGAGCGTGTCACTGCTGGTGCCCAGCAGACGCTCCTGCCGAATCGGGACTCTGGGCTGACGAACCCATAATTCTGCATGATAAAGACGAGCATCCACTCCTAAGGATCTCCTCCTGGACACGGTCAGCCAACCCTTGCAGGAACATGTCCCACTGCGCCTCCCCGTTCCATTTGCATTAGGCAGTGAGTGTTCGGAACTCAATGGAATAGTCCGATATGGATCTGCCTCCTTGGGTGAAGATCCGACAGAACTAGGTTGGCCGGCCTCTCGTCCGGTCACCGCCCGGTCGAACACTCTCCGCATCTCCTCTTGAAGTGTCTGGAATGAGAAATAGCATGGTAAGTGGTTCTCCCACACCGCCATTCCCCACTGAGTCGCCCGTTCAGTAAGCAGCGTCAACATGAAGGCCACCATGGAAACTTCAGAAGTAAATGTGATGGGCTGAAGCGAGAAGAACAGTGAAAACTTGGTGGGTAGTCATGGTTCGTGGGGGCTCTCCCCGGATGATGGAGTGGGAGGAAGAGGCGGCATGGGTGGCGCAGCGGGCACATGAGGACTTTGTAGCTGTTGGGTGAGCTCGGACACCTGTGCTACCAGTGCTTGAACTGCCCAGCCAGTAGCGGCCATCTGCTCCTCCTGTTGGTCCATACGGTTGTACGGTTGACACATCGAGACAGGAAGTTGGATAACTCTGGTGCACTCACGGAATCAAATTGTTGGTCAGATCGTTCTGTCAAGGTTCTCTCAGGATTCAAGAGCAAGTGAACAATTATCTTTATTGGTAATGCAAGAGTAGTAATAAGAGTCAGATGAAGATTTTGTGATGTCGTCGCTAATACTGGAGCGCAGGAACCCAAGGGACAACCCAGATCTCTGAGTCTGTGCAACCGTGTGTGAAGACTGCTGGTGAAGTGACGAATCCCGCGAGTGTGCTGAACCTCTAGGTGAGAAGTCAGGCTAGATCCACAGCCGAAACAGAGAAGCTCAGGAGACACTCTCAGGACTTATCCTCTGGGAACAGAGCAGACCGATCCTCTGAGAACAGAGCAGAGCAATCCTCCGAGAAGAGAGCAGAGTGATCCTCCGTGAGAGTAGCAGAGCAAAATCTGTGCACAGGTAACACTACCGATCCTGCTGGAAAATGAGAGCATGCCGCATACCGCACACACGCACACACACACACAAACACACACACGCACACACGTACACATGTACACACAGACACGTACACACACACACACACGTACAAACACACACACACACACACACACACACACACACACACACACACACACACACACAAACACATACGTACACACGTACACATTCACGTGCACACACACACACACACACACACACACACACACACACACACACACATATATATATATATATATATTCGTTAAGGCACACAGATAGGCACACATAGGCATACAAGTCAAGCCTTTGAAAGGTGCAAAATTATTAACACTTCCAATTATTGATTTGTTAAGACATAACATCTTTACTGTGAAACCATGAGATTTTTTTTCCCCACACAAAGCCAAGGAGCTAGTTTCTTCCCTCTTCTCAAAATGGAGTTGTGTTCAGTCGATAAAATGACCTTTAGAAAGCTCCTTGCGTTTGCCTGTGGAATGCAGGACAAAAGCAGACAAGATGGGGAGCTCTTTATCACATCGGTCTATATGAGCCTCATCCCTGAGCTAGCGCCAACTCCGACAGATCAAGAAAGTGAATGGCTTTGTCAGAGAAATTGTCTCTAATACTAATCCCATTTCATACCAGCTTGTTCCCACTCCCTAGAAAATCAGAAAGTTGCACCAAAAAAAAAAAAAAAACTGCTTCTGAGGAAATTACACAGTTGAAATTCTCTTGCCACAAAGTCTATCAAAGCTGCATTTGGACATGGTCGACTTTGCAGGGCCCCTTTGTAGTGAAGATCTATTCTTCTTCCATAACTTCTCTTCAAGCAAGGTATCAGCCTAAGACCTGCTGAACATAGCTGAAAATCAAGAAAATGCTCTGTAAATCTATGCAATGCATAATTTTATTAAGCAATAAAAAATAGCGAGTAATCCTTATTGACTGTTTGAAGAAAAGAAAAAAAAAAGTCAGGCTTGAAGGAACCTCCACCATTGTTAGAAATAGGGTTTATTCAACATCTTTCCTACATTTAGATATGTGGGCAAATGCATTTTTGTCTCAGTGCATCCGTTGTTTAAGACCCCCCCCCCCCCCCCCCCACACACACACACACACACACACACACACACAAAACACCTAATTACTTCTTGTGGCCTGAATATTTACAAATTATACTACATATAGCGATGCAGATTAAGACTAGGCGATTTCCTAGGCAGATATTGACTTGGGACTATATTAAGGGCAAGCACATAAACGGTGGAGTGTTTCTTTAATGCAAGTCCCACAGTGATGCATAAAACACTTTTTATTCAGTAAATCTGACTGAATCTGAAAAATTAGTTCATATGTTATCACGATTAACTAGTTGCTTATTAGCATGCACATTGTTTGCATTGTCTGTTTAATACTTATAAAGTGCATATTAATGCCTTATTCTTTATGACCATATTTGACACCCCTTAATCCTACCCAATACCTAAACTTAAGAACTACCTTACTCTAACTATTATAAACAGTAATTAAGAGTTTATTAAAGCAAAAGTCATAGTTAGTAGTTAATTAACATTTGAATTGGACCCTAATCTAGATCTATACTCCATGTAGTAACAAATGAATCATTTTAAACAGAAGCCCCAGTGTAAAAGCTGCATTTTCCCCTGAAACAGTGTGAAACAGGCCTCGCTCAGATATAAACCAATTGTTTCATTATATCCAATATGATTTAAAAAAAAAAAAAAAAAAAAAACATTTGTCTCATTCAGCTCTGTTTTAGAACAGTGTGAAGCTTAATATTATGCATAAGAAGATGAAAAAAAGAAAGTTTTTAATTTCCTTCTGTGTGCACAGTTCTTTTCCGAGCCCTTTGGATTATTTGGTGGCAATATTAGTTTGATGAAGAATGATGAAAACAAATGAGTGCTGCAGAAAGCCTTGAGCAAGATTGCAGATGTTATTTCCTTTTACCAAATCTACAGGCACTGGTTTAATACAAAACCAGTTCAATGTGTTGCCCTGCAGGACAGGAAACAGATTTCATTCTGTTACAAATGTAGCGTTGTGTTTTTACCTATAACGTGACCTAATGCACAATTTCAGTAAGAAACATTGTAATAAGGTTCGCTGTCATAAAATAGAGGTCCTTGCTAGTTATTACATAACCATTCTATAGACAATAGCCCAGTGTCAAAAGTCATTTGAAAAACATATTTATATATAAATAAATGAATCAATCAATAGATGCTACTCACTTTGTCCTCTTTTATAAATAATTATACAAAAGCATTCAACTTTTAAAAAATAGGTTAAAATAGTCTACAAAATTATTAATAAAATAAAATACTATTTAATTTAATTTAATTTTGAGACAGAATTATCAGGTTTGTGGTTATGATAACACTTTAGTATGGTTAACATATTCACTATTAACTATAATTTTTCCTCAATAAACTCAGCATTTACTGCTTATTAAAGGCACAATCTGTACGTTTTTGAGAGGTCGCATTTTCAAAACAATAACAAAGGCGAAGCTTTATAGCACTATGATGGAGAGTGTGATGATGGGAGATGTTGTTTTCACCATCCAGAGATGTATGGAATTCAGTTTCTCTACATTTTTTTGTACCCTAATGAATGATCTTCACCCATCACTGAACGACACAACAGCAGCGTGATTCTGCATTTCTACAAGCATGATTTTTACAAGCGGAAACCACCGATATTACATAATATATAGGCGATAATAACAAGGGACAAGCCATAATTTAAAATAGATTTTTTTCTGGATTTACAAATCGTTGGGAACTTTTGGTATAATGTAAGCACACTACATAAAATATATCAAACAGTTCAAGTGGTTTTAGGATATTTTATTTTAAAAATCGTACCTACTGTGCTCAATAGTTAGTCAGGTGGTTTTTGTAGCATTTAAGTTTAGTTATAGTGTAGGATTAAGGGGTGTAGAATAAGGTCATGCAGAATAAGGCATTAATATGTGCTTAATAAGTACTAATAAACAGCCAATATAGTAATACACATGCTAATAAGCACCTAGTTAATAGTGAGAATTGAACCCTAAAATAATGTTGCCATGATAAAAAGGTCATTCATTGCGACATTCAACATAATTAAAGCATACAGTATCCATTTTAATACAAATTACTATGCAAAGGTTCTACAAACAAACCTTGCATGTTGCGTCCTTGATAGAGGTCTTTGCAGAATCGTTGCAGACGAGCACAAGGACTGTTTTGATTGAACTGTAAATCCCATCAACATAACTTAGTTAAACTCTGTCTATCATCTCCGCTCGGGTGCATGTGAGCCCCTCCAGTCTGTTATCTGAGCATCCATACTGTGCTTGTTGTGGAGATCATGGGGAAATGGAGCCGTGGATCTTATGCTAGTTGGACCACAAGCCTCACCATGTTTGGGAACATAATCCCGAACAGATTGTACAAGAGGATGAGTGAAAATGATCAGCGTGTAGACATTGGCAGAAAAGGTTCAGCGGCTCTCTGTATAACCCAGTTCAGAAATTCTCTTGTGTACAGAAATGTATTTTAAAAATAAATAAATAAATAAATAAATAAACTATTTTACTGGGCCTTTAAATATAATATAATATAATATAATATAATATAATATAATATAATATAATATAATATAATGCTCTCAGCTCCATTTAACCCATTTCAAATCCTTTACACATAATTGTACAGATTCTTCCCCCCAAAAAGATTTAGTTTCAGCTTACTGATATGCATTAGACTTCTATGAACAGAATAGCAATACAATCATCATGGAGCTTTCAGTGCAGGTACATGTTTATTTACATGGGCAGTGTGCAGTTCTGCTACTGTACTTTCAGTTTTATCTTTAAATGTGGCAATGGGAAGCAGTTCAAATGATCATGACCCATTATCTTCTTGCCAACCACAATACACCCCCCCCCCTTTCCTAGAGATTTCCTAGAGATGAGACTCTTAAAAAACATCACAAAGCAATACCAAGGAGATCAAATAGAGCTGAAGCCTATATAATGCTCACGGCAGAGCCATGCTGGTGGAGATGGGGATGTTAAAAAATAAATAAATGAAAATACTTGGCTGGCTCCACAGAGGCAATAACAAGCTTCTCGCTATTATGAAAGGCGAGGCAGTGGAGGGTTTGGTCCCGTGAGACATCATAATGTGTTTTCACTGCAGCTCTTTGACAACTGCAGCCACGTATCCAACTCTCCAGTCGAGATTTCCCCCACCTTATATTCACGCTGTATCAGTTTTATTGCTGAAAGAGGAACATGGGATGTGTGTATAGCCTCGTGGATTTATACAGAAAAGTTTACTTTTAGTACATGCAATCCACCTCCACATGCATTAGAGCTTATAATGCACATTTAAATGTAAATACATTATTTGAACAGGAAATATCAGTTAATGTGATACTTTTCAAATAGTTTTGCTTCGAAATGCATGTTTTATTTGACATCGAGTGGCGAAACAACTGAAATTGTTTATGTACAAAAGTTTTTTTTGTTTTCCTTTTGAATAATACATTTTATTTGACATAAACAATACAAATACAATTTCAGTTTTTTTTTCAGCTGTTTGCCCAATGAATCAGAACAATACTTATTTAATTCTTTGCATTTGTAAAAGTAGACATGATTTTATGAATTTGTTTTAGGCTATTTTGGAGCAACTAACCCCACTCTTAACCTAAACAACTCTCAACTACATTAAAAATGTAACTATAAAAGTACAGTCACAGGTATTTATTGCAAAAACTGACCAACAACAGTTTAAAAGTATTAACTGATGTTGCATTCCAAGTCTTCTGAAGTCATACGATATTTTTATGTGAAGAACAGTTTAATCGCTGAAAAGATATTCCCACCGCTACGTGAACACACACTCCACTCACTCAGTCATATCTCATTCAAATTATACACCCAACTCCAGAGGTCCAGAGACACACAAGAGCCAATGACATTTCACAATCATTTGATGTATTGACGCAAATGGTAATGAGACATAGTTGCACATCCATGCTGTCAAAGCTGACATAATGTTACTCCAGGTGGACATTTTGGAAATGTGTTCATGATCTTTACCGAATGGACTCAGCGCTGCTGATTGCTTTTGGCGATTTTCTTCACACAAATCAGACGTTTGGCCTCAGAACACTTGGAAGGAATATTTATACTTTTTTTCACTATTGTGCCTGCAGTTGTATCTGCGTGTTATATCCTGTGTTTTTTTATAGTACACAAATGGGTAGGTTTAGGAATTGGGTTGGGTTATGTGTTCAAAACGTGTCTGAATAGTGTAAATAAAAGATAATAAATGTAATTAACCCTAGTTTGTGCTCTGGGGTCTATATGACCCCAAAGCACTTTTCTTTAGTTAAAAAAAATGGTTCCCTTTATCTCAGTGGAATAAAACTTTGTGACTTTTCCTAAATTATCTATCTGTACATGCACAAAAAAACTGGGCTTGATTCGGTTGTTCTAAAGGCATGTAAAAAAATTTGTCACACTCAGGAGCTTTGGGGTCAATATGACCCCACATTGAAATGAATGGGAAAATCGAAAAAAATGTGTTTTTTATTTTTCATTTGTCAAAAAATATATATAAATCCAGAATAAATCTGAAAATTTCCATACCACAATGAAGCCCTGGTACTAGAGCACAAATGTAAAGTGGAACGAACATGATCACTTGCACACACACATGCTCACGCACACAAACACACATAAACAAACACACAGGAGTGACTCCAATTGAAAGCATTTTTTTTAGAAATTGACAAATAAAATCAATAATTCCAGAAAAAAATCTGAAAATTTCTACACAGAAATGAAGGCCTGGTACTAGAGCAAAAATGCAATGTAGAAAAGACATGCTCACTCAAACACACACACACACACACACACACACACACACACACATACATACATACTAACAGGAATGACTGCCATAGCCAAATAAAATCAGCCACAAATGCAGAACAAAGATAAAAGGGGTGAGACCTAATGCACACACACACACACACACACACACACACACACACACACACACACACACACACACACACACACACACACACACACACACACACACACACACGCACGCCCGCGCACATGTGCACGCATACACGCACATGCGTACTGAGGCACCACCCACATGCGCACTGGCGCATTACGCACGTGCGCCTATGCGCACGCGCACATGGGCACGCGCGCACACACACACACAGAGAGAGAGAGAGAGAGAGAGAGAGAGAGAGAGAGAGAGAGAGAGAGAGAGAGAGAGAGAGAGAGAGAGAGAGAGAGAGAGCATCTATGGAATTTGTCAAATGAAATCAGCAACAAATGTGAGTACCTGAGTGAATCAGTGAGACCTAATGCATGCACACACACACACACACACACACACACACACACACACACACACACACACACACACACACACACACACACACACACACACACACACACACACACACACACACACACACACACACACACACACACACACATACACGCAGAGAGAGCAAGGGAGAGATGAAAGGAAACTGACCCGTTCAACTTTGAGAAAGTTTACTCTGAGATCTAAGAGCTGCAACTTTGTTTTGAAAGCAAAGTAATTGTTCCCATAACATATATTCCCATACAAAAGAGGGCCAGAGCATGGACTGATTTTTGTTCATGATACATGTTCATTCACAACATTCTGAACTGCTTTTTTACCATGTGAATTATGTAATAATTTTTGTAGCTAGTTATTGCTTTTATGGTCAGTGTTCAGAATTTGATTATCAAAAAATTATATTGTTATTCAATGTTCATTCTTCACTCCTGGTCATTTATGCATATTGCTGCTGTTTTTTTATATATATATTATTAAATTAATATCTTCAAAATTCTAAAGTTAATAATTTTTTTCCACATTTGGTTCATTAAAATAAATAATATTCAACTACAATCCGATTCTAAGTCTTGTACTTTAGGTGTTTCTTATGTGGCGATTTATGTGGTATTTTGTTAAAACAGACATTTCAAAACTTATCAAAAACTACCAAAATTCTACTATTTGAAGGAATATTTATTTTTTTATGTCTTGTATAATGTTTATACATGTATAAATTCACAAAATGTATAACAAAAGTTATGATATGAGCAGTTGGCCACATCCAGTAAAATGAATGGATCTCTATTGCCCCCTATGGACAAAACAATTTCTTTCTTAAATTGTAATTCCTTCAAGTTTGTCTTTGACCAACAGATGGCAGAATTGTACAGCTAACACCTATATCAATATCCAGAAACAAATTCATTTTAATTTAGATCATGATTTAAGTATTTTTTTCATAAAAAATTGATATTTCACACGCAAGCTAATGGTATAAATGAGGATTTGTGTGGTAAATAGGTACAAAAGTACTTTGAATATCCAAAAACACAGCATTACTGTATAGATGAGAAGTGAACAAAAAAAATAATATATTATATGTAATATTAAAAATGTATATTTTTTTTACAATCACTCTTTACATTTTGGGGTCATATAGACCCCAAATGCACTGAGTGTAAACAGGAAACTAAGGACATATTAGGGTTAAAACATAAAATGCTGGCTAATTATATTGAACAAATACTCTCCTCATAATGGCAAATTCATAAAAAATGAAAACGTCTCAGGTTACGTATGTAACCCTAGTTCCCTGAGGGAACGAGACGCTGCGTCGAAACGCTGTGAGAACGCCTCTGCGTTAATGCGTCGTGAAGCGCCTGTAGAACCATTCCATCGGAAAAAAGATTGATCGTCGGCGTGATGACGTCATCGACCGGAAGCTATAAAGCGTCCGTGAAAACAAACAGGAACTAACTTCTGATAAAGCCTGAAGTAAGTGATCACGGACACGCCGGGAGTATGGCAGAGCGACGCAGCGTCTCGTTCCCTCAGGGAACTAGGGTTACATACGTAACCTGAGACGTTCCCTTTCGGGGAACTCGAGCTGCGTCGAAACGCTGTGAGAACGCTTATACCCACATCGCCATAGGACCAAGTGTCTCGTATGTGTGAAGCCGAAGCGCACACGGTTACGAGAGAACCTGTGCCCCTACTGTAGATGCCAGGTCTAATTCATAGAACCTGACGAAGGTTAACGGAGACGACCATCCGGCCGCGTTGCAGATATCGTGGAGGGAAGCCCCCGACAAGAGTGCTTTTGAAGCAGCCATACCCCTGGTTGAGTGCGCCCGGACAGCCAGTGGAGACGGCTGCCCGGCCGCTTCATAAGCAAGTGAGATGGCCTCGACCACCCACTTGCTCATCCTCTGCTTGGATACTGGAGCCCCCTTCTTAGGGGGTCCGAAACAGACAAATAATTGCTCAGATTTTCTCCACAGGGCAGCTCTGTGGACATATGTATCCAGTGCCCTCACAGGACACAGCAGATTTAACCTTTCCTGGTCTGACGTCTTAAACGGAGGAGGACAAAAGGCTTGTAGAGTGATGGGGCCCCGTGGGCTCGTAGGAACCTTGGGGACATAACCCGGCCTGGGATGCAGAAATGCTTTCACCATCCCCGGCGCAAACTCTAAACATGAGGGCCCTACCGACAGGGACTGAATATCTCCTATTCTTTTAAGAGACGAAATGGCCAACAGAAAGATGGTTTTTAGAGTGAGGAACTTATCCGAAACCTCCTCCAGAGGTTCGAACGGTGGTCCGGACAAGCCCCTCAGAACAATGGCCACGTCCCATGCTGGGACCCTCGAGTGCATAGCCGGCCTCAACCTTAAAGTGCCACGAAGGAAGCGTGTAATCAGAGGGTGTCTTCCCAAAGACACTCCACCGAAAGGGACGTGGAAGGCACCCAAGGCCGCCACGTACACCTTTATTGTGGAGGGGGTCAACCCTGCCGAGAACCTTGCCTGCAGGAACTCCAGCACTGTACCAACCGGGCAGTTAACTGGGTCCCACTGGCGTTCTCTGCACCATGCTGAGAAAAGTCTCCATCTCAAAGCGTACAGCTTCCTTGTGGACGGAGCTCTGGAGTGTAGGATGGTCTCTACGACCTCGGCCGAGAGACCTTCCTCTATGAGCCTAGCCCCCTCAGAGGCCAGGCCCACAGTTTCCACATCTCCGGGCGTGGGTGCAGGAATCTCCCGCCCGCCTGAGAGAGTAGATCCCTCCTGGTCGGAATCTCCATCGGAGAGCCTTCCAGGAGAGATATCAGGTCCGAAAACCATACTCGGGTCGGCCAGTTCGGAGCCACTAGAAGTACTTGGGCCCCGTCCCGGCGTACCCTCTCCAGAACTCCTGGAAGCAAGACAATCGGGGGGAAGGCGTACAGAGGCAGCCTCGGCCACTCCTGTACCATGGCATCCAGCCCCAGCGGGGCCGGATGGGTCAGAGAAAACCACTGCGGGCAGTGGGAATTCTCCGCCGAAGCAAATAGATCTATTTCTGCTTTCCCATAAACCTTCCAAAGGAGCTCCACCACCTCTGGGTGGAGTCTCCATTCCCCGGGCCTCGGCCCCTGTCTCGACAGGCTGTCTGCTTCCTGATTCAGGGCCCCCGGGATATATACTGCCCTGATTGACAGCAATTTCCCTTGGGCCCACAGGAGGATCCGATGTGCCAGTTTGTCCAATGGACGAGACCTCAGACCCCCCTGGTGATTTATATAGGCGACCACGGACGTGTTGTCTGTCCTGACTAGTACGTGGTGGCCCCTGAGGTCGGGCAGGAACTGTTTCAATGCAAGAAACACTGCGAGCATCTCTAGCCGATTTATGTGCCAGTGCCGCTGATGTTCCTGCCATAGACCCTGGGACGAGCGACCACTCATGCTCATGCTCGCCCCCCAGCGCGTGAGAGAGGCATCTGTCGTTAGCGTTACGCGACGAACATGAGCCCCCAACACGGGACCCTGAGATAAAAACCCCGGGTTTTTCCACATGACCAGAGCACGTAGGCATCGCCGCGTGACTTTGATCGTGCGGAGCGGATTTCCCCTCGGGGAGAACCCTTTTGTTTTTAGCCACCACTCGGCCTAGCTTCTGCTCTTTGACGGCTGCCAGGATCGATGCTATGCGTATTGGCGATAATTGCGCCCGCATAATTACCGAGTCCCAGTTCACACCTAGAAAAGTGGTTCTCTGAGCCGGAGAAAGCACACTCTTCTTGGCGTTCAGCCTCAACCCCAGCTTCGACATATGGGCGAGAACAGCATCTCGATGCTGAACCGCCATCTGCTCTGTATTCGCTAGAATCAGCCAGTCGTCGATATAGTTCAGAATGCGGATGCCCTGCAGACGCAGCGGCGCCAGAGCTGCATCCACACACTTGGTGAACGTGCGGGGTGACAGTGCTAGACCGAAGGGAAGTACACGATATTGGTATGCCTCTCCCCCGAAGGCAAACCTCAGGAACTTCCTGTGATGTGGAAGGATGGAGACATGAAAATACGCATCTTTGAGGTCTATGGTGACAAACCAATCCTCCGACTTGATCTGCGACACAATCTGTCTGAGTGTAAGCATCTTGAATTTGAGCTTGGCCACCGAGCGATTCAATAGCCGCAGATCTAATATCGGGCGTAAGCCCCCATCCTTCTTCGGCACGATGAAGTAACGGCTGTAAAAGCCAGACTCCCTGCTGGGAGGGGGAACCCTCTCTATAGCCCCTTTTTGCAGGAGTGTCTCTACTTCCTGTGCCATTACCAGAGCCTGCTCCGGGCCCACCTCTGTAGGTAGGACACCGCAGAAAGGAGGTGGCCGACTTCTGAATTGAATGGCGTACCCCTTTTCTATTATCTGCAGGACCCAATGAGATATATTTGATAGACGTTTCCACTCGTCTAGAAAATCTACTAAGGGAACCAGCCTCTCGAGGCTGGCCTCTGGTGTATTTTGAGCAACAAGCACAGTGCCCTGAAGCGGCGGACCGGCAGGGAACAACTGATTGACTGCTCGGGGGCCCCCCGAAGGGGGTGCGGACCACCCTCGGGTGGCCCGCGGAGACCGACTGCGCCCCGGCATTGCGGCGGGGTTGGCAGCGCGGCCCCCCGAGGGTGCCGTAGGGAAACGGGTACCGTTGGCAGGGGTAAACACCGTTTCCCTACGGGGGGAACCACCCTCAGCGTCCTGACGCTTCTGGCGTCAGGAACGCTTCGACGAGGCCTTCTTGGCGATCAGGACTGTCCGCAGATCAGCCCTGCCCCTCGAAGGCCTCGTCTGAGAGCGCCGCCCCTCGTCCCCGCGCTGAGGGGGAGCTCGGGCAGCGACGCTCTGCTTTTGCTGAGCCCGATGTGAGGAGCTTGTACTCGGTTTGGGCTGCTTGGTGGTATCAGCAGCAGCCCCAGGGACCTGGACCCGGAGAGGGAGGAACTGCTTGAGCGCCGCAGCTTGCTTTTTCGACTCCTGGAACCTCTCGGTGACAGTGTGGACTGCGTCACCGAAGAGGCCTCCAGGAGAAAGCGGCGCATCAAGCAGGAAAGCTTTCTCCCTCTCCTTGATGTCTGTGGGGTTCAACCAAAGGTGTCTCTCCGTGGCCACCAATGCTGCCATGGAGCGGCCAACACATCTGGCCGTCTCCTTGGTGGCCCGGAGAGCTAAATCCGCTGAAGTTCTTAATTCAGTGACAATATCTCCCCCCACAACATCACTACCATCCAGATCCCTCAGCAGGTCAGCCTGATATGCCTGCACGATAGCCATCGTGTGCAGGCATGCAGCCGCCTGACCCGCTGCCGAGTACGCTTTACCCACCAGCGCCGACGTTGTTTTTAAAGGTCTGGTGGGTAAAGTCTGGGCCTTAAGGGACGATGCCGAGGAAGGCGAGAGATGGCTCGCAAGCGTCTCTTCCACCTTTAGCATCGCCCCATAACCATACTGTTTCAGCCCGCTGATGTTGCTGTAGACCGAGGTCTCCCATATGGAAAAGTCTTGCTAAAAACATGTGTGATTCTTATATGTTCCAACAGAAAACTATAAGGATCATATATGCTGCAAAAACCACATATACAAATTGTACAATATTCATGTATTTTCAATCATATATGTCCTACACTGTAAAAAAAATATATGCTGGATTGTGTTAAATACAACCCCTGCAAATCAGTGAGATTTTACTTTAGTAAATAAATTAGCAAGTAAAATGAATAAAAAGGGGTAACCCTAATGCAAAGAAAAAAAAAAAAAAAAAAAAATATATATATATATATATATATATATATATATATATATATATATACAAATATATATATATATATATATATATATATATATATATATATATATATATATATATATATATATATATACACACACACACACACACATACACACACATACAGTTAACAATAACACAAGTCAAGCACACTGGCATGTTCCTACATATTTAGCAAAGAGCTGTAACTGCTGAAAAGTGCACCGACATTATTGTTAATAAAACAGTTTTACAGGTTTTTAAATTGAGCAAAAACACATGAAATAACAACTAATTTTAACATTTAACCTCCTTTAAATCAGAAGTAAAGCATGATGGGAAGTAGAAATTTGTTGTAACTCATTCTGTAAAGTGTTTATATGTGTGTACCTATGTATGCATTCACATTAATATGGGAAATTCAATATACAGTAAGGCTACACAATAAAGGATACAACTTAATGGATATTACATGTAATACTATTTATATCTTAATTACTAAATATTGTATGTGTTCAAATATAGCCATATTTTATAAATATAGTCAATATGCATACATTGCAGTAGCTATATTAAAAAAGGCTTTAGTTTCCTTTATTCCTTTATATTTCCTTTAATATAGGCTATTTTGCATATAATTGCAGTATATTCCCATATATTTGTTTCGTAATGTTCTACCCATACAAACTATTTGTTAACAGCAATATCAGCAATATTTAAAAAATAATAATTAAACACTCACTCTAAGCGTTAGGCTTAGACGATGAAGATATCTGTAACAAAAATAGCCTTAGTTCTGTCATCGCAAACTGCGCATGCGTCAACGCGCCGCGGCCAGGAGGAAATCAGTCGCGGGTTCTTGTTGTCTGCGTGATATGATTGCCTCCCAGCGGGATCGCGAAGTGTCGAGCTCCAGGTAAGATTTGTGTTTGTCATGTCGTTCTCAATGCAAATGTTAACTTATTTAATGGCAAGATTTGCTAAAAGATTTGTAAATTGTTTGTTTCTGTTATCATGTCGGTGCCACCGTAGTGTTAGGTAACGTACAGGTAACGTTAAACCTAATTATGCTGCGCGCACGTGCAAAAATTAAATTACAAGTATTTAATGTGCAAAAACAAGTGAAAAATGCTTATATTTGTATTAAAGTTATTAAACTATATGATTGGTCTCCTCATTTGTTAGTCCCTTTGAATAAAAGCGTCTGCTAAATGATCAAATGTAAAAAACAACTATTCTAGTTGTTTAACTATGTCATTTGGTAACTAAGTTAAACCCTAGAGCTCATGGTTTGCATAGATAACGTTATACAACGATTGTGTGACAGTGAAAGCTGTGTGACACTGACAAAAAGCAAAAGTTAGAATAAATATAATGTGATTTGTTTACCGGTATGTTCCTTTTGTCATCATTAATAGTCTATTTTGTGCCAATTCACTTTAAAAGAGTTCATGTTTTAGTGAACTTGAGTTTGCAAATTGCTCTAATGTAGTTAAAATATAGCTAAAATATAAACTTCTATCATTTGCATTCATGTAACTGCAACATATATGAATCTAAATGATGTATAATATTACAATTTTGTAATAGAAAGTAAGTAACTGTATAAGAATATATTGTTATACTGAAAAAAACATTATATTGAAACGTGTTTCTAATATTCCTGTATGTAAATGGGGTGGTCAAGAAGATTTTCTTTTTCTTCCACAGAAAGATCTTCATGAAAACATTTGAAGACCACGCAAGAAGAACAGGTTCAGCCACAGACTGTTTCATCCCATGAGGACTGGTTCAGTTCTGAAGGGGAAGTGTTGAAGAAGTTTATGTAATGTGAGTTGTAAGACTTGAACTAATGTTAACAAATGAGACTTTATTGTAATGTATTAACTAACATGAACTAACAATGAGCAATACATTATTACAGTATTTATTAAACTTTGTCAATTTTTAACGTTTAGTTCACCCAAAAATGTATGTTGTTAAAATGACCCTCATGTCGTTCCAAACCCACAAGACGTTCATTTATTTTCAGAACACAACAAATAAAGCTTTAATATGTGTACTATAATTACTATGTGAAATAAGTTAATATAGTAATTGATATAGATACTGCTATAGATATCCATATTTATAACCTTATTGACTAAAATAACCAGCTCATGGCAGACGACTTGCGACCAGAGAGTGACCTGAGTGATGCGATGTAGGAATAGCGTAAGCTTCAACGTCTCTCTGGGCAACAAAATCAAGCGCTTCTCTTTTATCGAATCCTCTTTAAATTCAAATTCGTGACCAGTGTTTTGTTTTCCTCTATTCTCTGCATAACCGCATTCATCAATACATCATGCTTCAGGTCAGAGGTCACTCTTTTGGCGTAAGTAGACCCGCACAGTTGACTGCCGGAAGATATTTTAGTCTAAAGTCAAAAATATGGATATTTTTCTAATAAAAAATGCATAGCTTCTCTTCAGAAGGCCTTTTTTAAATGATTTTTTAAAATGTCCTGATAATTTACTCAACCCCATGTCATCCAAGATGTTCATGTCTTTCTTTCTTCAGTCAAAAAGAAATTCAGTTTTTTGAAGAAAATATTCCAGGATTTTTCATCATATAATGGTTTTTAGTTGCAACCAAAATACTGAAGGTCCAAATCAATGCAGTTCCACCTCCGTGTTTACAAAGCGCTCATGTGAAGACTAATACAAATGCCCTCTAGCAAATAAAAAAAAGATAAAACAACGATATTGGAGGATTTTGAAGTTGAAAATGTAGTGTTTTTGCTAAAGGGCGTTTATTAGTCTTCACATGAGCGCTCAGTAAACACGAGAGCGGGACTTCTGTCTATGTGACCATTTACACGTGATTACGTCATCCTTGGCACCTCGCAGAGCTGAGCAAGTTGAACAATTAAGGTTGAAATGTATATTCATTTTTTTAAATGACTGATCGTTTGACTAGATAAGACCCTATTCCTCATCTGGGATCACGCAGAGGCTATGAAGCCCTTTGAAACGGCGTTGATCTGGACCTTCAACATTTTGGTTGCAACTGAAAGCATTATATGATGAACAATCCTGGAATGTTTACTTCAAGAAACTTAATTTCTTTTCCACTGAAGAAATAAAGACATGAACATCTTGGATGAGATGGGGGTGAGTAAATTATCAGTCAATTTTTATTTTGGTGTGAACTAATCCGTTCATTATCTTTGATTGATGGCCATGACACTGTGTTCAGTGTATTTTGTTGTTGTTTTTTGGGTTTTGTTTTTTTCCTGTGCAAAGTTCAGTTTGCTATCAAGTGGGAATTGTAAATTACTCATGTGGAGTATAATTTGAGTGTTTCATTTTGTGTTGAAATAAAAGTGTTTCCATCACAAATGTGTGTATATCATTGATTGAAATCATATATGGTTAGTATATGCAGAGATGTGTAATATTGACTGAAATCATGTATGATTATTATATGTAGTTTATATGTATATTATATAAACTTGAAGAGCTAACACATCATTTCCCTATTAAAAAAATATGAAATCTGTATAAAATGCATATAAACAAATGACACAAAATATAAATAAATCCTATATGACTTTAATATGACTAGCATATGATTCAGTATAAGAACTTTATATGATTTGTATATGAATATTATGTATTTTCTACTAATACCATATACCATTGCATACAGTTTACATGTAAAACTCATATAAGATTTTTGCAGGATTCATACATGACCCAAAAGTTTTCTGTGTGTTTTTTAGTATGAAATGGGCCATAAACGGTCTGATTTTGTGTATGACATATATGGGACTTACATTAAACATATAAGATAATTCTGACTGATTTAAGTAAGGAACATATATGGTCGCTATATATGAACCATATAGGTTTTTTTCATATGGGCTGCGGGCTGAAAACACGATATGATGCCGGTCTCCTCCATGATCTTGCCACCTCGGTGTGTAAGTCATAGAAGAACGGCAGGCCCCGCCGCTGAGGCTCTGAAGCGCGAGATGGCAGGAATCATTCGTCTAGCTAGCTATGACGCTTTCTTCCTGCCTCAGATCTTTCAGTGGGCCAGTCGATGTTTAATCTGGCCACTGCTCGCGTCAGAACCTCAACTAGCTCCTCACTAGCCGGGGACTGAAGTGGCGAGTCTTCAGTCTCGATGCTTTCAACGTCCACCTCCTCAGAGTTGGACAGATGAAGCACCGGCGACTCTCTCGGGGGGGAAGAAACCGCCATGCGTGCTTCCATGCCCCGAGAAGAGCCGCTGGATGGAGCAGGTGAGGGCAGAGATAAGGCAGCGCCCATCTCTAACCCCTCTGCAACATCCAATTGTGATCCCCACGACTGCAGCCTTCGCCCCGCCTCGGCGGCAGCGGGACCAGAGCCGCGGGGAACACGAGCCGAGGCACCCTCCTCAAAGAGTGCCCGGCGGGAGCGCAGCGTTCTCAATGGCAATCGCTCACAGTGCTCGCAAGCAGCCCCCTCGAGGGCTGCCTGGGCATGCTGCGCTCCCAAGCAGGCTACACAAAGAGACTGTGTATCCCCGCTTGTGATGTAGCGTGGGCAGGGATGAACACACCTCTTAAAACTGCTTTCACTCGCCATATTTACTCTATCTATTTTATTTTCTCTTTGTTTGTTAATATATACTGAAATATTTAACAAAAGGGTGGAAAATCTCTGATATAGACAGACAAAAACACCAAATAGACAGACAGGTTCACACAGATCGCTTGCTGAAGGCTCAGAAGCTAGTTTCTGTTTGTTTTCACGGACGCTTTATAGCTTCCGGTCGATGACGTCATCACGCCGACGATCGATCTTTTTTCCGATGGAATGGTTCTACAGGCGCTTCACGACGCATTAACGCAGAGGCGTTCTCACAGCGTTTCGACGCAGCTCGAGTTCCCCGAAAGGGAATCGGATGCTATACATTGGGTATTGACGCCAATGTGTGTGTTCATGATCTTTGAATGGACTCAGCGCTGCTGATTGCTTTTGCGATTTTCTTCACACAAATCAGACGTTTGGCCTCAGAACACTTGGAAGGAATATTTATACTTTTTTTCACTATTGTGCCTGCAGTTGTATCTGCGTGTTATATCCTGTGTTTTTTTATAGTACACAAATGGGTAGGTTTAGGGATTGGGTTGGGTTATGTGTAAATAAAAGAGAATAAATGTAATTAAAACATAAAATGCTGGCTAATTATATTGAGCAAATACTCTCCTCATAATGGCAAATTCATAAAAAATGAAAACGGATGCTATACATTAGGTATTGACGCCAATGTGCATTTACATTGTAGAGTTTAAATGTTGAATATGGCACGAGAAATCAGAAAGATTTGAAGGAAATTGGTAATGTTATTTTAGGTACATGCATTAAATGCATGTTATGACACTGAATATGTTTAATAAATGATACTGATTAAATACAATAAGCCAATTTATTGTATTATAATGGCTCACATTTCATTAGTCAGATGTAGCACGGTTTTGTCCATGCTGCCTGCTATCAGAACAGACCTTGCGACCCATCAGCCGAGAACCAGAAGTGAAACTACTCTCAGGTGAGAAATGAACTGTGGAATGGCTTGCAGTCAACTGTTTTTAGTCGCTGTCACTTTCTTTTTTAACTTCTGCTGAATTCGATTTGAACGTCTGACCTCGTATGTTTATTTTATAACGATGAATGACATCAGTGTGTGCTGATAGCAAAGTTCTTTCTTTATCACTCAATTTGGGCTGATATATCAGTAAACTGTCCTCCACATGATGAAGGAGAGGAGTTTGTCTGTGCCAAAGCAAGCAAAATTAATGACACTCACAGGAAGGAATGCTAATAGCCATCTCGCTGCTTCAGGGGGAAAGAGGTGTTTGTGTTGTCCATCAACATTAGGGTGAACAAAAGAGAGTGAGTGAAAAGACATATATAGAGAAAGAGATAATTAAGTTGCTTCCTTTTGCCATTCTTAGATTAGAGCAAAATAGATGGGGCACCAGGATGTAAAATTTGACATTGCAACAAGGGCTAACTTAACCCAGTTCTCAGCTCTTTTGGGAGAAACCGGAATGTAAAAACATCAGCATAATGTCAGATTAAAATGTAAAATCCTTTAAGAACAATCTTCTAAAGCAAGTTGGTCAAATTGGCAAAGCGGAGGCCATCTTGGTAACACACCTTTAAGAACAATCTTCTAAAGCATGTTGGTCAAATTGGCAAAGCGGAGGCCATCTTGGTAACACACCTTTAAAGGGTCATGAAACCCCCCTGCTGCAGCGGTGTTTTTTCACACCACACATTTGAAAAGGCTTGTTAAAAGGGGAGTGGTCGACTGTGAAAAGGTAGGATGGTATTGTCTGGAAAGAAGGAATGGTTTGCATAAATAGGGGAGTGTCATTAGGTGCATTAAGATTAGCGATACCAACAGCAGCAGTTACAGCGGTTCTGAGACATGTTCTTGGTTCACGTTGGCATTGTTTACCACAGTGAGATTAAATGAGGGATGAGTACAGCGAAAGAGAGAGCTATGAGTGGCGTGCAGCAGAGATCGCAAATCATTCAGCTCTTCAAACCAGCATAATTCAGTGAGAAATGAAAATAAATGTTATTCTGCATGACGAAATATTTTGCAAACGTGATAAAACTATATTTGTCCAAATATGCACGCTGTTTGGCAAGATGAACAACGCGCCGATGTAATAAGAGAACGTGAACCACCCACGAACTTGCGATGCAACAGAGATGTGTTATTCTAAATCGGGGTAAAAGCGAAGGGGTTTGAGGCTTCATCGACCGCGCATCTGAAGCACAGAGCGACGCGCGCTGGGTTGCCGTGACGATCGACGCTGTCACTCGGCAGCTAAATCTATATTTGTCCAAATATGCACACTGTTTCACTAAGAGCCCGAACACATGCGGTTTAGTGCATGTCTGTGACCACAAATAAAACGGAGAGGACGTGGCTTTTGTCAAAATTTTTGTTCATCAAAAATATTGTTCATTAGTCTACAGATTGGTTATTTTGCACTCCTGACATAAATTAGATATGTCAAATCAATGCTTGCTTCAGAGTGCGATTGCTCAAGTTAATTTTACTTTACCAAGCCTTTGTATCAAAGGCTTCCACAGATGGTGACTGCTTACAGCTCGCTCAGCGCCCTTACGTTACTTCGTATCAGCATAACGCCTAGCTTTCCTCCTTGACTTTTCCGCTGCTTCCAAAACTTCCCCACCATGTCTCTACAATAATGATGGAAGACGAGCCTGACAGAAGTGACTGTCTCATGCATATTAACTAAATTATCTTGTATTCATACTACAGTACAGTGATTGGACTGAATGAGCTTTATGTCCTGAATATATATCGAGAATCGCTCGGAGCGGTCGACGTCAGCATGTCCCCAGCAGCCCATACTTGGGCCGAAAAGCACACGCTGACGTCAGCATTTGTGAAGTTACTCCGACTAAGCTTTTCAAACCGGAAGACAGAAATAACTATTTTCACATATGAATACCTTTAATGAGTACCGTTATTGTTTTCAATGATGTGCAGTCTATACATATCTGTTTACATCTCAAAAAAAGTATTTTGGGGTTTCATGACCCTTTAAGAACAATCTTGGTAACACATGCACCCTCACCGTGTTTAAGTCCAATTTTGTATTCATTCCTTCCTTCAGGCAATTTTGGTCCTGGAGGGCCACTATCCTGCAAAGTTTAGCTCCAACATTAATCAAACATACATGAAACAGCTAATCAATGTCTTTAGGATTACTAGAACGTTACATTCAGGAGAGTTTTTGATGAAATCTAAGAGCTCTGTCCCTCCATTGGCAGCTAAGCAACTAAAGCTTTGATGCTTCAAAAAGTTTATTAAGAAATCTA
The DNA here is from genome assembly GCF_024679245.1 of Pseudorasbora parva. Lineage (NCBI taxonomy): Eukaryota > Metazoa > Chordata > Actinopteri > Cypriniformes > Gobionidae > Pseudorasbora > Pseudorasbora parva. The sequence continues at coordinate 36,183,985 of NC_090182.1, read as the reverse complement.
ACATTCATCAAATCACACATCAGTTGTGGTAAATGGAAGCATGCTTGCCTGATGTGTGAGAACCAATGAGGTTTATTATTGTATTGCGCAGCATATTTGAGCTTCAACAAGAACCAAAGAGGTTCATTCTAGTGTTAAGCAGCATGTTTGAGCTTCAACAAGAACCAATGAGGTCCGTTATTGGGTTAAGCAGCACGTTTGAGTTTCAACAAGAACCAACAAGGTTCATTCTAGTGTTAAGCAGCACTTTTAGCTTCAACACAAACCAATGATGTTCATTCCTGTGTTACGCAGCACTTTGAGGTTCAACAAGAACCAGTGAGGTTCATTCTAGTGTTAAGCAGTACTTTGAGCTTCATCAAGAACCAATGTGGTTCATTCTCATGTTAAGGAGCACGTTTGAGCTTCAACAAGAACCGATGAGTTTCATTCTTGTGTTACTCAACACTATTGAGCTTCCACAGGAGCTTCTTTAAGAACCAATGAGGTTTGTTCTCACTCGTCAAGTCACCTTCATTTATATAGCGCAATTATATAGTCAAGCGTTATCGCTGATCTAACGTTTATGTCCACTGATCAATGTTTAAATGTGAATAAGAGTCTAAATTAAATCTGTTTATTATATAAAGGATTTGAGTCTCTTGGACTAAACCACTCAATTAATATGGATTTGTTTTACAATATTTTTATTAACTTTTTGAAGCAGCAAAGTTGTAGTTGCTTAGTGGACAGAAAGATTTCATCAAAAAGATTTGAATTTGTGTTCCAAAGATGAACAAAAGTTGTACGGGTTGGGACGACATGAAGGTGAGTAATTCATGACATAATTTTTATTTCTGGGTATTATTATACAAGTATAATGTAGTTAAATGTCAAAATAACTCCAATATCATATCATAGAGTTATGTGGGGTTGGGGTAAATGCAGCACAATCTGCTTTGATGTCACATTCATGTGGCATTGTGGTGTATGAATCTGCCTGAATCTGCTTTGACAAAATCAAGGGGTCAAGGGTTTGTCCATATAAAATCCCCTCACCCAATTGACAAAGTTGAACGCATTATAAAATGGCTGTAAATGTTCTAATCATAAGATGAATTTCACCAATATCTTCAAGCGCTTTCTGTCTCAAATAATGTTAAAGCAAGAAAAAAACAATCTTGTTGTATTCTTTTAAAATTCCTCCTTTAATTTAGTATATTCTTATTGGCATAACATGCTCCAGTTGGTCAGGAGGTTGGAATTCTCTCAAGGTGAAGTGCATAGGGAAGGTTGTGAGTGTATGTCTAAAACAAAGAGTTAAACACTACTATTGTTAGCTACACTATTTCCCTTCATACATCTCAGCAAGTCAGGGCTTGGCTAGTTAAGCATATCAATGTGTGTGTGTGTGTGTGTGTGTGTGTGTGTGTGTGTGTGTGTGTGTGTGTTGTATTTATTTATTAATTTATGTTGACCAAAACATTCAAATAATTACTTGAAGGGGTGTGCATAAGACTGACATGACACCTTCATAATCATGACATGACACGTGTCATGAATATGAAGGAGTTTTTATGCATGTTTATAACAACTGTCATTAAGTGTCATTCGCTTAATTATGTCATTTTTAATGCAATGATGACATTTCGGAGATGTCTTTGTTATGACAACTTGACATAAACCAATACATCATAACCTGTCAGTGTCTTTGTCATGACAACTTGACATTACCAAGACAACATAACCTGTCATAAACAGACATGAAATGACATAGCAGATTAATTATCAAATTTAACTACTTAGCTTTTTGGGTTTACATTACATTAGTTGCTAGGCAACGTGGGGGAGAGGACGCTGGCGTTGTCTGTTCGCCGCTTCTCCACCCACAAATCATGTTAACTTTACTATTAAATTTAGATTTTATTTTCTTATTTTTGTGACTAGTCTAACAGAGCTACTATTGGGACTGTTGCTGATTGCTGGCAGCCACTGAGAGGACGTTGTTTGCCGTTTTTTCACCGCTTCTCTTCTGTTTTTGTTTGAATTTGTGGTTGGTTTTGGTTTGAAGGACATTTGATGTTGCTCGCTGCGGCTGCTCTCTCTTCTGGGTGTCGGCTGCTCACTGGTGGTCTCCCTCGGGCTTGAACTGCATGGTGGCTGAAGTTTGCACCAGGCTAGCGTCATCAGCATCCGGCATGATGTTGAGATGTAATTTTTACTTGTTATTCATGTATTGTTATTTTTTCCCTCTGTTGCACTTTGAGATTCTTCGGAATGAAAAGTGCGTTATAAATAAAATCTATTATTATTATTATTATTATTATTATTATTAAACTGTCATGTGGTTGGTTTTGACGTTGGCTGTCATTAGGCTATCATGTCATGATTTTTTTATAAATTTAATTTGTCATTTACATGTCATTAAGTGTCAATACTCTGTCAAATTATTTTATAACATTGTCATGAATATATTTCCTGACCTAAACTACAGTGGTACAAGTTGAATTTGTCATTAACATGTCATTAAGTGTCAATACCGTGTCAAATTATTTCATAACATTGTCATGAATATATTTCTTGACCTAAACTACAGTGGTACAAGTTGAATTTGTCATTAACATGTCATTAAGCGTCAATACCGTGTCAAATTATTTCATAACATTGTCATGAATATATTTCTTGACCTAAACTACAGTGGTACAAGTTGAATTTGTCATTAACATGTCATTAAGTGTCAATACTCTGTCAAATTATTTTATAACAGTGTCATGAATATTTAGCTTGACCTGAAATAAGGCATCATGGAGGAAATCGTACAGAGTCATTAAAAACTATTAATATAACTCAAAATGATAGAGTGGCATAGATACACCTATATGATGATGTCTATGGTGGCACCACTGGTTATGTGTACGCTGTAACAGTTGTTGGCGGCGCCTCAGTCAGGTTAGTTTGTTTAGGTGTTTAATGTCAATTCAGTTTGCAGTAAGTAAAAACAATTCACAACAACGTTATTTTGGGTTTAATATACTTTATTTAAACCTTCGCTCACTCTTTAACGAATAGTTTGAGTTTATTCTTACCATTTCTTTGTTTGTCTGTTTATGTCGAAGTCCCGTGTGCTGGTGCACCGTCAAAAGGGGTTCGGGCGGAAACGTTGGCCCTATATATAATGTTCCGGCCTAGGCTGTAGCGGCAACCATTCCTTGTTCAGCCCGGGGTGGGGCTCTAAAGACTATTCCTCTTATTTTTATACATCGGAAGATAATTTATAAAGTGAAGTAATTTGACAAAGTGTTATTTTTCTGTGTTTGTTTATGTGTGCATATGATGTTGATATATATATGTTTATTTTGTGTAATGGCCATTATTTGCGTACGTGTTTTCCCCTTTTTGCGTTAATTGGTGCTGGTCACCTGTGTATAAATTCATGCTTTGTGTTTTTAAGAGTCAGTTCTGTGAGAGGGCAGGTCTTAAAAATTAAATGATTGATTTTATTTCTCGAACTCCTTTTCATATTTTTAAGACATTTGAAATTGTCTATTATCTAACCTTCTGTTGAAGCTGGTGGTTTTATTTTTAAACTTAAAAAATAAAATAAAACATTATGAACTGAAAAATATTAATGATGCTGTTATTAAAAAATTATTTGACAGCGTATTAACACCTAATTACATTTTAATGACAAATTAAACTTGTGCCACTGAAAAAAATGTATGACATTATAATGGCCTCAGTCAACATCAATACCAACCACATGGCAGTTTAAGGTTAACCCTATAAGCTAAGTAAGTTTCTTAAATTTGATAATCTGTTATGTCATGTTTATGACAGGTTATGTTGTCTTGGTAATGTCAAGTTGTCATGACAAAGACACTGACAGGTTATGATGTATTGGTTTATGTCAAGTTGTCATAACAAAGACAACTCCGAAATGTCATCATTGCATTAAAAATGACATAATTAAGCGAATGACACTTAACGACAGTTGTCATAAACATGCACAAAAACTCCTTCATATTCATGACACATGTCATGTCATGATTATGAAGGTGTCATGTCAGTCTTATGCACACCCCTTCAAGTAAAGTGTTACCAAATATTCAGAAATATTCATGACATCTTGCCCCCTCTTTTTTTTTATTTATTTTTTTTTTAAAGTATTTTTAAGTACCGTAGCATTCCAGGCAAACACCATGGTATGTGAATCTGATGATTGTTCAGTACTAAAAGAAAGTACCACATGGTATAACTCTCTGATACCCTCTCTGTCCCACGGTACTGTCACAGTACTTTTATATTTTAAGGACACTTACAAACCACAAGTCTGTAAGTTTCACCAAGATAATACGTTACCAACCATTTTATTTTGAATAAAACTGGATAGCTTGTTACAAACCTATCTGACACTTCATTTTAGGGAAACTGCCTTGCTTGCTTGGTAGTCAACTAATTGTCTCCCCGGTCTGTGTATGGAAATCCCAATAGTTATTAAGATATGCAGACTGCTTCCACTATCATGCCACATCCAGAGCAGAGTAAGCCAGCAACTCTTGCTATATTATGGTCTGAGTGACAGTAATTGTACAACATTCAGCCTTCCCATGAAATGGCAGGAGATACGGAGAGAAGAGGGATAACAGCAAGAGGACTAAAGGTCAGTATAATTTTGGTGGTATGGAGTTGTTCTGTCTGTGTTTGCTCTGTGAAAGAGGATAGAGGTTGCATTTTTCTAACCTCTGCATATTTTCACTGACCTCCATGTGGTGTGTCTCACGGGAGATGAGGCAAACATGGACTGTTTGGGATGATAAATATATCTATTAAAATGTTGAGTCAAGTTTAAGGTCCGTTTTGTGTGTGATCAATACAAACATGTGTATGGATGCAGTCTCAGCTTGTAGAATTATTAGTAAAGTGGCATGCATTTAAACGCTTAGTAGAAGAGGAAGATAAGTGTAAACGATTTTTGCCGGTGTTGTAAAATAATTTAAGGATACACGGAGTACTTACCAACAATCATCATTTTTGAGAGAAATAGTAAAGGAATGCATGTTTTCAGTTTAGGATTAGAACAAATTTAACTCAAGCGCTCTTTGGTGACGTGAATGCTTACGTTATTGTTTATCATCTGTACATTATCGTATAAAGCCTGCCCCGCCCTGACAATTTCTTTGGTCCAAAAAGCTCCTCTTCATAACAGATAAAGTCCAGACTCAATTTCCTGAATTCAAATGTTGTGGCCGAGGCTAAATTATATCTTTACTTTCATGTGAACTGTCATCAGAGAACCGTGAACATGCAGAATTTTCACAGTATTATTTAAATCTTAAACTCTCAGGGGGTTCTTCAAGTATATATTTGTTGTCTAAGGGGTTTGGGTGACAAAAACATTTGGTAACCCCTAATCTATAGCATGCAGTTTTTTGAATGCTTTCACACAGTTTCATGAGACTAAGGTAATTAACCTGTCAAAATACAATTTATGTATACTATCATCACAACACAGAGTGCACAGGTAATACGATTTATTTATTTTTCTTTCATTGAGCTAAACACATATAAAGCTAAACTTCAAATAAGAAATGGCTCTTTACACAGTTGAATATGCAGTTGTTTTGTGTTTCCAGTCTCAGCTTCCTGTCATCAAGTTAAGCCTCTTCTCAATTTCCACTTTTATAAAATCTGTTTGGCTTATTGTCAGCTTATTGTCTTCCTCACAAAAGTCAAACACCCACAGCCTAGGCTGAGGAATCATTCCTGAGGTAAACTGTCGCTCAAACAGTTTCTAAGCAGGCAAACAACATTGCAGAACTTTATCCTGGATCCATTGTCGTCAGTAAACTAAAAAAGAAGCATAGCTTACAATTGAATCCCAATTCTACTCTTTTGAGCACTCTTCTAGTTGTCTTCTGACTGGAGGTTGTTGAGTAGATGGGTCTTTGGAGTGGCCTTGTCAATATTCTTTACGTTTAATCAGCACCTTCCTTCCTTTTAATTGTTTCAATGTGTTTTCAGAGTGAATATCGCAGCTTTGCTAAATTGGGCCTGGACCGCCTGAACTGATCCACTTAATTTTGCCCTCATTGATTTTATGTCCCTTTCATTTAGATCATTCTATCGCAGGTTTGCACATAGTTTACAGACGAATTGCCACCAACACCACTTTTGTTGAGACAAGTACAAACCCTATGAATAGCTCAAATGAATAGGTTGCTTTATATGATGAACAGATTTAATTGAGGCTTTTATTCACATAGTAAAATGTTGATCAAGGCACATACAGTATATAAAACATAGCTTGACCTCACTTGCTTGAGATAAGTCAACCTCTATGATTTCCACCCATCATATAGATTACTTTCAGAAAGTCTTTTGTTCTGTTGTGATGTCTGAACATTTTGGTTACTTAAACTTCCAATGCATAGACACAAATAATGAGAGAATATTAAAAATACCTTCATTTGAGGAACATAAAATGTATTTTTTGGAACAACATTAGGCTACATAAACAATGACAGAATTGCCCTTTCTGGGTGAACTAACCCTTTAAACTACTTTATTATTTTTATTTATTATCTTTATTAATTTGGTGTGGTTAATTCTAAAAGTAATACTAATACGCAGCTATTATCAGTGTAAAAATTATTCGAGGCCTTTAAACCAATGAGTAAAAAGGTATTAGCCCGGTTTCATAGACACAGTTTAAGCCTTGTCCCAGACTAAACTGCATGTTTGAGCTGTTTTAACAGCAAGCATCATGCACTGATATCTTAAAATATGTCAGTGCTATTGTTTTGTCTCAAGGTACACATCAGTAAATGTTTTTACCCTAAGGCAAGTCACTTAAATGCCCTAAATGAACAAAGGTTGAAGCTTTTTTCACCTTTATAACAGTTAAAGCGAAAGCTTTTCACACTGTTTTTTTTTTAAATGTATGACCTAGCTATATCTATCTAAAGGCCCAAGTGATATGTAAACTAACATTAAACTCCATAGATTTGTGTTGTCTTCAAGAGTCTTAGGGTGCGTTCACACTTGTAGTTCGGTTCGTTTGGTTAGTTTGGTCCGGACCAAAAAACAAAAACAAACATAATAGTCCTGGTCCGCTTAGCGTTCACACGGGCATTTTTAACAGCGCACCTAAAGTTACCGAACCAAAGGCACAGGGAGACGCTCACAACCTGATTGGTCGGTTTATATGACGTAGGAGCTCGATACCGAACATGCAAAGCAATGCTGTGTGCGGATTACACGCGCGGGCATTTTATGCGTGTACATATGGCATTATTTTTTATCAGAGAACTCATGAAGAGCTCATGAAATGTTCACAACATTCAAAACAACGGTGTGTGCTGGATTAAACGCGGTCATTTTATGCGTGTAACACATATGGCATTATTTTTTACCAGAGAACTCATGAAGAGCTCATGAAATGTTCAAAACAACGCTGTGTGCTGGATTAAATGCGATCATTTAATGCGTGTACATGTGGCATTATTTTTACCCGCTGAGAACTCATGAAGAGCTCATAAAATGTTCAAAACATTCAAAACAGCAGCAGGATTTCCTCCGTTGCGCAAAAGAGACGGCCGTTCTGTCGTCTGTACCTGCTAATAATGGGCAACACAGGAACTTTGATGAGAAGAGCCAGGTATGCTTTTTGTGTGTTTTTTCTAGCATTTTCGAAACATGCTCGTCAGACCAAATATTGATTAGGCTCTTCCTCGTTGCTCTACGTTTGCCCTCTAACGTTAAAGTTACTCATTTTGGATAACGTAGGCCTACACCGATCTTTCCGCGTCGTCAAATCAGCTGCATTATGCGTGGCATCTTGTGACATTATACGTCCGGTTTTTGGTCCGTTTACATGTCTTTGGTCCGTGTTGCGTTCATATATCAATCGAACCGCACCAGAGTTCGTTTGGAAGCGGACCGAGACCCATCTTTTTAGCGGTCTCGGTCCGCTTGTTTGGTGCGCACCAGAGTTCGGGTGGCAGCGTTCACATATGTTCAAATGAACCGCACTAACCGAGCAACCGCACCAGGGTTCGTTTTAATCGAACCAAACATGACAAGTGTGAACGCACCCTTAAATAGATGTTGCTTAATCAAGAAATAAAATACATGCATCTTATTCCAGAAGATAACGCTGACTGCCTTATTTCCGAGATGCATGGCAAACTTTGAATTGTAATACAATAGACAATAGAGCGCAATATAATAGAGGCTTGTGTTAATAGGTATTGTATAAGCTATTCAACACAATTTCTGCAGCTAAACACAGATGTTTAATATTTTTCCTTACATACCTAAATAAATATAATGTGTTAGTTTAATTACTGCCTGTGTCAGCAGTGTGCAGTAACACTCATCCTTACTGAAAAGTCCATAAACATTACAGATAACATCTGAAGTAACAATTCATTTACATACAGTATATCGTAAAACTAATCGTGTGAGACTGACTTACTGCAAATAGTGTGATTTTAGGTTAATGTTTTGGCAGTAAATGAATGATGCCTTCTGTCGAGCCAGATCTCACGAAAATGCGTATAAATAGTAAGAGTTTGCAATCTCGTGGAATGTATATGCCAAAATGAGTTTTGGCGTGCGTACCCAAGAGCGTGTCATATGCACGCCATAAAGTGCGTCTCATATGCACGCAAAAAACTGCGTACCATACGCACGCCAAAACTCATTTTGCCGTATACATTCCACGAGATTGCAAACTCGTACTATTTATGCACATGACCATGAGATCGTGTTGCTTCTGTCGGTAGGGAATAGTACGATGACCGCTGGAACACTTCCGGTGGCTTCACACAGCCTGATGACATCATGCACTTTGAAAGAACTTTATGAGCAATCCAGTCATTATATAGATCCAACACGATCACATGTGAATGCGTATCAATAGTACGAGTGTACAATCTTGTGGTAAAATGAGTTTTTACGTGCATATGCCATGCAGTTTCTCGCATGCATATAATTGCACTATATAGCGTGTATAGGATGGGGGTGGTTCATGCGTATAATATGCCATAAACTGCGTATCATATGCACGCAAAAAATTGTGCATCATATACACTCCAAAACTCATTTTGGTGTATACATTCCACAAAATTGCACACTTGTACTATTTATATAATTTTTATAATAATTTGACATCAGACATCAGAGTGATTCATCAGAGTGAAACATCAGAGTGATTAAAAAAAAGTACCTTCAAGCTTTTACACATTTACAGCTGCGTCACCAAATAAAAGACAATGTCAGTCTGCAAATTATTGCTGACAGAATACAATAACTTATTTATTTGTTGTTTATTTGAATAGGGACAGATATAAAAATCGACAAAGATAATTACATAAAGAACAAGCCGATGCATGTATCACAGTGTTTCTAGCCAGGGCTAATTCGCAACACCAGAATGCACAAGAATGCTTCTACATGTCATGTAACTAATTCAAATAAAATATTTAATCAATAAGCAGCCCTATTTTTTTCTTAAATTCTTAAAACTTTTTCACATAAGCCTCCATAAATTGCTAAAAATATATAACTAAAAGGTAGCTGAATTAGTATCAAATTTCAAGAATCATCTGTAGGAAAAACTCTCAATTTCAGGGATGTGTGAAGGTACAAAATTGTATCCTTCAGCTTTAACAGTTATATCAAGTGGCAGTAAAAACATAAATCTCTTAAAATAAACTGTAATGTTATATGTATGTGCAAAGGTGTGCATGAGAGGTTGCCTACACCCGCCCCCTTGAAAGGTTATCCACTGCTAACATGTAGAAGAAAATAGCCCAAATAAATCTGCTCTGACTTGCCAAAGAGGTTGGCAACAGTATGCACAGAACTCACTGTTATACCAAGAGAAAAGCTTTCTTTAACTATTTCCCACTAACATGGAAATGGTAAAATTGTAATGAAATGCCAGAGGCATTCACATTGCATGCAAGTTGCGTTAGAAAATCTTAATGAAGATATTAATAAACGATTATAAATTTGATTAATTCCATTAGGTACAGTACCAAGTCACACAGTTTTATACTGAAGATGCCCCTTTCTTCCTCAAGTTCAAGTGCTTTAAAAGGGTAATGATATGGAGAAACAAAATGTCCTTGACATTTACACAGGTTATAAGAGGTTACTCTACAATGAAACATACTTACATTTGTAGAACTCAAAACAAAACTCCCCAGTTTAAAATATTAATAATTATGTTCTACCCTTCTAAAATTACTAGATTTGTGTCATTGTCATATGTAATCAAGGAGATGTCCGTCAATCACAAGAGTGATACTGCTGTTGGAGAAAGATGTTGAGCAAGACTGTCAAACTGTCATTGGATTTAAAATGCATAAATGGATGGCTGAAGTTTAATTATAATGCTGTGCCAAAGGATTTCACAATAGACTGATTTGTGAATTGTTCTCAACATGCTGTCTGTTTTTTTGTTTTTGTTTTAAAAAAAAAACATCCATTATGCCATGCATTTGAGCAACTCAGGTAAGTTATTTTTGTCCTTTATGTCAGAAGTAGTGCAAGCACTTGCAGTACATCAGAAATTAAACAAGTCATTAGTTAAGCACACCCAATGTAGACAGCATCACTTACTGTAATGACTTTCATTCTATTTTTATTTTTATTTTTTTTTGCATCATGTAAATGGCGTTAAAGTGTGTTTTCAATAGATATCAAACCAGTGTTGAATGCTATTAAGACACCAATTATATCATTGTTTGAGTGTTGCTAATAAAATCTGTATTTCTTATGCTTAGGGATCTGACTCGGACTCAAACATACACTATATTGCCAAAGGTATTAGGACACCCCTCAAATCATTGAATTCAAGTGTTCCAATAATTTCCATGGCCACAGGTGTATACAATCAGCACCTAGGCATGCAGATGCTTCTACAAACTTTTGTGAAAAAATGGGTCACTCTCAGGACCTGAATTCAAGTGTGGTATTGTGATAGGTTGCCATCTGTGCAATAAGTCCATTCACAAAATTGCCTCACTATTAAATATTCCATGGTCAACTGTTGGTATTTTAACAAAGGTGGAAGCAATTGGGATCAACAGCAACTCATGGTCATGTAAAAGGCCATGTAAAATCACAAAGGCCATGTCAAATCACAGAGCAGGATCAGCACATGGTAAGGCGCATAATGTGTGCCAAAGAGTCTGGGTTTGGTGGTTGTCAGATGAACAGTACTTGCATGACTGCATTGTGTTAAGTGTAAAGTTTAATGGAGGCAGGATCATGGTGTGGGGTCGTCTTTCAGGGGTTAGGCTTGGCCCCTTAGTTCCAGTGAAAGGAACTCTTAATGCTTCAGCATGCCAAGACATTTCGGAAAACTTCATGCTCGCAAATTTGTGGGAAAGGTTTGGGGATGGCCTAGCCTGACAAGTCAGACCCACATCAAGATGTTTGGTCTGGAAACTCACCATTGACTGGGCTCAATCCGAGGGGCGGGATAAACGGTTGTCTTTCATGCTCCCTCTGCACCAGTAGGATACGGTACACAACCATTCAGACCAACGAAGGTGAAGCAGAGCTTGTTGATCGATTAAACATTCGCTGTATCCAGTCGGCAAAACTCCGAACACATCTTTCTTTTTTAAGAATGACTTCAGTGCCGTTCTTTGTTCTTTTCTCAGAGAAAAGCTTAACTCCAAGTCTTCCAGAGTCGCGGTCAAAGCTGATTCGAAAGACCGCCGTTCGGCAGTTTCTGTGTTTACTAGAAGCACGCAAACGCAACTCTGCCGTCGTCATTATGGTCCCGCCCACCGACTATACACGATGTGATTGGCCCGGCAAGAGTTAGGGGAATACAGCTCAGAAGGGTATTGAGAGTTGCTAGACGAGACTCGTGGGCAGATTAAATTTGCTGCTGCTAGGGTGCGTCTAGATTTCTAGGCTAGGGATGGCCCCTTCTTGTTCCAACATGTTCACACCAGTTAACAAAGGTCCATTAAGACATGAATGAGCAAGGGTGTGCGAACTCCATATTAAATGGACGTCATTAAAGTTAATGTGCATGTAAAGGCAGGCATCCCAAACATTTTGGCAATATTGTGTATATGGCTCTATAACAGCCCTGGCCATCTCAAGTATCAAAGCTCACAACATGCTGTAAAGCAGGGTGTGGATGCAGTGTGATGAAATTAGTCAATCACAGAAATGGGCTATCACTTCAAATGGAGTGTTTTACACAGAGTTAAAATGGGGATGGAAATCCTCATTTAATCATTATAATCTTTACAAATATTGGACCTTTTTTGAACTTTTTAAACCTCTTACCTTGAAAAACATGCTATAAAAATTGCATGTCATGGCCATTTTAAAACACTATTTAATGCAATGTTGAAAAACTTTTTTTTTTTTTTGCCCCTAAAAAGATAATCTGGGCCATATACAGTTGATATCTGAGCAATATAAACTGTCCTCTAAGAGCGTTTATCTTTGAGCATGATAAGAAATTCACATACTGTCCAACATGCACAACTGAATGCACCATGGTGATAAATAATACTGCGCATCATCCTCATTCAGCCCTGTGTTAATAGATGCTTTATCCCCATCATCCTCAATGTTGATTATGAGAAGAGTGTGTATGAGTGATTGTGTGAGTGTGTTTGTGCTAAGGACTAATAACCTAATCTGTGAGAGGCAGTAGAGCATGTCTTTCTATATGAGGGATGGATCCATCTGTGCATTTTCCTAATATTGGAAGCTGAACAACATCAGTTTGTGATGCACATCATGACCTACCTTACAGAGTATTCATTTGTGGATGTAACTAGTTTCCCTTGGCTTACAGAAATAGGAAATACTGTTGCTAGACACTGATATAAAACATTTTGTTACCCGAATGAATGAAATCTAATCCAAAAGCTCAATATGACACTTCCACTCAGGAGTCTAGCAGATTTAGACCTGGTTTTACAGACAGGGTTTAGAAGCCAGACATAGGCTTAAGCTCAATTAGGACACTTGGGTAGCTTTAATAAAAACATTACTGATGTGCATTTTAAGAAAAAACATTGACACTGACTCATTTAGACACCCTGGGTGACTCAAGATATCCTGGGCCGTAATATGCAACCATTCGGACCAATTAAATCATCAGGATAGGATTTAGACGATGATGGACAGATGATAAACAGTAACGTAATCACGCACGTCATCAAAGGGGCTTGGATTATATCTGTTCAAATCTTAAACAGAGAGCTTGTTTGGATATGCATTCACCTTCACAATTTCTCTCAAAAATGATGATCATGTTGGGTAAGTACTCTGTGTATCATTAAATTATTTAATTTTTTTACAACACCGGCAAAGATCGTTTATTTCAGCGTGTGTGCAGACAGGGTTGGCAAGTTTTTACAACAAAACCTGTCAACTACTAGCCCTAAACAATAGCTTCTTGGGGGGTTCTCTGGAAAGAAAAGGGTGTTTGGGGGGTAAAATGTGTGTTTTTTTGGCAAGGTTGCCTGCTAAATTTCGCACTCATGGGTCTATATATTACATTAGAGCCGCTTCAACCCACGGACATAGAAAACAACCCGTGGAAAAAAATAGCGGACTTGGCAACACAGTGCAGTTGAGCTTTGTTGACGTTGCTTCGTTGCTCTGATTGGTTGTAGGTCTATCCAATTGAGGTCTTTCCTGGTTCGGTTGAAACACGCCCCATAATCACAGCCCAATGGAGCAGAATCAGACTCATATTCTGACTTGAATTGAGTATGACCACGTCAGGCTACACTACACATGTAACATCAACCTTAACGCAGAACACAGACGAGAGAAAACTTAAAGCTTAAATACACTTAGACAGGGAATCAAAGAAACAGGGAACGGGAGTGCAGTAATTAGAAACCATAGTAACAAATGAATGAGAATTCGGGTAAAGACATGACAAAGAAAACCATGTCCTAGAAACTAAACAGAACATAAAAATGGCATGACGGTGACATGTTAACATAGTAAAATAAAAATGTGAGGAAAAGCACGTATTCTATGTGCTTTCCTGAAGGTCAAAAGCTAGCAACGCCAAGGTCATGTGTTAGATTCCCAACAAAATTAGCAAAATAACCTTATCAGGGTCCTTATCTTGGAGTTTAAGAGGCTAAAGAATACAGCGTTTTTGATAGTTTTTGAGGATTGTGTAAATAAGGATCAGTTCCACAACATTCCTGTCTGTATGCGAAAAACACAAATTAAAACCGTTTCTGTGTTTAGTACATCGTTGTTGTGTAAAAGTATCCTTACATAGCACACAAATCATATGGAATACATTTATAATAATTTAACAGCTTTTTTAAGCTTGACAGGTCTGGTCCTTAATTTCATTATATTGAAAATAATTTAGTTTAGAATAATATGAGGGTGACTTGTTTAAAATAATTTTTTTTAAAGAAGACTTGTGCTCGAGTGATTGTTTCCACCAGGGATAGATTGCTGTATGCACAACATGTAGGATACATTGTGTAAAAATCAGCTGGAAGTTGTAAAGGTCACACATTATGGCGAGGTAGAACCATCTCTGCAAAAGTGGAGACACTGGCGGGTACGTGAGATGAAAGTTAACATTGTAGGTATTAAAATCGAAATGCAATAAAGTCTACAGTTTTCAATAGCTAATATTTACTCCAATCAAGTCAAACTAGCATCTCATTATGTCTCATCATCTCAGGGATTATGATGATAAACTATCACAAAATATGTTTATGGAATAAAACTAAGATTATTGGAGTACTTTTTACAGGACAATACTGAAAAATGTTAATTGTTTCATTTGAATTATTTGTGAAATTTGCTAATTTCTGAGTCAAGTTTGCTTTAAAGTAAATCTTGTACTAATTTATCTATTTATTTATTGCTTTATTATTTAAAGGGGTGATGAATTGAGAAATCAACTTTCGATATATAAAGCTTTTGATATAAAAAAGGTCATAGTAATATAAGAATATCCCCTAAGGTTCAGAGATGAAAACTTCCTTGTTAGTCAATGAAAAGCTTTTATAGACATCAGGCCCAGCAAACGATATTTTGCTTCATTCTTATGTCATAGCGCTACGAAACACCGCCTCTACAGCACAGCTAATCCAGTAGCCTCACCCACCAACTCATGGAGCTGATCGGCTCTTGCTAGCACCCAACAGCAATAAACATGCAGAGGAAGATTAAGATATTGCGCTATTCCTGGTTGTGGAAGAACACAGTCGCTGCATAAGCTTCCTTCGGATCTGAATATTAGGAATGTGTGGTTTAACTTTATTTTGAATGTTCACTTTATTTCACTGCGGAATCGTTTGTAAACAAATCTCCGGCCGATGCCGGATTTGGATCCGACAGGAATGGTGCAACACAATTATGTGAGTAAAACGTGTTTTTATATGTAATAGTATTGCATTGTTAAAGACCGTTTTGCTTATGTGTACATGTCTAAAAGAAACATACCTTTCGAACGCTGGACTCGTATGGGCCATGCTTGCAAAGCCCGGCAGGCCGATGAATCTCATAATATTCCGTTCTGTGCGGTTGTCTCTCTCGATTTGACATTTGAAGGGTGGCGCGCACACATACACATATAAGTGGTTTGCACTTATATCGACCGATCCTGCGGGCTATGTGTAATATAAAAATAATAGTACAATCAATCACGGTTGGATGAGAAATAAATTATTGCGTTTGTTTGATAAAGACATTTAAGAGCCCTGAGATCAAGAAAATCATTCCGGTTGCCGCTTCTCCCTCAATCTCTCCTCTCCCTCGTGAACTGACAGAGGAGCTTAAGCTCATTAAATATTAAATAATCTTCTCCAATCCTAGCTTTGGGCGTTTAGTTCCTAGTCTCCAGTGTGTCAAGCCCATTAAACCCAGCGTTTTGAAGAGAGCCCCAAAACCAGCGTAGAAAATAGCCTATTACTTATTGGTTATTATGTTTTTGAATGTAAAAAACACAAACTTCATTAGTTGATCTCAGACAACAGTATAAAAAAAAATAAAAAAGCCAGTTCATGACACCTTTAAATATTGCTTTATAAACGGTGCATTTTTTAGCAGCTCTCTTTAGGTCAGCACTGTTTAGAGATCTCAATTTTTTTTTTTATTTCTCTATTATCTCATTACTGAGGACCTACCGAGGATTACGCAAATTGCTGCAAAATAGCTAATTGTCTATCCTATTTAAGGCAATACCTGTGTTTTTTCAGAGGCAGGTGATTTCACATCAATCTAAACACATATGGCTCATGTCCATGCCGTGTTATTAAAAATATATATACAGTATATTAAATATCGGCAAATCCATTTCAGTCAACAGATGTGGGTCTACAATCTGATTTGAAAGAGCTGTTCTTCCATGAACATGTCCCGACAGATAAACATCAGTTCTGCTCATTAACTTTCTTTCTTTCTTTCTTTCTTTCTTTGTAAATAGTGTTCCAAAAAAGCTGTAGGTGCCATTACCTTTTATAAACAACTCGTTTTATTCTGTTTTTTGTTTGAAAAAAAATCCAACCCAGCAAATACATTTACTGTTGTGATTAATAAAGTAAAGTAAAGATACTAATTAAAAAAAGAAAAGAAATTAAGAATATAGTAATTATATGAGATCACTTTAGTCATTTATATTATATTTCCCAGAGCCTTGACAGAACATACATTTAGGGGCACCCCAAATTAGATCGAAACCCCTAGACTGCAGACCTAACAATTTATAAATTAAAAATAACATCAGAAGAAGAGAGGGGAAAAAAAAAACATAACACAGCCACCATAGCTACAGTATATCCAATCTGGCAGCATAATTACGTACTCTATGTTTTTGTAAAATATCATAAAGATTTTGTAACACTCTGTAATATATATATATACAGGTCCCTCTCAAAAAATTAGCATATGTGATAAAAGTTCATTATTTTCCATAATATCAAAATTAAACATTCATATATTTTAGATTCATTGCACACCAACTGAAATATTTCAGGTCTTTTATTGTTTTAATACTGATGATTTTGGCATACAGCTCATGAAAACCCAAAATTCCTAAAAAATCTAAAAAAAATAGCATATTTCCTCCGACCAATAAAAGAAAAGTGTTTTTAATACAAAAAAAAAGTCAACTTTCAAATAATTATGTTCAGTTATGCACTCAATACTTGGTCGGGAATCCTTTTGCAGAAATAACTGCTTCAATGCGGCGTGGCATGGAGGCAATCAGCCTGTGGCACTGCTGAGGTGTTCTGGAGGCCCAGGATGCTTCGATAGCGGCGTTAAGCTCATCCAGAGTGTTGGGTCTTGCGTCTCTCAACTTTCTCTTCACAATATCCCACAGATTCTCTATGGGGTTCAGGTCAGGAGAGTTGGCAGGCCAATTGAGCACCGTAATACCATGGTCAGTAAACCATTTACCAGTGGTTTTGGCACTGTGAGCAGGTGCCAGGTCGTGCTGAAAAATGAACTCTTCATCTCCATAAAGCTCTTCAGCAGATAGAAGCATGAAGTGCTCCAAAATCTCCTGATAGCTAGCTGCATTGACCCTGCCCTTGATAAGACACAGTGGACCAACACCAGCAGCTGACAATGCACCCCAGACCATCACTGACTGTGGGTACTTGACACTGGACTTCAGGCATTTTGGCATTTCCTTCTCCCCAGTCTTCTTCCAGACTCTGGCACCTTGATTTCCGAATGACATGCAAAATTTGCTTTCATCCAAAAAAAGTACTTTGGACCACTGAGCAACAGTGCTTCTCTGTAACCCAAAAGTGGCTTGACCTCTGGATGTTTCTACTCCAGACTCAGTCCACTGCTTCCGCAGGTCCCCCAAGGTCTGGAATCGGTCCTTCTCCACAATCTTCCTCAGGGTCTGGTCACCTCTTCTTGTTGTGCAGCATTTTTTGCCACACTTTTTACTTCCCACAGACTTCCCACTGAGGTGCCTTGATACAGCACTCTTGGAACAGCCAATTTGTTCAGAAATTTCTTTCTGTGTCTTACCCTCTCGCTTGAGGGTTTCAATGATGTCCTTCTGGACAGGGTCGGGTCGGCAGTCTTACCCATGATTGCGGTTTTGAGTAATTAACCAGGCTGGGAGTTTTTAAAAGCCTCAGGAATCTTTTGCAGGTGTTTTGAGTTAATAAGTTGATTAGGTTAATAGCTTGTTTAGAGAACCTTTTCATGATATGCTAATTTTTTGAGATAGGAATTTTGGGTTTTCATGAGCTGTATGCCAAAATCATCAGTATTAAAACAATAAAAGACCTGAAATATTTCAGTTGGTGTGCATTGAATCTAAAATATATGAAAGTTAAATTCTGATCCTTACATTATGGAAAATAATGAACTTTTATCAAATATGCTAATTTTTTTTTAAAAAAAGGACCTGTATATAGACGGTTTCAACGGCAGCAACATAAACAAACATTACTGCGCATGCACGCTTTTGTGGCCCAAACTTAACTTCCGGTCGCCGTCAGTAACAAAAGAGGCTGCGCTATCTTTCTTATGCGTTATCACCTTTAATTCTAATTGTACAATATTATCTTAATTCATATGTTTTTATTGTTTCAGCATGTTTATTATAAATAATCTCCCATTTCTGTCTTCAATATAGAGTGGGGGAAACGCCCCCCTTAAAGCGTAGTTCACCCAAAACTGAAAATCCTGTCATTAATTACTCAACCTTATGTCGATCACAACCCATGAATATCCTAAAATTGTGTTCCGAAGATGAATGAAGGTCTTGCGGGTTTGGAATGACATGAGGGTGAGTAATTAATGACAGAATTATAATTTTTTTGTGAACTAACCCTTTAAGGACCTTGTAATGCCGTTTTCTGTACATTAGCCTCTATAAATGCGTGCACGCTCACCTTTTAATTAATGCAATGTGTCGGATTAACACGATTCTCTGTTTCATAATATAATATTAATGTTGGGAAACTTAAACTTGTAGATAAAGTACCCTGAGATTGATTGTATATGAATGCATCACCAAAATCCCGTGCTCTATGCACTGCCATTAATAGAGGATAAAGCGAAAGTTGTTTTACACTCCATGATAAAGGCCTATTACATACCTAATTTAAATATTTTGCAGTAAACATAAATCCGATCAGTTATCCAGATGGCGAGCACTTGACATGATCAGATGTAAGCGAGCCGTGTCCTGATCGACTGATGAGTCGACCTGCTTGACAGGATCACGATCACATTTTAATGGAATGTGTAAACACAGCCAGAATAAGTTACCTCTACAGTAGATTATTTCTGAAAACAAGCAAATAAATAACATGTAAATCACATTAGACATACAGTCTAAATGACATTAGACGCTGCTCTCACATGCAGTCAGATTGGATATTTAGTAAGCATTCAAGGCTTTTTGGTGAGTCGCACACACACTATTTTTGCGCTGCTGTCATATGTCACTTGATTTTTAATATTTGTATAATGTTATCCAAAATGGTATGTCCAAAATGTTTTTCTACTGAGTAGTTCGCCAAACTATCCACTAGCCAGACCGATAAACACACACAGACCGGGAGTGAACTTTGGGCCAGGCGCGTAACCGTAGCAACGCGTGTGCATTCAATGAAACCGTCTATATATATATATATATATATATATATTAGGGCCGGGACTCAATTAAAAAAATTAATCTAATTAATTAGAGGTTTTGTAATTAATTAATCGAAATTAATTGCATTTTAATTGCATATAAATATTTGACCTAAGAAAAATGAGAAGTAATTTTTCACATGTATTTTTAGAATACCATTGAATAATGACTAAATACATAAGCTTAATCAACAAAATATAGTTTATTTATTTCAGTCCAGCAGTCCAGTGCAATGTTTGCCATTAAGTTTAGCAAAAGCATATTTGTGATATTTGAGGCTCGATGTGCTGCGGTGATACGCAAATTGCTTGTTGTATAGCTTGCACACAACCATGCCCTTGATGACGCTTCCATTCTTTCGTTTTTTAAAACAAAATTTCCCATCCACGGGGCCAAGCAAAGCAGTCTCATCAGCTTCTTCGTTCATGTTCACTCATGCCATGCGTCTCAATCAGCTCCCTAGTTCACTAGTCAGGGCACTGATCAGGACATAAGCCAATGGGCTGACTCCCTGATCAGTGCCCTGACTACTAAACTAGGGAGCTGATTGAGACGCACCCATGGATTGTTGTTGTCGTGATTTCGGAGCGAGCGCTAGTTGGTGTTCCAGTATAATCGGCCCATCGAAACTCATTCATTGAAAAACGTTCCGCGTTGCAAAAATAAGTGTGGTTAATTTTTTTTTTTTTTTTTTTGCGTAATTAATTAACGCGTTAAAGTCACGTAATTAATTAATCTTAATTAACGCGTTAAAGTCCCGGCCCTAATATATATATATATATATATATATATATATATATATATATATATATATATATATATATATATATTAGGGCTAATATAAATTATATGAATTAATCTTAATTAACGCGTTAAAGTCACGGCCCTAATATATATATATATATATATATATATATATATATATATATATATATATATATATATATATATATATATATATATATATATATATTAGGGCTAATATATATATATATATATATATATTAAGGCTGGGACTTTAACGCATTAATTAAGATTAATTAATTACGTGACTTTAACGCGTTCATTATTTACGCAAAAAAAAAAAAAAAAAAAAAAAAAAAAAAAAAATATATATATATATATATATATATATATATATATATATATATATATATATAATAGATTTTATTTATAATGCACTTTTCATTCCGAAGAATCTCAAAGTGCAACAAAGGGGGGGGGGGGATAACAACAAAAAATGAATAACAAGTAAAAATATAGAATACTACAAACAATCAACCAACACAGAAAACAGAACATAAACAGAGTTGATGGTGAACAGAAACAGAGCTGATGGTGAACAGAAACAGAGCTGATGGTGGACAGAAAACAGCTGATGGTGGAAGTCTCTGTTAGCTCCGCAGCACACTGTGGTCCACTCCATGTTTCAGATTTCTCCCAGCGGCAGTGTCCCGATGACATCGCCGAGGCACGACAGCTGAAGACCAGATGATGGGTCTTCTTCATGATGATTCAAACGATGGGGATCGCTGCAGCACCATGCAGGACGCAGAACATTCCTCCGGGCACTTCTGTGGACACACCGGGGCCGGCGCAGATGTCGCTCCACGGTCGCAATGCAGGACGGAACAGCGGCGCAGCCGAGAAGCAGAACATCCCAACATCATGCCGGACGCCGACGACGAGAGCCCGGATGACGCTAGCCCGGTGCAAACTTCAGCCACCATGCAGCTTAAGCCCAAGGGAGACCACCAGTGAGCACCCGCGGCGAGAAACATCAAATGTCCTCCAAACCAGAAACCAACCGCAGCAATTCAAACGTAAACATTAGAGAAGCGGTTGAAAACGGCGAAACGACGAACAACGACTTCTCAGTGGCTGCCAGCAATCAGCAACAGTCCCAATTGTAGCTCTGACTGTTAGACTAGTCACAAACATAAGGAAATAAAATAAAATGTAAATCTAATAGTACATTAACATGATTTGTTGTGGGTGGAGAAGGCGAACAGACAACGCCAGCGTCCTCTCCCCCACGTTGCCTAGCAACCAACTAAAGTTATAAAGACATTTATTTAAGACTATATACACTCAACTAAAGGATCGTTTGGAACACCTGTTCAATTTCTCATTAATGCAATTATCTAATCTGGCCCCCACAGTCACCAGATCTCAACCCAATAGAAATAGATCATCTTTGGAATGTGGTGGAACGGGAGCGTCGTGCCCTGGTTGTGCATCTCACAAATCTCAATCATCTGCAAGATGCTATCCTATCAATATGGGCAAACATTTGTAAAAAATGCTTTCAGCACCTAGTTTAGTTGAATCAATGCCGTGTAGAATTAAGGCAGTTCTGAAGGCGAAAGGTGGTCAAACACAGTATTAGTATGGTGTTCCTAATAATGTAGGTGAGTGTATATCTATCTATCTATCTATCTATCTATCTATCTATCTATCTATCTATCTATCTATCTATCTATCTATCTATCTATCTATCTATCTATCTATCTATCTATCTATCTATCTATCTATCTATCTATCTATCTATCTGTCTGTGTTAATTTACTGTAATTATTATATACCTCTATTACAGTTATACAGACCATTTGTTTTAATGTAACATTGTGAAGGTTTACTTTAATTATATCTGATTATATTACAAATATAATTCACATGTTTGATTTGTCATATATACATAGAACCAAAGCATAGAACCTTACTATATTAATGGCTATCTACACCAGTGGTGAAAACAGGTGACATGAATAATCATGAATAACATGGCACCTGTTAGTGTGTGTCATTTATTAGGCAGCAAGTGAACATTTTGTCCTCAAAGTTGATGTGTTAGAAGCAGGAAAAACAGGGAAATATCTATAAAATGTGCTCCAAGGAAGGAACAGTGGTGAACCTGTGACCATGATGCATGTGGGGAGCGAAGGCTGGCCCGTGTGGTCTGATCAAACATACAAGCTACTGTAGCTCATATTGCTCAAGAAGTTAATGCTGGTTCTGATAGTAATGTTTTTTGTTGCTTTAAAAAATACACTGAAGTCTATAACATTTAGCTACATTATAAAGAAAGAAAGAAAGAAAGAAAGAAAGAAAGAAAGAAAGAAAGAAAGAAAGAAAGAAAGAAAGAAAAAGTGTTCACTGAGTACTAATCAGAACTTCCAATTTGTCTGGGTAACAATGGACCTCCTCTGACATGTAATCACGATGCTCCGAGCCTTCACAAAGGGTCATTTTACCGCTTAATTACGGATCCATTATTCTGGCAAATTTTTATAAAAAGTTGCTTGACAAAGTAGGAACAGCTGCATTAATCATATGTCAGCACGACAATGGAAAGGAGTGAAAGGAAATTATGTAAAAGGAAAAAAAAAGATAAATGACAAGTAACCAAAATTCATATGGCCAGTTATTCACACCAGTCAGGAAGAAAAGAGTGTAAGGAAGGGGGATAAAAACACTAACAACAGTTTTGTTGTTTCCACACTTAACAACCCATTTTCTGACTGTGAACTAAATCTGACCTCTGAATTTTCACGCTAGCATCTCTCTCTTCCTGCTCTCTGGAGGGAAATTACATAAGGTGATATGCTAATGCTGTGATGCTGACCAAAGTAAATGAGACTCAGCTCAGACTGACAGACTAACAGACAGACAAAGACGGAGAGTTTTCTGGTTTTCAAAACACGTCTGAGCCTTATGTGAATGGGGCTACTTTATTCTGCAGTTTCAAGATAGGACTTGAAATATGGAAGTAAAGAAGCTTATGCATAAGAATACACCTTCATGGAATATACTGTTCCAGAGATGTATGAGCTGTTTTTGTCTGCGCTTGAAAAGTGCCAAGGTTAGAGTGACATCCCACATCAACATCAACCGTCTCTCTACGACTATGAAATAACGCTTTGAATGATTTTTGGACCTGAAGTGTTTCTGTCCACTCACAGGAAGACTGGAAGGTTACTGCTTTTCAGGGTTTTTTTTCTCTCTCTCTTGAGAAAAAAAAAAAAAAAAAAAAATCACTAATCTGACTTGTTTCTTCTCTACAGTTTCAGAAAAAATAATAATAATAGTGTCACGACAGGGCTAAAACATGTGATTGCAGGCTTTTTGGCATATATGCCAGTGATTTCATGAACTTACAACCAATGCATCTGAGAGCAAATTTAACACAATCACTAGGGTTACACTTTATTTGGTAACGCTTTCCTCGGTTTCACAGACATAGTCCCAGAATAAAATTCATGTTTGGGCTTTTTGAAGCTGCAGTCAAGCTTTTAGCATGTTAACAGCATTAGCAATGCGTGACTATGTGTTTTTAGTGTTTATTTGCATTACCTGTAAATTTCAATTTAGGCATACGTATATACAGTCTAATCATTTGCTTTTGACTACACTAAATCTATAGTTATCACTGATGATTGTCATTTGGGCCTTTCTGGATTACAATCTGTCATCAAAATTATACATTTAATTATTCCAGCTGCTGTGAGAAAAGTCTATACATGATCCGCTGAAGAACATGCAGTATACATACTCCTCACGTGCGTTACTACTTCTAGCCAGACTATTTCTTTATGTATACAGACGTGACGTAATGACCCAAAGACATGCTTGAATTCACTTCAAAATGAGAATTTACACATCCCCATGCCATCCAAGATATTCATGTCGTTCTTTCTTCAGCAGAAAAAAAAATTGTTGTGGGAGGAAAACATAGTATTTTTCTCGACTTCAAAGGCAACCAAAATTTGATGGTCCAAATCGATGCAGTTTCAAAAGGGCTTTAGTTTGCTTCAAAGGCTCAAACATCCTTTAGCAAAAAAGGTAAAACAACGATGTTGGATAATTTTGAGGTTGGAAGTTTTTATTTTTAAAAGGCGTCTTCGCAAAACTTCCACCTAAAGGCCCTTTCACACCGGAAGTGTAACGGATAAGCGAATATTTCACATACGAATACTTCGCGTCAAAACCATTCACATCAGCCGCGACACGAATTTTCAACGTTCAGAGCTCCAACATTCCAAAACATTTGCTGCGTCAGCTGAGAAAACACGGACAGTGAAGATGAGCTTTTCATTTGATTTAAAAGACGGTTTCGGGTGCAACCCAGTCTTGAAGAACAGAGAGTCTGAAGGGGAGTCTGCTAATCATGTACAGGAGCTAAATCTTTATCATGGCCGGTTCTGCACTTAGTACTTTCTTAAGTCTGTGGGACAATTTGAGGATCTCATCCCGAGACAGCAGCTCATCTGACAAGACAAACCGCGCTCTTCAGGAACCAATCCATTCGGTCTGCTTCCAGTTCAGTCACAATGTAAACATTTAAGTGCCACAGACATACTGATGGCAACACATTCACTTTCCATAATCGCGGACATAAGGTTAAAAAAAAACAATATATAAAAGGTTAACTTAGGTTATTGCTGCCTGTAAACACAGTAGTAAACACAGCTGCAGATGCACAGCTTTGACTAGACCTACAGCTGTAATCTCATGAGATATGCCATACCTGGCAATGGTTAATGTTGAGTGAATAGCTCATGACATCAACTTGACATTTCGTCACCTTTGTTTCCTTGTATGTGATTGGTTGAAACCGTTTTTGACGCCGCTAGAGTAAAAAAAAACGAAACTGAAACGAAAAAAATGCTGTTTTTTTCGCTGCAGCACATTCGCGTTCGGTGTAGAAGCGCTCTACACAAACAGCTGATCAAAAAATAAAACCATCGTGCGAATTATTTGCACGTCACAATCGCATCCAGTGTGAAAGGGCCTTAAGTCTAGCGTGATCTTTCCGAAGTGATAAACAATTTAGGTTAAAAAGTATATAAATGTTTTTTCTTTTTCTTGAAAATGACCAATGGTTTCACTAGATAAGACCCCATTCCTTGTCAATGATTGTGTGGAGCCTTTAAAGGCCTTTGACGCTCTTTGAAATTGCATTGTTTTGGACCTATGCATTTTGGTTGCCATTAAAGACCATTGTGTGGAACATCTTGGATAAGATGAAAAATGAAAGAATTTTCATTTTAAGGTGAACTAATCCTTTAAAATATGTCCGTTTTGTCTCAAGATGCACACCAGGAAGGTTATTTATTTATTTATTTATTTATTTATTTATAACATCTACTTAAATGTTCTAATTGAACTAAGGCCTAACTCTGGCTTAATCTAATCCCTGTCTGTGACCCAGGCCTTTATTTTTTACAGTGTCCTTGTTACACATTACATGTAGTAACTGTACTATACTGTACATGCAATGAAACCTAAACCAAACCCTAATCCTAAACCTAACCCTTTTATGTAGTTAATTATAATTATACTTGTGTAAACCTTTATTTTAAGATAACGTTCTTACAGTGCAATTACAGAAATAAATTCTAAATAAAATTACACTACACAGGGGCGTAGCACCAAATTTTGGGCCCTGGGTACAAACCATCTTGCTGGGCCCCCGTACCATGTATGTGTATGTATAGAAAACGTCTCAGGTTACGTATGTAACCCTAGTTCCCTGAGGGAACGAGACGCTGCGTCGAAACGCTGTGAGAACGCCTCTGCGTTAATGCGTCGTGAAGCGCCTGTAGAACCATTCCATCGGAAAAAAGATCGATCGTCGGCGTGATGACGTCATCGACCGGAAGCTATAAAAAGTCCGTGAAAACAAACAGGAACTAACTTCTGATAAAGCCTGAAGTAAGTGATCACGGACACGCCGGGAGTATGGCAGAGCGACGCAGCGTCTCGTTCCCTCAGGGAACTAGGGTTACATACGTAACCTGAGACGTTCCCTTTCGGGGAACTCGAGCTGCGTCGAAACGCTGTGAGAACGCTTATACCCACATCGCCATAGGACCAAGTGTCTCGTATGTGTGAAGCCGAAGCGCACACGGTTACGAGAGAACCTGTGCCCCTACTGTAGATGCCAGGTCTAGTTCGTAGAACCTGACGAAGGTAGAAGGAGACGACCATCCGGCCGCGTTGCAGATATCGTGGAGGGAAGCCCCCGACAAGAGTGCTTTAGAAGCAGCCATACCCCTGGTTGAGTGTGCCCGGACAGCCAGTGGAGATGGCTGCCCGGCAGCTTCATAAGCAAGTGAGATGGCCTCGGCCACCCACTTGCTCATCCTCTGCTTGGATACTGGAGCCCCCTTCTTAGGGGGTCCAAAACAGACAAATAATTGTTCAGATTTTCTCCACAGGGCAGCTCTGTGGACGTATGTATCCAGTGCCCTCACAGGACACAGCAGATTTAACCTTTCCTGGTCTGACGTCATAAACGGAGGAGGACAGAAGGCTTGTAGAGTGATGGGGCCCCGTGGGCTCGTAGGAACCTTGGGGACATAACCCGGCCTGGGATGCAGAAATGCTTTCACCATCCCTGGCGCAAACTCTAGACATGAGGGCCCTACTGACAGGGACTGAATATCTCCTATTCTTTTAAGAGACGAAATGGCCAACAGGAAGATGGTTTTTAAGGTGAGGAACTTGTCCGAAACCTCCTCCAGAGGTTCGAACGGTGGTCCGGACAAGCCGCTCAGGACAATGGCCAAGTCCCATGCTGGGACCCTCGAGTGCATAACTGGCCTCACCCTTAAAGTGCCACGAAGGAAGCGTGTAATTAGAGGGTGTCTTCCCAAAGACACTCCACTGAAAGGGACGTGGAAGGCACCCAAGGCCGCCACGTACACCTTTAGTGTGGAGGGGGTCAACCCTGCTGAGAACCTTGCCTGCAGGAACTCCAGCACTGTACCAACCGGGCAGTTAACTGGGTCCCACTGGCGTTCTCTGCACCATGCTGAGAAAAGTCTCCATTTCAAAGCGTACAACTTCCTTGTGGACGGAGCTCTGGAGTGTAGGATGGTCTCTACGACCTCGGCCGAGAGACCTTCCTCTATGAGCCTAGCCCCCTCAGAGGCCAGGCCCACAGTTTCCACATCTCCGGGCGTGGGTGCAGGAATCTCCCGCCCGCCTGAGAGAGTAGATCCCTCCTGGTCGGAATCTCCATCGGAGAGCCTTCCAGGAGAGATATCAGGTCCGAAAACCATACTCGGGTCGGCCAGTTCGGAGCCACTAGAAGTACCTGGGCCCCGTCCCGGCGTACCCTCTCCAGAACTCCTGGAAGCAAGACAATCGGGGGGAAGGCGTACAGAGGCAGCCTCGGCCACTCCTGTACCATGGCATCCAGCCCCAGCGGGGCCGGATGGGTCAGAGAAAACCACTGCGGGCAGTGAGAATTCTCCGCCGAAGCAAATAGATCTATTTCTGCTTTCCCATAAACCTTCCAAAGGAGCTCCACCACCTCTGGGTGGAGTCTCCATTCCCCGGGCCTCGGCCCCTGTCTCGACAGGCTGTCTGCTTCCTGATTCAGGGCCCCCGGGATATATACTGCCCTGATTGACAGCAATTTCCCTTGGGCCCACAGGAGGATCCGATGTGCCAATTTGTCCAACGGACGAGACCTCAGACCCCCCTGGTGATTTATATAGGCGACCACGGACGTGTTGTCTGTCCTGACTAGTACGTGGTGGCTTCTGAGGTCGGGCAGGAACTGTTTCAATGCAAGAAACACTGCGAGCATCTCTAGCCGATTTATGTGCCAGTGCCGCTGATGTTCCTGCCATAGACCCTGGGACGAGCGACCACTCATGGTCGCCCCCCAGCCCGTGAGAGAGGCATCTGTCGTTAGCGTTACGCGACGAACATGAGCCCCCAACACGGGACCCTGAGATAAAAACCCCGGGTTTTTCCACATGACCAGAGCACGTAGGCATCGCCGCGTGACTTTGATCGTGCGGAGCGGATTTCCCCTCGGGGAGAACCCTTTTGTTTTGAGCCACCACTGCAGTGGCCTCATGTACAGTAGGCCAAAAGGTATCACGTTGGACGCTGCTGCCATGAGACCTAACAGTTTCTGGAACTGTTTCACAGTGATGGCTCGGCCTAGCTTCTGTTCTTTGGCGGCTGCCAGGATCGATGCTATGCGTGTTGGCGATAATTGCGCCCGCATAATTACCGAGTCCCAGTTCACACCTAGAAAAGTGGTTCTCTGAGCCGGAGAAAGCACACTCTTCTTGGCGTTCAGCCTCAACCCCAGCTTCGACATATCGGCGAGAACAGCATCTCGATGCTGAACCGCCATCTGCTCTGTATTCGCTAGAATCAGCCAGTCGTCGATATAGTTCAGAATACGGATGCCCTGCAGACGCAGCGGCGCCAGAGCTGCATCCACACACTTGGTGAACGTGCGGGGTGACAGTGCTAGACCGAAGGGAAGTACACGATATTGGTATGCCTCTCCCCCGAAGGCAAACCTCAGGAACTTCCTGTGATGTGGAAGGATGGAGACATGAAAATACGCATCTTTGAGGTCTATGGTGACAAACCAATCCTCCGATTTGACCTGCGCTACAATCTGTCTGAGTGTAAGCATCTTGAATTTGAGCTTGGCCACCGAGCGATTCAATAGCCGCAGATCTAATATCGGGCGTAAGCCCCCATCCTTCTTCGGCACGATGAAGTAACGGCTGTAAAAGCCCGACTCCCTGCTGGGAGGGGGAACCCTCTCTATAGCCCCTTTTTGCAGGAGTGTCTCTACTTCCTGTGCCATTACCAGAGCCTGCTCCGGGCCCACCTCTGTAGGTAGGACACCGCAGAAAGGAGGTGGCCGACTTCTGAATTGAATGGCGTACCCCTTTTCTATTATCTGCAGGACCCAACGAGATATGTTTGATAGACGTTTCCACTCGTCTAGAAAATCTACTAAGGGAACCAGCCTCTCGAGGCTGGCCTCTGGTGTATTTTGAGCAACAAGCACAGTGCCCTGAAGCGGCGGACCGGCAGGGAACGACTGACTTGACTGCTCGGGGGCCCCCCGAAGGGGGTGCGGACCACCCTCGGGTGGCCCGCGGAGACCGACTGCGCCCCGGCATTGCGGCGGGGTTGGCAGCGCGGCCCCCCGAGGGTGCCGTAGGGAAACGGGTACCGTTGGCAGGGGTAAACACCGTTTCCCTACGGGGGGAACCACCCTCAGCGTCCTGACGCTTCTGGCGTCAGGAACGCTTCGACGAGGCCTTCTTGGCGATCAGGACTGTCCGCAGATCATCCCTGCCCCTCGAAGGCCTCGTCTGAGAGCGCCGCCCCTCGTCCCCACGCTGAGGGGGAGCTCGGGCAGCGACGCTCTGCTTTTGCTGAGCCCTGTGTGAAGAGCTCGTACTCGGTTTGGGCTGCTTGGTGGTATCAGCAGCAGCCCCAGGGACCTGGACCCGGAGAGGGAGGAACTGCTTGAGCGCCGCAGCTTGCTTTTTCGACTCCTGGAACCTCTCGGTGACAGTGTGGACTGCGTCACCGAAGAGGCCTCCAGGAGAAAGCGGCGCATCAAGCAGAAAGGCTTTCTCCCTCTCCTTGATATCTGTGGGGTTCAACCATAGATGCCTCTCCGTAGCCACCAATGCTGCCATGGAGCGGCCAACACATCTGGCCGTCTCCTTGGTGGCCCGGAGAGCTAAATCAGCTGATGTTCTTAGCTCAGCAACAATATCTCCCCCCACAGCATCGCTACTATCGCTACTACTATTGTCCAAGCGGCAACCTCCCGCGATCTCTCTTGAAGCCAATACGGAAGTAATGTAAACTGCAATTCCTCAACTGGCCACTAGGGACAGGCTCCAGAAGGAGCAGAATCTCATTGAGCCTCATGTTAAAATTCTCAACTTTAAAGCAGAAAAAAACATGTTTACAGCCTGGTACAAATTGTGGTTTTGGCTTATAAGGCTAATTTTGATCTTCATGACAACTCTGAGGGGGGTGAATTTTTTTATAACTCATTCGTTTCCGTTATATAAAGCCTTAAGGTTCTGCATAATTAAGGGCGTGGTTACAGGTGGATAGCCATTTATCCGCCGTCTATAGTTATTGCGTCACCTCAGCTCCGCGCACATCCCGCCTTTTTGTCCATTTTCTGTTATCCGGGAGTGACACGCGTTGACTCGCTCACAAGATGGCAACACCCAGCTCGCCCCTACTTTAAGCTTCAGAACGGCTTATCGGAATCCTATGGGTGACGTCACGGACACTACGTCCATATTTTTTTACAGTCTATGCTATTGTCTGGTGGGTAAAGTCGGGGCCTTAAGGGACGATGCCGATGAAGGTGAGAGATGGCTCGCGAGCGTCTCTTCGACCTTTGGCATCGCCCCATAACCATACTGTCTCAGCCCGCTGATGTTGCTGTAGACCGAAGTCTGCGGGCTGAAGACACGATATGATGCCGGTCTCCTCCACGATCTTGCCACCTCGGTGTGCAAGTCGTGGAAGAACGGCAGGCCCCGCCGCTGAGGTTCTGAAGCGCGAGATGGCAGGAAGCGTTCGTCTAGCTTGCTATGACGTTTTCTCCCTGCCTCAGCTCTTTCAGTGGGCCAGTCGATGTTTAATCTGGCCACTGCTCGCGTCAAAACCTCAACTAGCTCTTCACTAGCAGGGGACTGAAGTGGCGAGTCTTCAGTATCGATACTTTCAACGTCCACCTCCTCAGAGCTGGACAGATGAAGTACCGGCGACTCTCTCGGGGGGGAAGAAACCGCCATGCGTGCTTCCATGCCCCGAGAAGAGCCGCTGGATGGAGCAGGTGAGGGCAGAGATAAGGCAGCGCCCGTCTCTAACCCCTCTGCAACATCCAGTTGTGATCCCCACGACTGCAGCCTTCGCTCCGCCTCGGCGGCAGCGGGACCAGAGCCGCGGGGAACACGAGCCGAGGCACCCTCCTCGAAGAGTGCCCGGCGGGAGCGCAGCGTTCTTAATGGCAATCGCTCACAGTGCTCGCAAGCAGCCCCCTCGAGGGCTGCCTGGGCATGCTGCGCTCCCAAGCAGGCTACACAAAGAGAGTGTGTATCCCCGCTCGTGATGTAGCGTGGGCAGGGATGAACACACCTCTTAAAGTTACTGCTTTCACTCGCCATAATCTATCTATTTATTTTCTCTTTTTTTGTAAATATGGGAATATTTAACAAAAAGGTGGAAAAACTCTTGCAAATAGACAGACAAAAACACCAAATAGACAGACAGGTTCACACAGATCGCTTGCTGAAGGCTCAGAAGCTAGTTCCTGTTTGTTTTCACGGACGTTTTATAGCTTCCGGTCGATGACGTCATCACGCCGACGATCGATCTTTTTTCCGATGGAATGGTTCTACAGGCGCTTCACGACGCATTAACGCAGAGGCCCCCCCGCCTCGGGCCCTGGTTACTCAGTACCCTTTATCCCCCCAGTCCCAAGCCCCTGACACTACACTACTCTATATGTACTTTATGCTAAAGGGCAATTGAATTAGAATCTGAATGTTTTAATCAGATTGGTTGATGAACGTTCTAAGGTGTGCAATTATTTTCAGAAAAACGTTAATTAGCATTGTTCAGTACTTGATTACACTGTTACAATGACAACTTAATGTAAAGTGTGACCATTTATTGTCAGGGTTTAAATCCTGTTTTTCAAAAGTTTGCTTTTTCGGGTAACCCAAAAGCCTTTGTCTTGTAACTGAATCGGAGTGTCTATTCACACTAAATGCAAAGAGCACTTGCCTTGTTGGCAAGTGCTATTCGCACTATCTCTCCCATAATTCAACATCCTCAGTGGTCAGTAAAGCATATAGCTAATGGACCATTGTTTTGTCACATTCAACATGGGTTTGAATCTCCTCAACCACCACCAATGTGCAGCATCCACCAGGATGATGCAATGACAGCCATATTGTGCCAGAACGCTCACCAAACACCAGCTGATTGGTGGAGAGGAGACAGAGTGATGAAGCCAATCAGGAGCATGGATGATTAGGAGGCCATAATGGACAGGGGCCAATGGGCAAATTTGGTTACACCCCTAGACTTTTTACCGTTGGACATGCTGGGATTCAGGACCTCGGTTTAACATCTCGTCCGAAGGAAGATTTTCTCATCACAAATCACATTAACACACAAGGCATTTATTTAAAAAAAAAAAAAAAAAAAATATATATATATATATATATATATATATATATATATATATATATATATATATATACACACACACGCATGTGGACATAAAAATTGCCTAACAAAATGTTTACTTATAATAAAAGCATTTATTGGGTAGGGTTAGGCCGGAGACACACTGCGAGGGTGGCGTTTTTGCTGCGTGTCAGCCGCGGGGCGGCTACCTGGCGTTTTCTCTGCCTTTGCACACCAGAAGCGTGTCTGACGAGGCGCCTCTGCTGCTGGGAAGCCCTATACTTCATGTTAAATATAAATATATTGCCTATTGATACAGCAAAGACAACGTCGGCAGCCTATTGACCATACATATATGGTATTGACGGCAAAATAGGCTACAGAATATTTCGTTCTGTGTTGACAGGTTTAATATTTCAAAATCGATAATTATGTTGCTTTTTATTATTACAAATAGGCCTATATCTGCATTTATGTTAACCTAAAGACTTTCAAACATGAAAATGTCATTTATTAATATGTATTCGTGTCAAAATGGCATATAAACTTCTTTTCCTATGCTATTTTGCCTAGAAACGCTTCCAACACGCTCGCGTGTCGCGTGAAAAATAGGCGTCTCTTCTATTTGAAGCATGCACGCGTTTTCCGCGCGGCTCGGACCGCGCAGGCAGTATGTAAGCGCTAACCGGTTAACATGGGAGCCTAAATAAAAACGGACATGCCACGCAGCCGAGACGCTCACGGCACGCTTGCAGTGTGTCCCCGGCCTTAGAAATAGGTGTAGGGAGGGCTTTTAGTGTTCCTTTAAGGCGCCATCCATTTAATTATTTAAATAAAAATAATAATTCACACTCTGTTATTATTGCATCCTGTTAATATACACCAATACTGAGGTGCAAATAGTTTGTATCTGTCAAAATAAAGTATAAATTACATGTCATTACTATTTATATTACTAAGAACTGCAACTTTATATGGTGTAAATTGAACATATCACTATTCTTACTTAGAATCTACAGCTGAATCACTGGTGCCATTTAGAGTCTAATCTTTGAGTTATGATTACTATATTGATTATAGCAGCTCTGTTATTCTACAGTGTAAGATCTGTTGTTCATAATAATCAGTGGGAGTTTTACAAATTTTAAGATTTTTTTTAAAGACTTTTCAAAAAAGGTTTGAATCTCTCTGTCATTTAGCCACACAGAAACATCAAAAATCAGCGTATGAATCTCAGCAATGGAAGGCATCAAAAAGCTTTTGCAGTGCATTCTGGGTGCACCAATCAAAACTCACCCATGGCTCCCAGCATGCATTGCAGCATTAATAAATTATAAGATGAACTGATTTAGTGATTTCTTTCTATTCCCACCATTTTATTTTATTTTTGCTGTTTTATGTGACTTTTTAGTAGCTTGTTTTATGATGTTCAGAGTTGATCTGTGTATCTGATATGCTGTTTGTCACCATTGTTGAGATTCATACACAGATTCTTGATTCTTGTGAGTGTCTAATGCAAAACAGTAGTTTGAAATCTTTTTCGTGCAGAATTTCATCCTATTATCTTCACAGAGCTGTTGTAATTAATAATGTATAATCAACACATGCCCCATATAGTTAGACATTTGACTCAGAATGATATTAGTTGACCCAGTCACTAAATGATGATTATGTCAATAATGTTAATCAAGACATCATCAACACCTGAACAGATTTTCTCTGTTTGCTTTTTTTTGCCAACATGTGTGTTCCAAACACACAGTTAAAGAGGCCAGAAAAAAAAAATCACTAATGTTAAAAAGCCAAGGGTCAAGAGCCCAACTAAAGCAAACACTAATCTCCATAATGGTGACTTAAAAATGGTGACTCTGTCCTTCAGTGATTCTGCTTGTTATCATCAGGTGTCATCACTAATGGTCAATCATCACTTAATTAATCTCTTAATTATCTCTATAAATTTAAAAAATCTTCTTCGGAGTTACTTTTAACACTCTTGAGTGTGGAGCCAAATAAACTCTGAGGAGAGTTAATTTAACACTGGAGTTTTTGCTGCGTGTAAATAGAATCTAGTTGCTAT
The DNA here is from genome assembly GCF_024679245.1 of Pseudorasbora parva. Taxonomy (NCBI): domain Eukaryota; kingdom Metazoa; phylum Chordata; class Actinopteri; order Cypriniformes; family Gobionidae; genus Pseudorasbora; species Pseudorasbora parva. Next base: position 36,149,273 of record NC_090182.1, on the reverse strand, counting down.
TAACATTTGGTGTAAAAGCATCTATCGCTATTTGCACTTAATGTAAATAGCAATTATCATTAAGAAAATATGCTATTTTCACTGTGTTAATAAAATCGAGTTGCTATTTAGACTTGGTGTAAACAGCATCTATCGCTATTTGCACCTAGTGTAAATAGCAACTAGATTCTATTAACACTTAGTGCAGATAGCCGCTGCCTATGTCACAAAAAGTGTTCAGTTATTAACTGTGTAATTGTTGTGTAAACGGCCCCTTAGTTTAAATGTGCACTATGTAACTTTCTGTCCGCTAGAAAGCGCCTATTCAAAACAAAGCCGTAGTGTGATGAAGCCAAGTTTAAGCGCAGAATCTTGGGACATGTGGTCTTCACCTCACAGCCAGTGGAAAATAGGAAGCAGGAAGAAATCATGTTTATGGATGTGGTTATTAACATTACTGTAGTATGAAGCACAGCAGGACCGAGTGTTGTGGAGCTGAGCATGGCTGCTGGAGCGATTGTTACACAAACACACCTCGCGAGCACCAGGACTTTTATTATGATGGGACAGTACACAGGTCGCCGGGCGGCCGCACTATTTCCGCTTTTCTGGTCATGAGTATAAGGTAAATGCAGCTCTGTTTATCATTGCTTCTAACAAATAAACCGGAAACCGAGGGTAATGCAGATATGACGCAATTGACAGGCGACTCCCTCAAACGCTATGCTGAGACGTCCCGGGTCTTTGGTTAAAATAGCAATTTTCTCATAATTTACAAATAGTTGGAAACATTTGGGATATTGTAAGTACCTAACTGAATAAAATATATACTGGCCTAATGGTGTTTAGTTTTTTTTTTACTTTAGACTTTTTAGACTTTTTACTACATAGTGCACCTTTAAGGCTTGTTGCTTATTTTTATGATTAATGTATTATTACTATAGTAAGCACATGTAACAAGCTTTAGTATGTCCCATTGATATCAAGTTTTACCCTTTACAGCTCTATACATTCATTGTATTTCAGCAATTGCCTCATTTTATCCATTTTTATTTATTGGGATACACTTCCCAATTTGACTGATTATATTAAGAACAGATTTTTATTTGTTTTCATTTTTTATATTACACGTTTTCTGAAATTTTAGGTTTACATATGCATTAATTTCCAGAGCAGAAACTTAAATTTGGATAAAGCCATTTTATTACAATTTTAAGTTCAAATTATTATTGCATTTAGTTGACATTTTAGAGTCTTGACATTTATCTCTTTTCATCACTTCATAAATCAGAAAATACGGACAACAGCCAGAAGAATTATTAGTATTATTAATTATTATTTTTATTATTTGAATATTGAAAATTATTTCATATTTTGGACACACCTTTCTGTAAAAAACTTCAAACTGAAAAGTGTTGCTGAAGTAGATATTTCTGGCTCAGTGTATGAGAAAAATAAATCATTTTAATAAAGCGGCCTTTAAATATATGTATTGTAACTAAAAGAATACATATCTGTGTATCAGAATGCACACATACAGTAAATAAGTGCACTGCACACATAAAAGTGTCTTTTGTATGTTTTCTTTCCATTAGTCTGAAACAGCAAAATGTCAAGATGACTAGTGCATTTTTGTCTGTAGTGTCTTGTCTCAAATTAAACAGAACTGTGAACTTCATTATGTCACCTTAGCCAAAGAAGATGAGCGATGTTCTTGGATAGGCCTCCAAATGAGACTCAAGCCCTCTGGAAATGTTTGTGAAGTCCCAGGGTGCCCATGTGATGCAGACGTGAAGAAAACACAAATTTGGAACAATGGAATCCAAAACTGGGATAGATGAAAGAGCAATAAAATCAAAGAGCAATAACTTTTGTCCTCTAGGCACCACTGAGCAGTAAACATCCAAAGAAAGTGCTATTTAAAGCGCCAATTAATAAAAAAAAGGCTAGATGACTTCAAAACAGTTTAAGAAAGCTGAGTCATTGAGTCATGATATCAATAAAAGGAATCCCTGTCCTAAAACAACAACTCTCCGACAGCAAAGTCTGTTAACAGAAGTCAATGCAGATAAAATAAGCCTGGTATCAAAAAACGTTGGAAATTTCCCTGTTGGGTTGTGTTGTGGAGATTGCAAACAGCCCCGGAAAGTCACCACAATCTCAGTCCCTGCACATCAATACCATAGATGGTTAACCTCGCTGTAGTCATCCATCTTCACATTCAGAAGTGGCTGAGAGCGTGCATTGTCGGCCGGGATCAATGATATGCAGGTGCATTGAGTGTGATACAAACATACTTCATCGAAATAAGAAAAGACAAATGGGGGTGGAGAAAAGGAACTAGCACTCGTGTGTGGTGAACGAGTAAAGAGCTGTCAGACATTGAGAGCTCAGTGGGGGGAAAAAGACAGCAAAGATCTGCAAGCAATTCCTGCAGTGTTTTACTTCAGTAGTTTTTAAAAGGGTTGCACATCACTGATATCTGTTTAGCCAAACTGGCACGCAACGCAGACTGCTTTCTTTTCATCTCTCTCTCTCTCTCTCTCTCTCTCTCTCTCTCTCTCTCTCTCTCTCTCTCTCTCTCTCTCTCTCTCTCTCTCTCTCTCTCACACACACACACTCACACACACACACACACACACACACACACACACACACACACACACACACACACACACACACACACACACACACACACACACACACACACACACACACACAGGGCCTGAATTACTGTGTGAGGACTTGGTTTCTAAAAATAGCTGTAATTTGCATACGCTGGTTCAAATATCCAAGGCTTCTCATATCTCGGCTTTGAGGTTGATTTACCTGTCCCTGCGGGGATAGGGAGCGTTCGTCCATTCAAGCAGAGCCTGTGTGTGTGTGTTATCGCTGAAGCGCTGATTATCAGGTAGAGGATCAGGTGAGGGGTATCTCAAGGCTATTACTGTCTCAAATTAGGCAATCAAGCTTTGCTATGCAATTCATTTGAGCTAGTACACATGCCAACTGATGACAGGACCCTGTGCCATACTAATGAAGAGCTAAATTCAGTGCATAACCAAAACATGTAAAATATGAAACATGTAGCACGATGTCATGTTAAACTGCAGTGGGCTATCTATGAATCAAACTTCATGTATTCTCTTTGAACACTGCAATACAATCATAATTCAATTTTCTTCTTTGGTCAATACTGCATTCAATACAGTGCAGGGGCAAAGCTTTTTTCTAAAGTGGTCAATATAAATAAAATGAATACAATTTTGTGTGAAATATGAAATTCTAAATTAAGTGTAATTTATTATCCTCATTTGCGGTAGAATAAACATATACATAAAATATAATTTGTGCTTGACATTTTGTTTTCAATCCAAGACAACCCTGTCATAATTAAAACTATAATTAAATACTGATAATTGATTACAGTAAGTGATGAATCAAACAATAATGTGCCAGATTTACCAACAGCTTGCAAAGTGCATACCCACTTTTGCCTTTAAAAACTGTCATAATTAACTAACAACATGCAGTGATAAGTTAGTACTGAAAAGGCATGGACATGTTTTTTTTTTGTTTTTTTTTTGTCTGATCTTTTTGCATATGCATATGTATGTAGAAGTTTCTGTTTTAGACGCAACATTCATGGGAGGACAGTATTTAAATGAATCACGCAAGTTTATTTACTAAGGCAATCAATGAAATAAAATGATCCGGCTGCATCTGTGTTCTTTAATTTGCACGTCGTTAGTAGATAACACACAGAACTTTCCACTCCCTGAAATTTACACTTTTATGGAATTGTGCTCTCATGCTAATTTGCCCTGTTTAGTAAATCTGGCCCTAAAAGAGACATGCTCAAATAAACCTTTCAAATGGAAAATTCAACCTATTCTATTTCATGAATAAATTTCAAATGAATTTGTACAATGTGAAATGCTCTCAGTGGCATAAGCAGATTGTATAAAAATGAATAAATGTGATCACACTAATTCACATAAAATTGCCATGAGAGCGTATTTCAGCAATATTCAGATTGTAGGTTCAGTTCTCTGGGAACACATGTACTTAAAAATGCTTTGAATGCACAGAGAATCATGTTTAGCATCTTCCACACCTGAGCCTGGACCACAGAACCAGTCAATTATCTTTTTTAAATTGAGTTTCGGGATTTCCTTTGATGTATGGTTAGTTGGGATAGGACAATATTTGGCCGAGATACAACTATTTGACAATCTGGAATCTAATGATGCTAAAAAAAAAATCTAAATATTGAGAAAATCACCTTTAAAGTGGTCCAAATTAAGTCCTCAGCAATGCATTTTACTGCTTATATATATATATATATATATATATATATATATATATATATATATATATATATATATATATATATATATATATATATATATATAATTCACTCTTTGACTCTTTGTTATATTGTTGCCATTTAAGTTCATTTCTTTTTCTCATTCTTTTGTATAGAGCACCCCATATTTACAGAAAAACACAGAATTGTTGAGATTTTGCAGATTTATTAAAATAGAAAAATGGAAATATCACATGGTCCTAAGTATTCAGACCCTTTGGTGTGACACTGATATATTTAACTCCGGTGCTGTCCATTTCTTCTGGTCATCATTGAGATGGTTCTACACCTTTATCTGAGTTCAGCTATGTTTGATAATACTGATTGGACTTGATTAGAAAAGCCACACACCTGCCTATATAAAACCTTACAGCTCACAATGCATGTCAGAGCAAATGAGAATCATGAGGCCAAAGGAACCGCCTGAATTGCTCAGAGACAGAATTGTGTCAAGGCACAGATCTGACCAAGGTTACACAAAATGTTCTGCTGCACTTAAGGTTCCAAAGAGCACAGTGGCCTCCATAATCCTTAAATTGAAAATGTTTGGGATGACCAGAACCCTTCCTAGAGCTGGCCGTCCAGGCAAACTGAGCTATCGGGGGAGAAGAGCCTTGGTGAGAGTGGTAAAGAAGAACCCAAAGATCACTATGGCTGAGCTCTAGAAATGCAGTCAGGAGATGGGAGAAAGTTGTAGAAAGTCAACCATCACCGCAGCCCTACACCAGTCTGGACTAAATGGCAGATTGGCCCAATTGAAACTGAGTGCAATATACATGAAATTTTGATTTTAAAAAAACACCTGAAGGACTCCAAGATGGTGAAAAATAAGATGATCTGGTCTGATGAGACCAATATATAAATGTTTGGCCTTAATTCTAAGCAGTATGTGCAGAGAAAAATGTCACTTGTCCAATACAGTTCCAACATTGAACCATGGTGGTGGCAGCATCATGCTGTGGGGGTGTTTTTCAGCTGCAGGGACAGTATGATTGGTTGCAATCAAGGGAAAGATGAATGTGACAAAGTACAGGGATTTCCTGGACGAAAACCTTCTCCAGAGGGCTCAAGTTCTCAGACTGGGCCGAATGTTCACCTTTCAACAAGACAATGACCCTAAGCACAAAGCTAAAAAATCGAAGGAATGGCTTCACAACCACTTTATCACAACCAGTTAATTAGATCAAAAGGGTGCTTCTACTAAATACTGAGCAAAGGGTCTTAATACTTAAGACCATGTGATATTTAACCCTCTGGTCCTCTTCGTTTAAGGGTCACACTTGTCCTCTTCCTGTTAAAAAGTGACCGAAGCCTTAAAAGGCTTTATGCCTTTTAGATATAAATACTTATTTTTATTAAGTATTTATATAAATGTTATGGGGTGTTGGTTGTGTCTATTTTGCACTCTCGATATTTTAGATTGTCATCCCTACATTGCTATGCACTTTTTCTGGTTTATGGCTGATTTGTGGTTTGTATCACCAAAAGGATCCCTGAGTTTTTGTATTTTTTCATATTTCCCATTCATTTCCTATGTCTGTCGTTTTTGACCGCAAAGGAGACAAGTGTGACAATTTTTTTTAACCAAAACATCTCCATGATTTTTCTGTGTTCACATAGCTAATGCAACAGGAATCGCAGAGCAAATAGTTACAATATTGGGAGGTACTTGTCTGTTACAAAAAGAGTTCAAACACAGCCATACAAAAATGAAGCGATAGGCAAAATGTACACTCACTTTTCCTTCCTGAAATAAATCAATTAGCACTTTGAACTCATCGGTTGAGTGACTAATTCAATGACTCACACAAAGTTAAATTGTCTAATGCATGAATGAACCAGCAGTTTTTAATAAGTCAGTTGAATGATTACAGGGACTTTCCCTTAAGATGAACCTGGGGTTAAACAACACTGGAGGATGAATTGAACTGCTGCTTTTTTCAAGTGCTTCAAAAGGAAATAAGGTTAAAGAAAATGTGAACAATACTTCCTGTGTTAAAATACTTTATTTTATCCCATTTGAATGTGCAATCAATCAAAAGTTTTAAAACTGTAAGTGTAAACAAATCCCAACACAGCTACCTTAACTAATTAGTTTTGAAGTCATGATGTAAATTTAACAGCTCTAATGTACATCAGTGAAATACTGTATGCAAATTGGGATGCAGCCTTAGTTTATGCACAGATGAGTGGGAACAAAAAAATCATGAATCACATGTTAGCTTCAGTTGCCAATTTTCATCAGATTTTATAATGAGTGGTTTTCCTTTCGCTTCAATGTATCAGCCAGAACAACAACGTAATCCAAAGTCAAATGCCAGTGTGCATTATACACTATATTGCCAAAAGTTTTGGGCCACCTGCCTTTACATGCACATGAACTTTAATGACATCCCATTCTTAATCCATGGGGGTTTAATGTGGAGTTGGCCAACCCTTTTCTGTTATAACAGCTTCAACTTTTCTAGGAAGACTTTCCATAAGGTTTGGGAGTGAGTTTATGGGAATTTCAAATCATTCTTCAATATGTTCCTTTCACTGAATCTAAGGGGCTAAACCCAACCCCTGAAAAACTACCCCACACCCTAATCCTGCCTCCACAAAAACTTTACACTTGGTAAAATGCAGTCAGTACTACACTTGATTTTACTGAGCTCCTGAGAGCGACCCATTCTTTCACAAATGTTTGTATAAGCGTCTGCTTGCAGGTGCTTGAGTTTATACATATGTGGCCATGGAAGTGATTGGAACAAGTGAATTGAATGATTTTATTTTTATATATAAGCTTCAAACTGCACATCCATTAGCATTCATTTAATTAATGTTTTAATTACTAAAATACTGCAGCTATTATTATTATTATTATTATTATTATTATTATTATTATTATTTTTCTTCCTTTTTTTAAATTAAATTTAAGTACAGCACTTAAAAATAAAAGCTTGTGATTCTAGTCCACTTAGAAAATGCTGTTATGCATAGCAGTGGAAATCTTGCCCCTCAATTACGGTCACTTACCAAGACACAAAACCAATCTCACAAAACAACTTATTAACAGTTCAAGTGAGACCAGTGTGAAGCAAATCAGGTGTGTTTGCACATGTCACTATGAGAGAGAGATCTGCTTTAATTTTGCTGTCTGCCCAACATGCAGTTCAACTAATAATGAATCTGTCAGTGTTGTCATTGCTAAAGAGCTCTGACAATGCTGCAATGGAAGGTTAATAAACCACAGCCTTTCAAAATTAGCAGCAAAGAATGATTTTAATGTGTTTTTAATTCAATAATACTCCTCACTGTTGTGTACGATATTAGGTTTCTGGACCAGAGGCAGCCACTAACATCCTCATAGAAGTCTGAAATCAGCTTCTTATGAATTTGCTTCTGGCAAAACAAGAATGAAAGCTTAATAAGATGCATATCTGTGGTGTGATACATGAGTCATAGCAGAGACTTTATAGAACACTAAGGCAGAGATTATGTCCATATTATGTCCATAGTTTAATTAATTAATGCTAGGCAGATGGAAAATCTGCAATTATCTTCTGATCAGGTGAAATTAAAAATCAACCAATGTGACGATGCAAGACAACATATTTCAAACATAATGCCATTTTGATATGATGTCAGTATACTTAATATAGAGTAAGCACATTGGAGTATTGGTAACAGGAATTAGCAGAAATAGCATGGGCTTCTAATCCAATCCAAGAAAACTGTTTAGGGGCTGTAAGTATGAATTTTCATTTATTAATCACTTTTGATTGCTAATGTGTGAACAGTTTGTAACTTAAAAACAATTAAATTAGACTGGGTTGATAGGGCCTATCAACCAGAGTGAGAGCAAGAGCAAGCCCATCAAGCAGAGCGAGTGCAGGAGCACGCCCATCAACAAGAGCGAGAGCAAGAGCACAACCATCAAACAGAGCAAGAGCAAGCCCATCAACCAGAGCAAAAGCAACAATGTGGCATATTAGCCAGAGTGAGAGCAAGAGAGGGGCCATCATCCAGAGCAAGAGCACGCCCATCAACCAGAGCGAGAGCAAGAGCGTGCCCATCAACCAATGTGAGAGCAAGAGTGCATCCATCAACCAGAGTGAGAGCAAGAGCACGTCCATCAACCAGAGTGAGAGCAAGAACACGGCCATTAAACAGAGTGAGAGCAAGAGCAAGAACATGCCCATCAACCAGAGCAAGAGGAAGAGCACATCCATCAACCATAGTGAGAGCAAGAGCAAGAGCGCTCTCATCAACCAGAGCGAGAGCAAGAGCACGGCCATCAACAGAAGCGAGAGCAAGAGCACGTCCATCAACGAGTGAGAGCAAGAGAAACCAATCAACCAGAGTGAGAGCAAGAACATGGGCATTAACCAGAGTGAGAGCAAGAGCATGCCCATCAGCCAGAGCGAGAGCAAGAGCACATCCATCAACCAGAGTGAGAGCAAGAGTGGGCCCATGAACCAGAGCGAGAACAAGAGTGTGCCCATCAAGCAGAGCGAGAGCAAGGGTGCTCCCATCAAGCAGAGCGAGAGCAAGAGTGGGCCCATGAACTAGAGCAGGAGCAAGAGTGTGCCCATCAACCAGAGCAAAAGCAAGAGTGCATCCATCAACCTGAGCAAGAGCAATAGTGTGGCCATCAAGCAGAGTGAGAGGCAAAAGCATGCCCATCAACCAGAGCAAGACCGCTTCCTTCAACTAGAGCGAGTGCAAGATCGCGCCAATCAAGCAGAGAAAGAGAGAGCAAGAGCACGACCATCAACCAGAGCAAAAGCAAGAACGCGGAACATAAACCTGAGCAAGAGCAAGAGCGTGTCCATCAACCAATGCAAGAGCAAGAGTGCGCCCATCAACCAGAGTGAGAGCAAGAGCACACCCATTAATCAGAGCAAGAGAAAGAACACGTCCATCAACCAGAGTAAGAGTCGCCGATCAAGCCGATCAAGAGTGGGCCCATGAACCAGAGCGAGAGCAAGAGCATGCCCATCAACCAGAGCAAAAGCAACAATGTGCCATATCAGCCAAAGTGAGAGCAAGAGAGGGGCCATCATCCAGAGCAAGAGCACACCCATCAACCAGAGCGAGAGCAAGAGCGTGCCCATCAACCAGAGCAAAAGCAACAATGTGGCACATAAGCCAGAGTGAGAGCAAGACAGGGGCCATCATCCAGAGCAAGAGCACGCCCATCAACCAGAGCGAGAGCAAGAGCGTGCCCATCAACCAGTGCAAGAGCAAAAGCAGGAACGTCAACAAGAGTCAGAGCAAGAGCACGTCCATTCACCAGAGCGAAAGCAAGAACACGGCCATCTACCAGAGTGAGAGCAAGAGCAAGAGCAAGAGCAAGAGCAAGAGCATGCCCATCAACCAGAGCAAGAGCACATCCATCAACCAGAGTGAGAGCAAGAGCAAGAGCACACTCATCAACCAGAGTGAGAGCAAGAGCCCGGCCATCAACAGAAGCGAGAACAAGAGCACGCCCATCAACCAGAGTGAGAGCAAGAGCTTGCCCATCAACCAATGCGAGAGCAAGAGCGTGCCCATCAACCTGAACAAAAGCAAGAGTGTGCCCATCAACCAATGCAAGAGCAAGATCGCGCCCATCAACCAGAGTGAGAGCAAAAGCACACACATTATTCAGAGCAAGAGAAAGAGCACATTCATCATCCAGAGTAAGAGCATGCTTATCAAGCCATCAAGAGTGGGCCCATCAAGCAGAGCGAGAGCAAGAGCGTGGCCATTAAGCAGAGCGAGAGGCAAAGGCATGCCCATCAACCAGAGCAAAACCGCGTCCTTCAACTAGAGCGAGTGCAAGATCACGCCAATCAAGCAGAGAGAGAGAGAGAGAGAGAGAGCAAGAGCACGACCATCAACCAGACCATCAAAACCTTTTTTTTGTTCTAACTGAAGAAGACTTGCTGTGAGAGTATATCTGGGCGTTGAATAATGCTCAGTCTCTTATACGTTAGGTGTGCGAGCACAAGCAATAATTTGCTGGTTGTAGTTCTCTTAATGGCCACAGGTGCCACTAATAACAATCGTTTATAAATTCTACACATAGCCCCTTTAAAGGAGTCTTATAACTGTATTTTAGAAGAATTCTATGAATTTCGTGATTCAATCATCAAATCATTTGACACTGAGGTGTATTTGTGTGACACACATAGAGACATTAAAGTGCAGATAAAAAGAGACATATGAAAAAGACATATGAACATGTCTTTCAGAGGACACCTGCATTGATATCACTGACCTTAAGATTTTATTTCACTTATTGATTCAGCTCTTGTAAGCTAGAGCATAGCCTTGGATTTCTCTGGCCTAATGCTTTGAACTGACCTACACTGTGACATTTTTAAAAAAAAATGTTTTTTTATAAATTGATTCTCAGATGTCTTAGGACGTGCAACGTATGTACCCTTAAACATTATTTTAAATAATGCAACATGGTTTTCTGGTTGCCCTAATACTGTTTGGCAATAATGTCTGGTTGAGAAAATAACCAGTGAATCCCATTTTATGTTTTATCCATTATTTATTAAGTCATAAATAATTTCAAGACTACTGGCTGTTTATCTAGGGACAAAAAATCTGATTTTTCGAAGTGTTTTAAGAAATGCTGATGTAAATGTCTCATTTGTTTTATTCAGCCTCTTTGGAATAACAAACAGGTACAGCAGAATTACATCTTAACAAACTCTTTAGATTTTACTTCAGGCATGGTTGCACATCTCTGTCAGTCTCGAAACCAAGTACAACTTCCTTAATGTGTGACCTTATGATTGCCAAACTAAAATTAACCTTGCCTGACGTGAAGAAATCCCACCAATACTATTATGTCCGTTAGTGCAGAAAAAATGAGGTTTATAGATGAATGCTGCACTTGGAGCTTGCATTAAAAATGCATTTTAACGTCCGTGTTTAACAGAGGGGCTCTAATCTAGAGCGATGATCTACTCATACATGCACTCAAGGTCACCCAGGCTTGGCAAAATACTCAAATTGCTAATGGTGAGTGTGAGTGTGTGCTGCTCTAATTCCAAATCATTTATAACAGGTGCTGGGTTAAGACACACAGGTTTAAGCGGATCATCATGGCTACTGGGACTAGCCTTTCCCATTTACACTACTCTTGAGGGGGCTCAGTACTGAATGTGGTACCAAAAGCTATCTATCATCTGTCTGTATATCATCTGTCTGTCTGTATGTCTGACTATGTATATCTGTCATCTGTCATCAAGCCGTCCTTCAGTCTGTCCATCTATCTGTATATAATATGTATTTCTATCTATTATCTGTCGGTCAATCTGTCCGTCAGTCAGTCCATCTATCTGTCTATAATCTGTCTTTCTAACTATCATCTGTCTGTCTATCTTCTGTTTATAAATCATGTATGTCTTTCTATCCATGCATCCATCTATATATCCATCTATCTATCACGTCTGTCCGTCCGTCCGTCCATCCATCCATCCATCTCTTTACAGCTCTTGGTCACACTTAATTGTAAAAGTACAATGTGAACATCCTGCCAAGCATTTCTTTTTGTTGCCTTCAAGAAAAAAAGTAACACAAGGTCATAAAAACTGTATGTTTGAATGTTAATTTTCTTGTTCTGTATTGTTCATTATATATAGAACTATTCTTTAAAAATAATATGGAATTTTATAAAATATTGTATAATCTGCATTTTATTTTTATTTTATTTTTTTGATAGGCCAATCAAACTCTGGTTTATAAAATCAAGTCCCAGACTAAATGTATTCCACTTAACAGATTTCAGTGTGATGTATCAGTTTGAACCAGTCATCTATCGTAGGGGTTTCCTATAGCAAGTCATTTTGACTTTTATTCATTCGCAGGATTACATTCAGTAACAATGGCATTTTTTTATATCAGTAATTAGATTCTCACTAGCAAAAATTGTAATACTTGATCTTAACAATGAGGTCATCACTCACAGAATTATAAATTGTTGATATCAATAATTAGATTTCCACTAGTAAAAAGTATATGTATTGATATCTGTTATTGTTTTTTTTTTTCACTAGCTAAATGAGAACATAGGCCGCCATTCAAATTCAATTGTTGATAGAGTTAAAATTACAATTTCATATATCATAAACCCACTTCTTACTAGTAAAAATTATATATTTTTTAAAAACAATTATTACTTTGACACTATAAACATATAAATAATTGATATCAAGAACAAAATTTTCTGTAAATATCAACATGACGTGTTATTTCTATTTTCAAAAAGGGGGGTGACAGTTAAGGGGTTAATAATTCATATCCTGGGAATGTATAAAAGTCAGCACACTGGGATACACTCCAGCATACATGTGACTATATAAAACAAGTGGTTTGGGGAATGGATGGACATTTCAGTTTGTTTTTTTAAGCTATCTTCGAAAGCACCTTTATATGCCTCCTGTGTTTCACTCAGATTTTTTTTTTTTTAAGTAATATTTTTACATTTTTACATGTTAGCAGGAAGGTGCAAATGAGGCCATATGAATAGGCTAAATCTGTACTGATGTCAGGGAGCCGTTGGGGGCCTTTAGAAAGGTTACACATGATTCAAAGATCATATGGGTGAAAATAACTCCATTTATGCTGCCTCGCTGCACTATATGAGGACAATTTGAAGCCAGTCAAGCTTTGCACTTCTCTAATGAATATGAAACATTGTCTTGTGAGATTAAGGGTAATTTGTATACTTTTAAGAACCTGAGAGCCTTGTCCTAAATTATATAAAGCAGAAAAAAGAAAAGAAAAGAAAAGAAAAGAAAAGAAAAGAAAAGAAAAGAAAAGAAAAGAAAAGAAAAGAAAAGAAAAGAAAAAGAAAATAAACTTATTTCAAAACCATTAAAAAGTTTGGGTTTCTAAGACTTTAACATTTTTGGAAAAAACCCTAATCCCTCCCTAACACCTTATAACAATTAATGCCCCTTTTTCCTATGTAACAAATCTGACCCTTAAAGATAACTTGTACTGGTTTTACTCAATACATTACGGATTTGTTTATATTAAATAAGGTTTTCACTTTCATTACCAAGTTATATTTGTTGCCTTATGCAACACATTTTAGGTAGTTTGTCATTTTTACACAATATGCTACAGGATGTGCAGCAAAAACCTTTAAGTTGCAACTGGCTTTGAGAAATATACCAACCCACCCTGATTCTTCATGGTAATCACCTCTAATTTATGTAACTCCATTGTAATTTGAAGGAATGAGTGATTTCAGAGGAGACAATGTTTGTTAAAGGTCTGAATACATTACCCACTAGAGCAGAAATAAAACATATGTTCAATTTCCTCTAACGTCTTTAAAAGCCATTCATTCAACTCAAAATATAATCCTGCTGTGCTCTGGAGATTACGATATTTTGCATGCTAATACCCTCCTGTGCAATTTTAAGCATTAATAACTAGAGAGATTACGTGCTGACATGCTTCTCGGTCTCTCTCCTCTTACAATCTGTCCTGCAACAATACGCACACAGTCTGAGATGAGTTGGGCAGCCCAAGAGTACTTTAGGTCAAACAAAGTTTGAGTTATGGAGAAGTTTAAGAGCCACTTGTAATCTAATACAGTGTGTGGGCTTTCTGCATATGTGTGAGAATGTAGGATAAGGATCTTTGATAGATTATGCTCATGAAATAAGACAAATGCTTGTAATGCGTAAACTGGATTTGGATTGAATTCATTTACCGCCAGCCAGGGATATATCTGGTAAAATGCAACTGAATATAAACAAATTACATGCATTTGGTTGTAAAGTTTTAAGTCATATGTGCTATTCAGACAGTCATTGTTGTCAGCATGTAATTTCCCTGGAGTTTTAGGGTATTTTATAGGGTATACCAATATAGTGTTATATATATACACACACACACACACACACACACACACACACACACACACACACACACACACACACACACACACACACACACACACATAAATGTATGTTCACTTGAGCTTGGTCCACATGGCACAATTGCAAATCGTTCTCGACCGGTTGGGTTGGAACGACACATAATGGAACAGTTCAGCAATGAGGATTGTTTGGCCCGGCAGTGGAAAAGCAGCTAAAGATGGCACAAATCACACAGCTTTTGGGTCCAAAGCAACTGCCATTGAGATGAATGGGGATGCTGGCAGATAGCTTTCTTTGTTTATAATAGTCCTTATTGATTCATGAAGCAAAGCATTTAAGCCCAGGAGGTGCAACTGTCCACTGTAAGACTGTGGATAAAAACAACTGCTAAATGACCATTTACTTACTGTGAAACGCAAGTTGCCAGAGTCATTCTGAGGAACTCAAGAAGGCGAGAGATTGTGATTGTACTGCTCTCAACAATGTTCCCTGAGGAACTTGGAAAGGTTTCTGTTTTTCTCTCACCTGACTGCCTCCTTACTAGTTCAGCCGAACACGAATGAGGGTTTCTGGGAGCTCCGGGTCCAGATGGCAAAAAAAGTAACATAATTATTCAGCCCATTAGCCAGCCTAATTAAACAGTCACCTCACACAGCTCCATCAGCATCACACACACACACACACACACACACACACACACACACACACACACACACACACACACACACACACACACACACACACAACACACTTATCTCAGCCTGCATCATAGCTTTTGAGCTACACACTTTAATCACATGCTATTTATTTACTTATTGGTTTTATCTCTCAGTGGGCTTAAAATCAACATGAAGATAGTGATCAGGTGAGTGAGGTTTACACACACAGTGTAAATTAGCTGACTCACTCTTATTAGCTGACCTACATTACACTCACTCCCCTAAACCTCACTCCAATCTGGGTCAGGGCCAATGTAATCCCTACGGTTCTTCCACTTCAAGCGGGATTCCAACTGGCTTTCTTGTTAGTGAGCTCACCTCCCATGCTGGAGAGCCCATTTGAGATCAGCAACAATAGCTGTGATGGGGAAAGCTGTAGTTTGTTAGGTTAAAAGCTAGTAATAATTAAGGGGGCACGTTTACGTGACAACTAAGGTTTTCCTTTACAATTTTGAAAAGTTTTGTGTTCAGATGACAATGCTGTCAAAATGATCTCCATTCACAATGATCCATTAAAATGGCTAAAAAATTTTATTCTGCTGCCAGGCCAGTAGTTGACAATGTCACTTTGTCAAGAAACACTACACACTTATAGACTGAACATCCATGTGAGAGGTGTCACCATTTTCACAAATATATGCTTTTGTACTTTAAAAATTATTTTAAAAAAGTTAAAAAAAAGTTAAAAAACTTGAACTTTGATGTATTTTAAAACTATTGTCAAAATTTTGGGACGCCTGGCTTTATATCCACATGAACTTTAATGACATCTCATTCTTGATATGGGCTAATATGGAGTTGGCCCACCATTTGCAGCTATAACAGCTTCAACTCTTTGTGGTGGCTTCCTACAAGGTTTAGAAGTATGTTTATGGGAATTCCCTCTCCTCTAGAAGTGCATTTGTGAGGTCAGGCACTGATGTTTGACAAGAAGGCCTGGCTTACAGTTTCCAAATCATCCCAAAGTTGTTCTATCAACTTAAGGTCTGGACTCTGTGCAGGCCAGTCAAGTTCCTCCTCACCAAACTCACTCATCCATATCTTTTTGGACCTTGCTTTGTGCGTGTGTGCACAGTCCTGTTGGTACAGAAAGGGCTATCCTCAAACTGTTCCCATTAAATTGGTAGCATGACATTTTCCAAAATGTCTTGGCATGCTGAAGCAAGAGTACCTTTCACTGGAACTAACCAACCCCAACCCCTGAAAAACAACCCTACATCATAATCTCCCCTCCACTAAACTTTACACTCGGCACAATGCATATGGGATAATTAGTAGGGAGGTAATTTCATGAATGGACTTATTGCACAGGCAGCCACTTATCATAGCTCATGAGAGTGACCCATTCTTTCACAAATGTTTGCAGAAGTGTCTGCATACCTAGTGCTTGATTCACGAGTTCACTTGATTCATATAATTATATATAGAGTAAATTTAAATGCGTATTTGGCATGCTGTCTGGGGGGAGGAATTCGAGCTTGAACTTGGCTTGAACCAGTCGTCACCAAAATTACCTGGAACAATTTATACCAGGAAAAAAAATAATTTCCCAAAGATCATTTGATTTCAGAAAGGCTTTATTCACATCAACAAAGCCGAGTCTCTCCTGCAGGAGACAACTCCAGTTCTTTAGTTTACCTAGCATATATACATAGTAGCTGCTTTCCCAAAATGGTAACAACCTTCAGCTTGTATTCCAGTTGGTTTCCTGGCTCACATGTCACCACATTCCAAGTTCTTTTTCTGTCGATCATGCATCTTCTGCATTTCATTTTAGAGCACGTTGTCACCGTCCACACACATTTAATACAGGGCAAATGCAAACCTCAGCATACATCTGATATCTAATAGTGTCTTATATACAGCTTGTTTTACATTAAATTCAGTAATAAAATCTTCTACAAGTTCCTGGGAAAAGTTCCTGTGGTGGAAACGTGGCTTAATATGATTTCTGACCTGTAAGGTTGCCAGAATAATAATCATACACGGTTTGTTAATAGGCCAGAGGAGAACTGGCACCCAGACTGATTCTGGTTTCTCCCAAGATTTATTTTTCTCCATCATGCCCTGACGGAGTTTTGGTTCCTTGCCACTGTTTCCTTTGGTTTGCTCAGTTTCTATGGATACAAATTTTTTTATTTCAACTAAATATCAAAATAAAATAAATTACAAAATTTACTGTATCAACTGTTACTGATCTGCCCACATTGTCGCTATATGATAAATTGAAATGAGCTGATAACAGTTTTCTCCAGAACGACTGTACAGCCGAATCAAATTTTTGTTGCAATATTTTTTTATGTTTAACACTGTGCAGCTGCTTGAAACAATTGCTCTGTAAAAGCGCTATATAAATAAAGTTGACTTGACTTGACTTCTATGCATCTGGCCTTGGAAGTGATTGGATCACCTTAATTGAATGATTTGGAGGGGTGTCCCTATACTTTTGGCAATATAATGTATAGAGCCTATGTAATGTTTGACTTAATCAAAGCAGTATTTTATGGAAGCCTGTTTTCACCTCAGAGTAAAACAAAAACAGTTTACAAAATATATTGTCACATTGTGAGATATGAGAAACAACTATGACAAAATAAGTTTCCTGTTTTTACACAAAACCCTTTTTTTACTTCCAAAATATTTCTTCTTTTTTTCTCCTCTGTCCTACACTTTTGTAGCCTCTGCATAAATTGTATTAATTACCATTCTTACAACTATTTATTCTTACATTTATTCATTTGGCAAAGGCTTTTATCCAAAGTGACTTGAGGAAAACAAATGAGACAAATGAGGAATACAAAAAGCGATTCATCTTAAGGCAGAATTTCGTCTTTGTTTATTTATTTGAATTTTTAAAAAGGTTAAACTCATTATAATATTTCTGTATTATATTCACGGTTCAATACGTGCTTGTGAATAGCGTTGTTTTTGTGTTCGTTTTTTTGGTTTTGCATTTAATTCATTATTTATATTTCTGTCCGTTTGAAATATTTATCTCGGTTTATTTCGGCTCTGTTTGAGTGTGCCTTTGAGTCTACGGGCTGATATGAGCAAATTATTCAATCATATGCAATAAAGTTAGGGTGTTTTTAGCCGCGTTTTAAAGCCTTGCTGGTTAAACATTTCAATCGCATTTTACATGCGCTGAGCACGCCCACCAAAAGCCTGTCAAGCCTGTCAAACACACGTGATTACTGGACTAAGTAGTCTTACTGTGCTAATACTGTCAAAAACACACATGGTTATCATATATAAACACAGTCGGTTATGTCTAAAGTGAAAGTATAATAACGTGTGTCTATATATGAGATCCGAGCAGATCTTAGTAGCACAGTGATTGTGAACACTTCTTCACTTCTTATATTATGTTAATAAAATAACTCACTGCTCTTGAATAAAGTAATAATACAGTAGTTTTAAACAATTTGTATATTGAGGAATGACATTTTAATTTTAGCCTACATTTATTCATTTAATTTCATACTTTGCTACTGTGCATCTCTGAGCTGCCACTGTAAATCTTTCTATATATAGTAATTTTATTTTATTATTAAAGTTTTTTTTTTTTTTTTTTTTAAAGTAAAGTTAAGTTTAGGTAAGGTTTTTCAACTCTTTTAAGTAAAATTAAGTATAACAAACTTTCTTTTCCTGTCACTTAAGACTAGAATAGCAAAAAAACGAACCAAACCAAACCAAACCAAAAACGTCTCGGTTACATATGTAACCCTCGTTCCCTGAAGGAGGGAACGGAGACGTACGTCGGACTTAGACCGACTGAAAGGGAACCACGGTTAAAAACCGAGGTATGTATTGAACAGTGTATTTTTTTTCATTATATTAATTAGCTTAATGGCAGGATTAAACAAACTGATATAATACAACTAATACTCTATACTGTATGAGACAAAAAGTAGTGGGGAAAAAAACAGCCCTACAGGGGCTTCTGTGTAGGGACTCAAATGCAAAACTCTCTGTGCGGAATCAACTGGATCTTTTTTAAATTGGTTTTTTACAAAAAAAACATCTGAACACATCGATACCTTTTAGGTGTGTGTATTGATATATGTTAAGTAAGCCAAACCAATGTTTAATAGAAGAAGAAAAAATGGAAAAATCTACTCTTTCTATTTACAACAGCATTCTACTGAATAACACATGCATGTCATGTGATGCTTCCTGTTTTGAAATGGATTGTGTCCTGGGACTTCACTCGTGTTTCATCGCACTGTGCAGTGAATTGAAGAATGACTATTGCTTTCAAAGGGGAAAGGAAACTGACAACTTCCTAGACAACTCAAAAATATTGGACTTTATGTTGCTTATGAAGGTGACTCATGTCAGGACATAAAAGGACAAACACCTGAGGAACTTCTTGAATTTAATTCCCCGGTTTATAGATGTCTTAAAGTCAAGGACTGTTTCATCTGTTAATAAGACATATGAAGCGATTCTGATGTTGATGTTTCTCATTGTGATGACTTCAATCATATGTTTTATGTATGAGTGCAAAGAAAACAAACAAAGAACGGCAAATGCCAAGTTACCTTTTTGAGCAATGTCAACTGCACAAACAGTGAAGAGAGACACTTTTAAGTTCTCCCTAAAGACCTGTATTCAATTTCATCTTTCAACACAGAGACCTTCTTTCCTCAAAGGTGTTGTCTAAAAAAAGGAGTCTATATTTACTTTGTTTTGTTGGAATAATAATGTCCAGCATTGTTATCCGAATGCAATCAGCCTTACAGAAAAAGATGTCTATAAATGTAAGTAGCAAACATGATTTCAGGAAAGGACTGGGTAATTTAAGTAATTAAACAAATACATTATTTCAAACATACTTGCATTGGTTTATTAGCTTTATTTTTAGTGTCCAGACTTATAATGAAAAAGAAAAAAAATCATGTTTTGTTCCATATTTCTTCTTTCCTAAATTGTCTTTGCTAGGTGATTCTTAAAGAGAGTAGTAGTTTTCTGTCATGTGATTTGTCTATCCAATCACCATTAGTTATTTATTATAACTAAGTTTATAAACGTCGCAGTTAGTGAAGGCTGGATATTAGAGAGCGTGGAGGAGATGAAGTCAGACGTTCCTTGTCCAAGTTTTGGTTCCTTGCCACTGTCGCCTTTGGCTTAGCTTGCTCAGTTGGGGACACAAAATTTTCAAGCAATTATCTGAAAATAATTTAATTACTAAACTAAATTACTGTTCTGCCCTCACTGACACTATATAATAATTGAATTTAGTTACATGACATCACTAATTTCTCCAGAACGGCTGTACAGCGTAATCAAATTCTGTCATTATTTTCCTGTTGTGTTAACACTGTGAAGCTGCTTTGAAACAATTGGCATTATAAAAAGGGCTACAAAAATAAAGATAACTTGACTTGACACGAGGATGTCAAAGAATTTAACATTTAACAGAGATCTTCAGAAAGATTTATGTGCAGTATTTTGTGAAAAAACAAAAACAAACTAATATTGCACTAAATGAAAACGTCTCGGTTACGTATGTAACCCTCGTTCCCTGAAGGAGGGAACGGAGACGTACGTCAGAACTGAACCGACGAATGGGATCTTACTTTAGAGACCAATCCTACTTCGAGCGTTTAAAAACGAGCCAATGAAATTTGGCATGCGATCCACGCATACCACGCTCCGCCCCGCGGCGCGGGTATAAAACAGGAAGTGGAATGGTAGATCAGCGCTTTTCCTGCTGAGGAGCCGAGAGGTGACTGGACTCCCAGCGGAAGCACAGCCGAGACGTTCCCTTTCAGTCGGTCACGTTCGACATACGTCAGAACTGAACCGACGAATGGGATCCCTATGGAAAACACCAGGATGCTGGCCCTTCCAGCGTCCTGCTCGAGCACACTGCACCGTCTAGTATGGTACGGAAGTCAGGGCTCCAAGCAGGGAGTACAGTCACTGCTGTTTCTGCAAGACCCACTCAGAATGACTATTGGATAACGCTGGGAAAGCATGCCTACCTCGGAAGAAGGTACGCTGCGGGGCCACATCCTTCAGGAAGGAGAGGTGGCGGAATACACAAGGACTAACCTGGCAGGGTAGTGCAACATACGGAAGTCTCTGGGGTGGTTCCAGCCTAATTGAAGGGGGGAAAGAACACGCCTAGAGACGACAGAGCAGGCTCTGTCAAGGGAAAGACACGGGGCTAGCCCAGAGGGTAGCTGGTACCGTGGAAGAATACACGGGTTGCCGTGAGGGATCCGCTACATATGGAACCCAGCCTACAGCCACGTTTTACAAGCATAGCCTGGCATCAGACGGTCCGCAGCGTCTGACACCGAAGGGGTGACGGAGGAGCTCGACAGGGTTAGCCGGTTTCCCGGGGAACACAACTGGAGACAATAGACGCACGTATCCGGCCCAGAGGGCGGGAGTGGCGTTTTGCAAGCCGACACTTAGAACCGGCACTTAACGCTCCTGGCCACTGGGGGCGAGGATGCGGGAAGATACCGGCTCTACACGTAGGCTATAGAACCTAGCGAACGTGTTGGGTGTCGCCCAGCCCGCAGCTCTACATATGTCTGTCAGCGAGGCGCCTTGAGCCAGCAACCCAGGAAGAAGCAACACTCCTAGTGGAGTGTGCCCTTACACCGAATGGGCAAGGCAAATCTTGGGACTGGTAAGCCAAGACTATAGCATCCACTATCCAGTGGGCTAACCTCTGCTTGGAGACAGCCTTTCCCTTCTGCTGGCCTCCGTAACAGACGAAGAGTTGCTCTGAGGTCCAAAAGTTTTGGGTCCGGTCAATGTAAGCGCGAAGAGCGCGGACTGGACACAGCAAAGCCAGGGCTGGGTCTGCCTCCTCCGAAGGCAGCGCTTGCAGGTTCACTACCTAATCTCGAAAAGGAGTGGTAGGAACCTTGGGCACGTATCCTGGCCGGGGTCTCAGGACAACGTGAGAGTTACCGGGCCCGAAATCTAGGCACGATCCGTTGACCGAAAGTGCATGCAGGTCCCCTACCCTCTTGATAGAGGCCAATGCCGTCAGGAGCACTGTCTTCATTGACAGGATTTTAAGCTCACAAGACGCCAAAGGCTCGAATGGGGGGCTCTGGAGTGCTCTGAGCACTAGAGACAAGTCCCAAGAGGGTATCGAGGTAGGACGAGGAGGATTTAGTTTCCTCGCACCTCTGAGGAATCTGACCATTAGGTTGTGCTTTTTCCACGGACTTACCTTCTACTACATCATGGTATGCCGCTATTGCGGCGGCATATACCTTGAGGGTGGAGGGAGACAGCCTTCGCTCCAACCCGTCTTGCAGGAAGGAAAGCACGACACTAATCAAACACCTTCGGGGGTCTTCCCAGTGGGAAGCGCACCACTCAACGAACAGGTTCCACTTCAGAGCATAGAGGCGCCTCGTAGAGGGGGCTCTAGCTGAAGCGATGGTATCTACATCAGCTTGTGGTAGTCCATCTAGAACCTCCGCGTCCCGTCCAGGGACCAGACATGAAGATTCCAGAGGTCTGGACGCGGGTGCCATAGAGTGCCCCGTCCCTGAGAAAGAAGGTCCTTCCTCAGGGGAATGGGCCAAGGAGGGGCTGTCGTGAGGAGTGTAAGTTCTGGGAACCAGGTCCGGTTGGGCCAATATGGCGCAACTAACAAGACCTGCTCCTCGTCCTCCCTGACTTTGCACAGAGTCTGTGCAAGAAGGCTCACTGGGGGAAACGCATACTTGCGTAGGTCCCGGGCCAGCTGTGCGCCAGTGCATCTGTCCCGAGGGCACCCCCTGTCAGGGAATAGTACCACTGGCAATGGGTCGAGTCCGGAGAGGCAAACAGGTCTACCTGTGCGGCCCCCGAACTGGTCCCATATCAGCCGGACCGCCTGGGGGTGGAGTCGCCACTCTCCCTGAGGTGTCGGCTGACGAGAGAGCTCGTCGGCTGTCTGGTTCAGCGCACCAGGGACATGAATGGCCCGAAGCGACCTCAGCTGCTTCTGACTCCACAGGAGGAGGTGGCGGGCGAGTTGGAGCAGACGACGGGAGCGTAGACCACCCTGACGGTTGATGTACGCAATGGCCATGGTGCTGTCCGTACAGACCAGTATATGCTTGCCATTCAGCAGCCCCTTGAGGCCGCGGAGTGCCAAGTGTACTGCCAGTAACTCGAGGCAATTGATGTGCCAATGCAATTGCGGCCCCGTCCACAGACCAGCAACTGCATGCACGTTGTACGTGGCCGCCCAGCCGGTGGTGGAGGCATCCGTGAACAGCACAGCATGCCTGGACACTTGTTCTAGGGGCACCCCTGCCCGGAGAAACGAAGTGTTGGACCACGGGCTGAAGGTTTGGCGGCAGTAAGCAGTCACTGGGACCCGGTACTGACCGCTCTGCCACGCCTCTGAAAGAATTTCAGTGGGACCGCTGTCCTGCTCTTGAACATATTCAAGCAGTTCAACACCGACTGGACTCGCTCCTCGGTGAGGCACGCAGTCCGGTTGACCGAGTCCAACTCCATGCCGAGATAAGAGATCCTCTGTGTAGGACAGAGTTTGCTCTTCTCTCGGTTGACCCGAAGGCCCAACTGGCTGAGGTGACTGAGCACCAGGTCCCTGTGTTCGCACAACTGGTCCTTCGACTGGGCTAGAATCAGCCAATCGTCGAGGTAGTTGAGAATCCGAACACCGCGTTCTCTGAGCGGAACAATGGCTGCCTCCGCGATCTTCGTAAACACGTGGGGCGACAGGGACAGCCCGAAGGGCAGGACCTTGTACTGATATGCTTTCCCCTCGAACGCAAAACGTAGGAATGGTCTGTGTCGAGGGATAATAGACACATGGAAGTACGCGTCCTTCAGGTCGATCGCCGCAAACCAACCCTGGGGACGGATGCATTGGAAAATGCGTTTCTGCGTCAACATCCTGAACGGGAGCTTGTGCAGGGCCCGATTCAGGACTCGCAGGTCCAGGATTGGCCGTAACCCACCCCCTTTCTTGGGCACAATGAAGTAGGGGCTGTAGAACCCCATCTTCATATCAGCTGGAGGAACTGGCTCGATCGTGTCCTTCGCCAGTAGGACCTGGATCTCTAACCTCAAGACATGAGCATCGCTGCTTCGCACGGAGATGAAGAGGATGCCCTTGTACTTGGGCGGCCAGCGCACAAACTGAATCATGTAGCCGAGTCTGATGGTACCCCCAGAGACCGTGCAAGCGGGACCAACGGCACCACAGACGTGCCCGGGGTGGGGCAGCGAAGCGGAGTACTCTGGCCCGACTCGGGAGGCCCGGAGGCGGCCCAAAGTGTTGCCCGAGCACTCCTGGTTTGGATAGAAAGTGGGTGAGAAGGCCCGGAGGCGTCCTCGAGGCCCACTCTGCTGCCCACTGGCCGAAGGCAGGGATGTGGAGCACTCAGCCCCGACCCGGGAGGCCCGTGGGCGGCCCGGTGTGTTTACTGAGTGCTCCCAGGAGAGGCAGCGTGTGGGTGAGAAGGCCCGGGGGCGTCTGTGTTACTGGACCAGTGCAGACCCCCCCGGTCCTCCTTCGGGGGTGGGGGGGGGGGGGGTGCGGACATCATCTCCCTCAGAGCAGCTCCTCTTCTCCCTGGGCTGCCCGTCTCAGGGCCGCTTCCCCTTGCGCTTGCCGGCAGGCTTGGCGGGACCCTGGACGGGTTGGGCGGCCCCCTTGCGTCTGGAACCCTGCTTCACGGGTGGATGCTGCTGCTTGGGCTTGGCAGGGGCGGAGGCGGACGCCGGGGGACGCCCTCGGCGACGAGCAGACTGGGGGGCTGCCCCGGGCGACTGGGTGGAGGCAGGATGTTCTTTATGGCCTCTGTCTGCTTCTTGGCCACCGAGAACTGCTGGGCAAAGTCCTCGATGGCGTCGCCGAAGAGGCCGGCCTGACAGACAGGGGCGTTCAAAAACCGAACCTTGTCCGAATCCCGCATGTCTGTCAGGTTCAGCCACAGGTGGCATTCCTGGACCACGAGAGTGGACATCGCCCAACCGTGTCCCAGGCGTGTAGTGACTTTCGTCGCCCGTAGGGCGAGGTCCGTCGCCGCACGCAGTTCCTGCATAACGCCCTGGTCAGAACTACCCTCATGCAGCTCCATGAGCGCCTTGGCCTGGTGGACCTGCAGGAGCGCCATGGCATGCAAAGCTGATGCGGCCTCTCCGCAGGCTGTGTAAGCCTTGCCCTTCAAGCCGGACGAGAACTTACACGCCCGGGAGGGGAGACGTGGGGCGTGCCTCCAGTCCGCAGCAGTCTTAGGACACAGGTGCATCACAACTGACCGCTCGACTGGAGGGATCCCCTCGTAGCCCTTAGCCGCACCACCATCGAGGGTAGTGAGGATGAAGGAGTCAGTCGATCGCAGGCGAGCGCTGTAAGGCGCCGCCCACCACTTTGTGAGCTCCTGATGCACTTCCGGGAAGAAAGGCAACGGGGCGGGGCGCTGAGAACCAGTGCGGGCCGTCCCGAGAAACCAATCATCCAACCGTGAAGGTTCGGGACGTGGTGGAGGGTTCCACTCAAGCCTGACACTTGCGGCAGCCCGGGCAAGCATAGCCGTAAGCTCCGGGTCGCACTCGGGCAACACTGTCACACCCGAAGGGGGCAACGCAGCCGAATCTTCATCCTCAGAGCCCATTAGCTCATCCGCCGAGGCAGCAGTAACACTGCTCGGCTCCGAAGTAGAAAGCGCTGATCTACCATTCCACTTCCTGTTTTATACCCGCGCCGCGGGGCGGAGCGTGGAATGCGTGGATCGCATGCCAAATTTCATTGGCTCGTTTTTAAACGCTCGAAGTAGGATTGGTCTCTAAAGTAAGATCCCATTCGTCAGTTCAGTCCTGACGTAAGTCGAACGTGACCGACTGGAAGGGAACACCAGACACCGCATAATCCCAAATACAGCTCTCTTTGCGCCTGAATGGTCAAATAGAGAGCGTTTACATGAACCCTTATAATCCATTTGTAATCAGACTAGTAGCACAATCAGAATGAAAAGACAAATGTAACCACATCAATCGGAATTAATTAATCTGATTAATTCAGATTGTAAGGGGTTTATTCCTTTTGTAATCCAATTGAGAGCTAGCCTGACAAGCCAGACCCACATCAAGATGTTTGGTCTGGAAACTCACTATTGCCTGGGCTCAATCCGAGGGGCGGGATAAACGGTTGTCTTTCAAACTCCCTCTGCACGCCGTGCACGCAATTGGATATCGCTACAACCAACCAGAGCAACGAAGGTGAAGCAAAGCTTGTTGACAGATTAAACTTTCGACGTATCCGGTCGGTAAAACTCAGAACACACCCTTCTTAAGAATGTCTTCAATGCCCTTCTTTATTTTTTTCTCAGAGAAAAGCTTAACTCCAAGTCTTCCAGAGTAGCGGTCAAAGCTGATTCGAAAGACCGCTGTTCGCCAGTTTCTGTGTTTACTAGAAGCAAGCACACGCAACTCGGACGTCATTATATTAAGCCCCGCCCACCGACTCTATACACGATGTGATTGGCCCGACAAGCGTTTGCCGTTTACAGCTCAGAAGTGAATTGAGAGTTGCTAGATGACACTCGCTACAAATTAGATTTGCTGCCGCTAGGGTGCATCTAGATTTCTAGGCTAATTTAGAGCACATGTAAACACTTGATCAGACTGAATTTAGAGATTAAAAAAGATTAAATCTGATCAGAAGCTTGTGACATATAAATGCACACACCAACCCGATTGCTGAGCCTGATCTCACGGAAATGCGTACAAATAGTAAGAGTATGCAATCTCGTGGAATGTATATGCCAAAATGAGTTTTTTAGCGTGCATATGATACACACTTTATTTTATTTAGCGTTCATGTAAACACTACATTCATATTCAATCAATCAAGAATTAATTAATTCAGATTAAAGCAAAAAATGTCCATGTAAACGTTGTTTAAAGGTGCACTATATAGTATTTTTGCAGTAAAATATCCAAAAACCACTAGGCCGGTGTTATATATTTTGTTCCGTTGAGTACCTACAATGATGTTCCAACTTTTTGTAAATTGTGAGAAAATTGCTATTTTAACTAAGGACAGGGACGTTTCAGCATTGCATTTGAGGGAGTCGCCTGTCAATTGCGTCATATCTGCGCTACCCTCGGTTTCGGCTTTTATTTGGCAGGAGCGCTTTACTCTTAGCAGTGTGAACAAGTGAACGCACGGAGTAATGTCATAACATTGTTTTAAACACACTTAAATGTATCTAATATGATAAACAGAGCTGCATTACCTCAAAATCATAACTGGAAGAGCGGATCAGTGCAGGCGCCCGGTGACTGTGTCCCGTCCCGTCATAATAAAAGTCCCGGTATTTGCGAGGCGGGTATTTGTTTAACAATCGCTCCAGCAGCTGTGCTCAGGTCCACAACACTCGGTCCTGCTCTGCTTTAGACTACAGTAACGTTAATAACCGCTTGCATGAACGTGATTTCTGCCCAAGTCCTATTTTCCACCGGCTGTGATGAGAAGACCACATCTCCCAAGATGCTGCGCTCACACTTTGCGTCATCAAACTACGCATTTGTTATTATATTGTTGAATAGGCGCCCTCCAGTGGACAGAAAGTTGCATAGTGCACCTTTAAATGGTTCTGTTCGTCCTACCTCGCTTAATACATGTGAGCTGATTTGACAGTTCCCAGATCTTTTAATCATGATAACAGATCTAATTTGGTTTTTCAAACAAATTTGCGGATTGATATATCTGGATAAAGGAAAGATTACTGCGTATTCTTGTGTTCCCTGAAGAGGGCTGATGCAGTGATACCGAAACCATGATTAGTAAGTAATAACATTAGTACGTAATACATCTCTCAATCAAGTGGCTGCATATATAGTATTATACACATTAAACACAAAATTATATTATTTTCAAATACATTTTTATATGATTATTTTTCCCAAAATAAGGGACAGCCATTCACCACACCCCATGATTTATTAAATAATAAATAATGAATTGATTATTTCAACAATGACAACTGACACAATTACACTGACATAACTTTAAAGCTACACTGTCTGATATTTTCCCCCATCTAGCAGTGAAAAGGTATATGACCATCAGGGCTGTAACGATACACCAAACCCACGATTCGGTTCGTATCACGATTTTTGACCCACGGTACGATACAAACCTCGATATGGGGGGGACAAAACAGTTTTATTCTGTACAGTATTCTGTAGCCTATTTTGCCGTCAATACCATATATCTGTACTTTAACATGAAGTATAGGGCCTCCTGTACATCAATACCAACAGAAGCGCCGCGTCAGACACGCTTCTGGTGTGCAAAGAAAGAGAAAACGCCACGCAGCCGCCCCGCGGATGACACGCAACAGAAACGACACGCTCACACCACGTTGCCAGCCGGTTGGGGAAGCTTCTTGAAACACTGACGGCAAATTGTGTGGGTCTTGTCAACTACACGATTGCCATCCTTGTTCTTCACCGGGTAGCTGAAATGTTGCCATACTGCTGACTTAAAAGTTGGACCTGGACAGGAAGGATAATTCTGGGAGTTGGAAGGGGTGTGTCACGATTCTGCCTTCTCACATCGCGATGCAGGTTCGTGGACCTGCGTATTGCGATTTCGATTTCATATCGCATATCGTTACAGCCCTAATGACCATCCTGTTAATATTAGTTTCTGTTCCTCTCAATTCCGATTTCGTTTGAACTCCTACGGTGACCGATTTAGTCCAAGATTAACATGGCTTCCAGTTTGACCTCGTCATGAGTGCCATCGAGTGTTAAAACGCGAAAGGCGAAGCTTGAATTTACGGGCATGTCCCTCTTTGGCTAATGTACTTTCAAGATGGAGGGGCAACAAGGCGACCAGCATTCGAACCCTCACCCGTATGTATTTTCAATGGCATATTATAAATTTACGAGAAT
Source organism: Pseudorasbora parva (assembly GCF_024679245.1). Lineage (NCBI taxonomy): Eukaryota > Metazoa > Chordata > Actinopteri > Cypriniformes > Gobionidae > Pseudorasbora > Pseudorasbora parva. The sequence continues at coordinate 36,120,417 of NC_090182.1, read as the reverse complement.
ACTTTATTACTTGAAAGAAGTAAATATACATCAATGAGCACATATATTTTTGAAAGAACTAAGTGTTTTTAGCTAAGAATAAACTAAAAAAGTTACACAGTGTAGCTTTAATTTTTGGGTGAAGTGTCCTTTTAAGGTGTCATTCTGAACCAGTTATCACTTTTCTGACAATTCTGAAATTCAAAAAATGCTTATTTTTTTATTAATTTATTTAAAGCTGCAGTAGGGAGTTTTTAGAAAACGTTGACTTAGCCTGAACATTTTAACAAGCACAACTCACAGGTCACTCCCCCTTGACGGGGAATTCACATCCATCGAGGACTTCGAGGAATGAAACAAATCAAGCAGGGATACTTGAAGCAGAAATCTGGCTAACTCTGCATTGGTTTTTAATCCTTTCAGGACACGTAATGTTAGCTCCCTTCACCTCGGAAAAGCTGCTCCGATCTAATCTTTTCTATCATCGTCATTTGTCTTTCACTGTTTACCCATCTTTATTTTATGAGCAGGTGCCAACTCAAGGAATTGGCAGTTTGGATTGTTTGTCCACCATAAGCAAAGCTGGCACACCAGTAATCTTGAATTTGCCTCATGTGATGTGTTGCATGAGATGAGAGGGGGTTGTGATCAGTGCACACCAGCTCGATTGACACTACTACTCCTGGCTCTGATTGGTTGTTTTTTACCGGGAGCGGTATATTTCTGCAAATGGCAATAGGACCACTGGTAGGAGCCAGAGGAGCTGGATTTTTTGCACAGATTATCTGTCTCATATTCTACTGTAAGGACATAATGACAGGTTTTACAAAAAATATATTTTTATAAAAGTTACCTACTGCAGCTTTAAATTATGATGACTATATTATTTATGTAATTATGTGTCTCATTTTTATATGTGTCCCATCTGTTTTTTAAATGTCATAAATATTTTTTTATGACAGAATGATTTATTGTGCATGGTTAAAAATTATAAATTAACATTAATTAGCCTATAATCTATTAATTAAATTCTAAAAGACGCATTAGAATGATAACTTTTTGTGCTTTTCAGTAGAAATCTAAAGGCACAAGTTGACAAAATGTAATTTACACAACTTAATGAGTAATGTTGACATTTTTTATATGAAAGCTTGCATGTTAATCAATCAATCTATCTATCAATTAATCAACTTTATTTATATAGCGCTTTTACAATGATGATTGTTTCAAAGCAGCTTCACAGTGTTAAACAGGACAATATTGCAACAATATTCTGATTTGGCTGTACAGTTGTTCTGGAGAAAACAGTGATGTTATCAGCCTATTTTAATTTATCAAAGGAGAACTATAATGTATGGCGGAATAGCATTCTGAGAGTACTTCGGCTCGGCGCAGTAAAAAGTCCCGGCTGAAACATCTTCCCTCACATTCCCTCACAATGGCCCTCATTTATCAATCTTGCGTAGAAACTGGTGTATATGTTGGCGTAAGATTATGCTTACACTCCCCTCACCGCCTGATTTATGAAGCTGTGCGTACCTCTGCAATCCAGGTGTACGCAATACTTGCCCTTAATAAATGCGGCGGCTGAAAACGATCGTCATTAGAATAACACGCCCCTATATATTCAAGTCTCCGCCTCCCCCAACGCCCTCATTTTACGCCATGGACAAACAGAAGACGGCAAAAAAGCGAAACTTCTCTGACGTGGAGATCGGGCGCGCTCAATCATCTCACTAGTCCACTAGTCAGGGCACTGATCAGGACATAAGTCAATGGGCTGACTCCCTGATCACTGCCCTGACTACTGAACTATTGAGATGATTGAGACGCGCCCATCGAGACCATCACCAGGGAAGTGGAAAAAAAAACCGAAATTGTTTTATTTGGGAGTTTAAAAAACAAAATGGACACCAATAACGAGTACTGTTAATAGTGTGGAGGTTGAGAAGCGCACTCCAGCAGTTTAAATAGCTGTTTGATAAATTACCATCACTGCATTATTTTACAGCACGTTTTGAAAAAATTAGCATTTAATTTTGTATCACGGCACATGTATTGGGGTGTACAATAGTGATGATGATGTGATGTGGAGTAAGATTCATTCACATTAATAATTACATGACAATTTGTAAGATTCTTCTTATTATTATTATGATTATTATTCTCAATGACGCTTGTTATTTAGAAGAAGAATGTTGTTTTTATTGATTTTATTATTATTTAAAAGAAGAAGGTCATTATTATTTTTTTGTCAGTCTGAATTATTTTAGTCCCAGTCCGTGCGCAGCTGCCGGGCCAGGCGGGGGCCTGAAACGTCAGATAAAGCGCACAGGCTCGCGACTGGAGGAATACATAAATCAAACGCTTTGGTAAAGTCACAAAAATTAAACATTGACGTTCATGTTGCACAAAAATAAACACTGAATGTTGTTGTTGTGGTTTTTAACAGTGGGTCATAATATAGTATATCTTGTCAGTGCGTTTTGTGGTGTTAGGAATTGCTTTTCTGCGCATTTTCTCACTAACTCAAACGTGCGTACACCACCTCCTGAGCTGGCGTAGGATTTGAGCTTGCCGTACGCCAACGTCCATATTGATAAATCTCAAAGTCACCGTGGGTTTGGGTGTACGCAAGGTGTACGCTGGAAATTTGGTGTACGCACTTTTGATAAATGAGGGCCATTGAGAGAGTGAGGGGGAGGTGTGAGGAAAGATGTTTCGGCCGGGACTTTTTACTGCGCCGAGCCAAAGTACTCTCAGAAGTGCTAATCCGCCATACATTATAGTTCTCCTTTTTAATCCGATTAGAGAAGTACAACGTTTTATTTTGTCACCATACTTGATCGTTCAACTATTCGTGTAACTTTATTTAAATAGGGAAAAGATGGAGGTGTTTGGTCTCTATTTGGTACCATAGTGAATGAACTGGGCTTAGTGGGCTAAGCTAAATGCTATCAGATCATCACCGCGCGTCAGAGAGATTAAGTGCACGCACTGAGACGAGAGAGGTATGTAACAACTCGTTTTAGTTAAGGGAATAACATAGTTTAATATGAAAAAGCTGTGAAGTACCACTTTAACAAGATGAACAAAAGAAAGAAAGTAAATAAATAAATAAATAAATAAATAAATAAATAAATAAATAAATACAACATAAAAAAAAACTGTGCATTAAAACATAAAAAAAAAAAGTCTGTCAGCTATTTTTTTGCGCTTTGTCCCACACGTTGGGCTCACATCACTGGCAGTCTGCCTGATTCAACATGTAGGTGAGACAGAGAACTCTGATAAGCTGTTTAGTGAGCGAGCGAGTGCACACGAATAAAAGTAAAAGTAATGAAAGCGAGCTGACCAGTCAAGACAACACAGACAGAAGGATATTTAAATTTAGGTAATCTTACCTGGGCATTCCTGTGCATTCATATTTTGACAACCTGAGCCACCTGGAATTAAAAAAAGTTTCAATTGGGATGATTGATATTCAACAATTTAAGCAAGCGATGCTTTGTATATTTGCAGTTGTAGTTTTGGTTTGACTATATTATATTAATATTCGCTGATATAGTTATATCCTTACATGTATGTACACAACACATGTGCAGGTTGGCAGTCGCCTGTAGTCTTTGCACAACTATTGGACCCAGACTAATCCAATGTGAGGCGACAACCAGAGATGGTCTCATTATTGGAAGATATAAGGGTCCGTGGCTCTATCATTGGAAAAAGTGCAGTGGAAACTTAAATCCTGTGTGCCTTGATAGCCAATCACATTATAGCCTTGACATCATTGAATTTTATTCAGAGTTGTACGTCACTTAATCACTGGTTGCAGATGCCAAAGAAATGAATGAGAAGTACCATAAACAGATTTAATCAGAAATGAATGTTTAAGAGCAAACATATTGAAGATGGGCTGTTGATTCATTAAATGATAAGCTATTTCCTCACAAAAATGGTTTATTCAGCATATTGAAGCCTCTACTCCACTGACTTCCATTCAACAACAACAAAAAAAGAAAAACTGCTTATTTTTCCTTCCCTGCATACCACAAAGCATGTTCAGAACATGAACATATTAATAAGATATATATTATGTTAAATCAGAAGAACATATCAAAACAACCATACATGGGTAGCATTATTATGGATTGTTTAAGGAACACACTAACTTGTTGGGACTTTAGCTTATTCACTGTATATTCCAGAGTTAGATAGGTCCATACTGTCTGATGCACCCACCTCTAGCCTAGCTTAGCACAAAGACTGGATATAAATGGCTCCAGCTGGCCTACTGCTCAATAAGTGCACTGTAAAAAAAAAAAAAGTGACTGACCACATCTACATTTTTCAGTTGGGCGAATTGAAATTCTGTAAATTGATGCAATTTAATTCACAGAAATTCAATTGAGCCAACTGAAAAATTTAGATGTGATCAGTCACTTTTTTTTTGAAGAGGGCGGTCCTTGTGTAGCTTCAGTGCATCAATGGTTAAGAGCGGAACATTAAAAGTTGCGATTTTCTAGACCGATATGGCTAGGGACTATACTCTCATTCCTGTGTAATAATCAGATAACTTTGCTCCCATACCATGGATGCAGCAAGTACAATGATATTATGCAGTGCCTGAAAATAGTCCCCAGCACGCCCTCTGTGCGAGTAGGTTTTCAGTCTTTCATAATGTCTAAATATACATATCCAAATTAAATACAAACTTTTTTTTTATTTTTTATTTTTTAGTTTCACAAGACATAAATTACATTTACAAATAACAATAAAATGCTGCAAATATGTTCTTCTTACACTTGAAATACGATTTACTCCTTTATGTACACACTTCTTTATGGAATTTTATGTACACTTGGAATCTTATGTGCACTTTCACAAATCTTACCCTGCGCATGCAATTCTTTATGGCATCAATTTACCTTCATATGGTTGCATCAGACAGAGTTATGGCATGCATGGAGATGGGAATGGATGGACTTGTCTAACTCTGGGGGATTTGGTGAATAAGCTAAAGTCGCAAAATGTTGCTGTGTTCCTTTAAAGGGAATAAGTGTAATGAAAGGGCAGTTTTGGCAATAGTGAGGAAAGAATATTCAGAACCATATTCAACAAACATCCTAAAACAGTCAAATAAGAATGCAGAATGAAAGTTACTATGCAAGCACTTGTAAAAAAAAAAAAAAAAAAAAAAAAAAAAAAAAAAAAAAAAAAAACATTAAAAACAATTTATTATCTGCATTGTGTGGCAGCCTGTTGTCTCTAATTAGCGTACAATGACTCTGCTCTAATCACTGAAAATAACCCCACAACATAATGAAGAGGTAAATAGTTAATTTTTGACACAAAGAGAACTATCCGAAACAAACCCACTTTGTCAGCCCTAATGAGTTTTCCATTAGTCTTCCAGCACATGTTTACTCTTTCAACTATCTACCTGACACAGGGCCAAGTAAATTAATGCATTGCGCCACGGAATTTTCTTCTTAGCTTCTTTAGACTCAAGTTATCGTTATGTATTTATTTTTATATAGCCCAGTATTTTTTTTTTTTTTTTTTTTGTCACAGTTGAGTTTATTTAGCTTTCATAGACATTCTTTTTTTTTAATATATATTAGTCATAAGTCTTTTCTCACCACTCCTTTGGTCATGTCATTAGAGTTTGCTCTCTTCACCTGTGTTTAACTACCTCATACACTGGCCCTGTCCCAAATGGCACACTTCATGTGCACTTTTGGTCTTGTGGACTTACAATGGCCTCTCTATGAGCGTGTCAGTTAAGTCCACGAGACCACAGTGTGTCCCATTTGTCATTTTAAATCTCAGAAGGGTGCTTGTGAGCGCCCACTTTGAGGTCAATATGCAGCCTCGATGTTCACTTCTGACGAGCCCCCATTGGTGCGGGTTACTCAGCGGACTTCTTCACGGCAGTCAAAGTGGTATTACGCTGTGAAATTGCAGACTCAGCGGAAGACCATGAGGGTTTAGTGTGCCATTTAGGACAGGACCTCAGTCACTCATTGCCCGGTTATTGTACGACAAGTGTGCTTGGCATCGTCCTATTAGCCTGCATTGTGGAATAAGTTTTGGAATTGTAAACTTTGTCTTTATCTTCACAAACACCAAGGTCGTGTTTTGTGTGGTAGTTTAATTGCTGTCCGAATCTACATCTCTGAGTTTTATATCACATCACAATTCACTGTTTTTATCCTTTTTGACCAATGCAGAGCACTGTACAGTTGCACCGCTGTAATTTGGTTGCATTTTATAGATCTGCCCTGCGTCCCAATTTGCATACTATCCATACTAAATAGTATTTGAAAATAGAATTAGTATGTACCAAATCGTAGTATGTTGAAAATGTACCTGGATATCTACAATTTCCAGTGAGAGTTTGAAGTATGGATCAACACACACTCTGTCCCTGTACCAACTGGAAACATAAACCCTGACGGTCTTCCTCTGAGTTCGCTCTTTCATGACGTAATGTTGCTTTGACTGCTGGGAAGAAGTTTGCATCAGTGTGGGCTTAGCAGAAGTGCGCATCGAGGGCACATATCGACCTCAAAGGGGGCGCTCTCAAGCACCCTTCGGATACCTAAAATGACAAATTGGACACCCTGCGGTCTCGGGGACTTAACAAAAACATGCGCACGTAGCCGCCATTGTAAGTCCACAAGACCGAAAGTGCACAGAAATGCTGGCAAGAAATTTACAAGAGCAATATATTATCAGAGCTCAAAAAAATAAAAAGAAGAAAAGCACGTAAACATTTGAAATGTGCCATTATTCCAGCAGAAATTATGTATAGCCACGTTTCGACCACAGGAACTTTACCCAGGAACCAGGAACTTTGGGGTGGTACTCGGTATGTTTAGACCGCAGGAACCAGGGTCTAAATGAAGTTCCGGGTAAATTTTTCCCCTCCAAACGGCCCTGCTTGCGAGGTAGTACTTTTTCAAAGTTCAGGAAATTTCGAGGGCGGGACTTGGGCGCTGAACATGCTGATTGGTTTAGCTCACGCAGCATTTTATTTCATCAGTCATTTGTAAAAGTCTTTTGCGAGGTTCGGTCTGTGTTCAGTAAATATCAGTCTAGTTCTCTGTCTGATGGCGTGCGTTCGTCTCAGCCATCCCACGTTCAATGTCCGTAAAAGCTGATAATAATATACATTGTCATTTTAAATCTAGCTTTACAAGCTTTCTGAATATGCTTGTGCTCTTTTCTGTCGTTGTTAATTACCTCTTTAGTAAACCTAACGTTATACATAACCAACAAAAGCAGCACAGCTTGAATCTCTTCCATACTCGTTATTCATTTTTTTTACAGTCACCATGTAAACGACCTGACCGATTACTTTTAAGTGTGCGTCCTTACATGACATGACAGCGCTCATGTTGACAAGAGAGGAAAGTTCATTTTTCTGAGGGGTAAACTTTTTATTTCGTAAGTTATGAAGATAATGTTGGAATAATGACACAGCGTATATTGCCCCATGCAGTTTTTACTTTAACTGCGCCTGACAGAAGATTTTTTTTTTCTTTCTGAGATTATTATTACACTTTACAACAGATAAATAGCTTATAATACTGTATTAGTCCTGGTGGCCGTTAAGAGTTGCTATGGCTACAGTTAACACATTCCAGCTGCTGGAGAAAACAGCGTTGACATTTTTGATGCGGCAGATAAAGTGCATGTCACAAAATTATTTTGCGATTGAAAGTCATCACATGTAAACACCAGATCGGTTTAGAGTTAATGTCTCATGTAAACAGTCCACTAAATCTTTCAATCGGTACAAAAAATGTCATAATTTTTTGTTAATTTTTGCGGTTACGCAAAAATGATTACTGTCTGTCAATGACTTGGAGGAACAGTCGCGCGCAGTCGTCATCGGACTAATTTGCCTAATCTTCTCTGAACTTTAGATCGCGGTCGAAACGCAGACAGTTGCAGGTCTGGGGGGGGGGTCCTGTAAAAAAGTTCCTGGTACAAATTGTTCTGGGTAATTTTGGTGGAAACGGGGCTTATGTTAAAGAGTTAGTTCACCCAAAAATGTAAATTCTGTCCTCATTTACTCTCCCTCAAGTTGTTCCAAACCTGCATGAATTTCTTTCTTCTGCTGAACACAAAGGAAGATATTTGGAAGAATGTTTGTATATATTCTGATTTTGGCTCAAAAGCTACTTATATACAAACATTCTTCCACATATCTTCCTTTGTGTTCAGTAGAAGAAAGAAATTCATGCAGGTTTGGAACAACTTGAGGGAGAGTAAATCAGAATTTTCATACCCTTTAAAATAACTGCAGCATTATGTATGCAGCTCATGTAAATAAGAGGCTGTATTAAATGTATTAACTGTTTAAATAATAATGAGGATATTATTTTCCTATTATTAAATCTCCACCATGAATAAGTCACCATCTGAATGCACAATGTAGTTTTATCACTGAGATGGCATGCAAATGTTTTTTACAGACTTCAACATGAGAAACAATTACCATCCGAATAGGGCTTAGGTCACTATTTTCTTTAGTGTGCTTTGCATCTACCTGTTCATTTGCAATCTGGAATTATATTATTAAACTTTGAGCTTTGGAAGTATAATCATCGTCTTATTTGGCCTTCCTGCAAACACATGTGACGCATTTCTTTGTAACTGTGTATCAAAAATCTATGTGGCATTTCCAAGTGGTGGGAAACATGAATCAATTAAATGAACCCGACTATGACACATGGTGAAGCACTAGCAAAATACTCCCAATAAGGACACGCAGGTAATTTTTTTGCTAATTGAAGGCAAAGAAAAAGGTGAGACATGAATATCATAATATATATATATATATATAATACTTAAATATAAAACAATACTTAAATATAATATATAATATACATATATATATATATATATATATATATATAGAGAGAGAGAGAGAGAGAGAGAGAGAGAGAGAGAGAGAGAGAGAGAGAGAGAGAGAGAGAGAGTGTCATGGTCTGTTGATCTACAAATGATCAAATATGGCTGTAAAAAAAATAATCTGCATTGTTTATCCTTTTGATCATTTTTTTTTTTTATCACAAAAATCCAACCTTTTATTTAAGTAAAATAATTGAACATGGGAGGTAAATCACATTATAAAATAAACGCTTTTCTCTAAAACACATTGGCCACAATTGTTGGTACCCCTAGAATTTTAAATGAGTAAAATATATCTGAAGTATATTTACATTAATATTTACATTTTTTAGCACACCAAGGTGACAAGGAACATGTAATTGTCCAGCTAGGATGTCTTGTTTCACAGAAGTATAAATATAAGGAGGCATAAAATCCAAATTCATTTTTACAATGAGTGAAACCAAAGAATATAGTTCTGATGTGCAGCAAAAGATTGTTGAGCGTCACAAAATACAAAGACTCTCCAAGGATCACAGATGCAGAATCGCAGAGATTAGTTGAGTCTTGGGGTCAGAAAAGCCCCCCCCCCCCCCCCCCCCCCAAAAAAAAAAAAAAAAACAAACAAACAAACACCTATCACCACATGTTGTTTAGGAGGGATTCAAGAAGAATTCTCCTCGCTCATCTTTAAACAAACTCCAGCATATTCAGTTGTCAGACACGACTGGAAAGTCAAAAGGGACCTGGTTCTGTGGTCAGATGAAACTATAAAAAAGCTTTTTGGCAGCAAATCTACCAGATGGGTTTGGTGCAAACAGGGATAAAAAGTACCCCATAGCTATGGCTAAAAATACCACTGGATCTTCTTATTGTTGTAGGCCTTTTTTTTGCTGGAGGTCCTGGACATCTTGTTCAGATACATGGTATTATGGATTCTATCAAATACCAAAAGATAAAATATCTAAACCTGATGTAGATTTATAATGGGCTTATAATGGGTTGGATCTCCCATTGGGACAACGATCCAAAACAAACATCAAAATCAATACACAAATGTGTCACTGAGCACAAAATGAATAGTATATATATAATATTATATAATATTATATAATACACACACACACACACACACACATATATATATATATATATATATATATATATATATATATATATATATATATATATATATATATATATATATATATATATATATATATATATATATATATATATATATATATATATATATATATATATATATATATATAACAATTCTGGCCAGGCCAGGCTTTGTGGGAACAAGGCTGGCTGCAACTCAGGAGGTTGTCCAAACCCAAACCACCAAATACACCAAATCAAAAACCATGTACACACACCAAAGGGAACTTGTGTAGACACAAACAGCACACACTACCAGATAAAAGCAGCTACCCTCCCCTGAGTCATCACTGGTTCCTGGAGAAAGAAAAAGAAACACACAATAACCAAGGACTATAGAGAAATTTTAACAAATTGCACAAAAAAAAGTAATAATAATAATTACATTTACAGACACTGCCAGTTTATATACATGGCACATATATGCACTGCTATACATGGATGTGGGATTTAAGCAAACAAAAGGATTTTATATATATATATATATATATATATAATAATGAAACATTACTGATAACAGCTTTCAAATAAATAAAAACAGTCTCAATACATGGCTATTTATGAATGATTATTCATTATTTTTAGAAGCAGAGTGTGCAGTCATGACATCTGCCAGCAGAGGCTAACGGGGCCATGCTAACTAGCCAGCTCTTGACCACTTGAAAATACCTCCAACTCTTCCATTTCCACTGATGTTTCCACTGTCTGCATAAAGTAAATAATCAATCCGGATCACAACACGCTAATATAGACACACTTTAGGGCCCTTCCATATGATGAAGCGAGCCAAGTTTGAAATAATCAGTCTAATTAGATTAGGCCATATTCCTGTGGGCTGTTCTGAGTGATGTCAGAATGCCAGGGATGACCTTGGGGAGTCTGTGCTCCAGACCTTAAATGACAGATGACGGAGTGGGTGGTTTTGTGTGGTGATCAATGCTGAATGCAGATGAGCTGGCAGTCCGGAAGGCTCTTTCGGTTCCCTGGGGAGGTTCTAGGTTAGACACCAGGGAAAGATCAAAGGCTTTTGGGGAACTGACATTGATTTGTGTGCCTTCCAAGGAGTCTGGATTTGGCTGGTTAGCATGATCCAGTTAGCCTCTGTTGGTCGATGTCGATAACTACACTACCCTGGGTGAAAAAGCATCTTTCCCTACTGGCAGCCATTGACAGTAGACGTCTTGAATATCTAATAATATTATAAAAGATTATTTAGTGACTCATTTTTGGAGGGCTCGTCTTAAACGCATTTAATGCATTATTGTGGCGCCATCAGCTTTAATGTTTTTTTTGTTTGTTTTTTTGTGTAAATTTTGGCTCCAGAGCAATTAGTCACATGGCAATAAAATAATAAATGCAAAAAAGGGGTACTTTAGCGCTGGGAAGATGAATCGTGTATTTAAACTGGGTCATTAATGTAGTAGAAATGTGAAATTATTTTTTAATTTGGTGCCTTCTAGACTGAGAAAAGACAGAAAATGTATTTGTGTCTCATTGGGATAAAAGACAAAAATTATCAGAATGCTTCGCTGCCCTGTGAGGCCATTCCCAAAGCCATCGCTACTGGATTACTGTGACTGAGTTGGAGAACAGAATCTACAATTAAATACTCATTGGTGAAAGAGTACTGAAAAAGCATACTCACATAGAAGTGCTGTTACTTGTCAAAAAATGTAGTTTAAGTAGAGTAAAAGTACCTGTGCTAAAAACTACTCAAAGTAGGAGTAAAAAATTGCCATTTTAAAAGTACTCAAGTGTAGTCAGTATTTCAATATTTCTTTGACTATTTCTTTTTTTTTATTTTTTATTTTTAGCTGCTAGCACTAAAAATACAGCCATGTGATATTTGAGAAAGCAATTAATAATCTGGTAACATTTATAACAACCATTCTGTAAAACCATCTGAGGTTTTCTTGTGGTTAATTAAAAAAGGTGGCAAAGTGTTGTACATTAACAATTTAACGTAAAAAAGCAGAGTTCTTTCTTTTCAAGCTGCATTCATAACTGCTTTAATTTCAATGGATGTTTTCTCTTTTAAAAATACACTTAAGAAATCAGAATCGAGTTACTCACAATTTTCATCACTGATTATTTTTGCTTGCAATTAAAAAATAAATATGATTTAAATATGAAATATGGTTTTATGAAAGTTATTTGCTATATATACATGGGCTACAATTTTAAATCGGCATGTGAGAACACATGACATTAAAATATGCACTTCAATAAGCTGACAGCTGACAGAGAGCAGGTTAATGCGTTTACATGTTAAACGAATTTGATGTATGGGACAAAGTGACGATCGGTTAATGATCAGCGCATCCTGGAGTGTCTGCTGAGCCCGTGTCATTCGGTGTCTCCTCTGAATTTGCCTCACCTCCACGTCATCTTCAGTAAACCCGTCTCCGGCGCGATGACTCCGATCCTTCAAATATTCATATTTCAGAAATGTTGAATATTCCAATCTAATATGATTTTTGACCTGTAAGGTTGCCAGATTAATAATCATACACTGTTTGTCAATAGGCCAGAGGAGAACTGGCACCCCGACTGGGCCTGTTTTTTTCCCAAGGTTTATTTTTTCCCAAGGTTTATTTTTCTCCATCATGCCCTGATTGAGGAGTTTTGGTTCCTTGCACTGTTGCCTTTGGCTTGGCTTGCACATTTATAGACACATTTTTTTCCCAAAGTCATTCAACTAAATATCCAAATAGAAATAATTTATTATGTCTTAGTTAGTTGTATAAACTATAATACTGATCTGTCAACATTGCCGCTGTAGCTGTATACTGTATAGCCAAATCAAATTTTGTTGCAACATTGTCCTGACTCCTGTTTAACACAGTGAAGCTGCTTTGAAGCAATCGTCATTGTAAAAGCGCTAAATAAAGTTGACTTACCTTAACTTGACTGCTTGAGCCTGCCCACATGGACGTCTGTGCATGCTACTGCAAAAAATAAAAGCTGAAATGGGAATGCCCTAACCATGGAACTATTGAGATGAATGGGAATGCTAACCCAAACGAAACAAAAATATATTGCAGTATATTGGAAAATATCATGTAATACATTAGGCAATATATTCACATATATGGGATTTAATATTTATATTCGCCAATATATTGCAATATATGAAAGCAACAATCATTTGTATATTTTGCAATATATTACAGGAATATATAATATATTGTATAATACCATCAATATATTATTCCATGTATTTACAATATATTATAATATATTTTGAAGTAATATATTGGTAAATATATTTTCCTTTCATAAGTGAATGGTTATCGTCATTTAGGTATTAGGTCTCTTTGGTTCCCTCTTTTTTTAAGTGCATTTGCTGGACATCCTTCATTATTATGAAGGGATTTAGTGAATTAAAGTAATTATTATTTGATGCTTTGGAACTTGCAGTAAAATATTTGAAATAGTGACACTAAGCATTTTCACATGCAAGGCTTTGTGCCATATATAACATTTCAAAGAGAGATCCCATGAAAGAATATAATCTAAGGAAAGTTCTGACCCAAAGGAAACATCTTCTGAAAAGTTCCCTGAACGTTTGAGCCAGAAAAGCATCTAAAAGCTGGCTTATGCCTGCTTCATAATCTGGTAATGATTTGATCCCTGGTGCTGGATTCTTTAAATATCCTGCTAAAGGCAAGAGAAATAATGCATCGGAGCGATTACTGCCAGCCACGTCTTATCTGCTATTAGACTCCTTAGCATTTGGGGCCGTAAATAATCCAAGCAGGCTATGTTAATCATGACACCTTAAGACATCAAAGATATAGATTTCAGTTGTCTTCATTTGCTATGCTTTCTTAAGCTAGCATGGAGAATAATGTGCTAGAGGCATAACATCCAGGCATTGCCGGAAATTGCTAAAGCAAGCAATCGCAGGCGGATTGGCGAACGCTGGATACAATGGAGGTGAAAATGTGCAAATCTTCTATAGAGTAATGGAGGATGTCAATTCATACTCAAATAGAATGTGACACGTGTGGTAAGTGCTGGTGAGGGGGATATAGTGCTCGAGGCTTTTCACTGTGTCTTTGGCAATTCTCCAGGCAATGCAGCCAAGCCCGGAAAGGTAATGCGCTTAGTGCTCGAGTTGCACCTTCCATGTAATCAGAAAATTAATTTTTTTCTTCTTCTTCAAACACCTTTTTTGGAAGCATGATAAATTATTAGGATGCAGTTAAAAAGCACTCCTTCAAAGTGTCATTTTCATAATAAATCAAAGATTTGATTTTTATTTGGGGTTATAATACCATGCAACATTATATAACACAGATATTTGATGTTTAAGTGTTTTTAATTTACCATAAAAATGCACACCGAGGCTGCATTTAAAAATGTATATATAATGTAATGTATATATATATTTTATATATATATATATATATATATATATATATATATATATATATATATATATATATATATATATATATATATATATATATATATAAAACAATGTCAAATAAAATTCCCTGTGATGAAAAAGCTGAATTTTCAGCATCATTATTGTTACGATCACACCAGGCTCTCGGTCACACATCCGACCGTCACAGTCACCAGAATACTGAACATGAACAACATTTCCCATCATCCTCCCAGGCACTCAGTTACACACAAATGACACTCATCAGACCTCATCACAGGCTCTATAAATAGAGCATACATATAATTTTTATTTATTTATTTTAGCATAAATGTAATCACTCTCACTATTAATCAAATCAACTATTTTGATAGTTTTGATGGAGGCCCAGGATGCTTTGATAGCGGCCATAAGCTCATCCAGAGTGTTGGGTCTTCCGTCGCTCAACTTTCTCTTCACAATATCCCACAGATTCTCTATGGGGTTCAGGTCAGGAGAGGTATTGAGCACAGTAATACCATGGTCAGTAAACCATTTACCAGTGGTTTTGGCACTGTGAGCAGGTGCCAGGTCGTGCTGAAAAACAAAATCTTCATCTTTATCACGTCACTTTACCACGTGACAGCAACAAGCAGGCTCCTCATTGGTTAACGCGGCGTGAATTGATGCCAAAGTTAACATTTTCCAACTCGGGCGTAGACGCGAATTCGCTTGAATTCGCAAACGCGTGAATGCGCAAAAAGCACCCCTCGTGCAAGACGCTCAATTTGTGTGATTCGTGCGAACTGGACGCGCAAATGAGGAGGAATCGCGCCCATCACGCCGCGCGAAAGGTCTATCGTGCCACAGGACCTCCAGACGTGCGTCAACATGCCTTTCCATTGAATTAACATGGAAATCATTCGCCCCAGACGCTCTATTCGCCTTCGGTGTGAACGTACCTTAAGGTAATACAAACATAACACTTCATTATGTGAGGTATTTATACTCCACTGAAAACTTAATTATGTATATTATATTGCATTTCTGTCAATAGATCATCATACTACACACTGCACCTTTAATGCATTCTTGCTGAGATTAATAGTTAATTTATTTTTCCTCATTTCTTTTTTAATCTCACTTACCCTTACCTTACCTTTTTGAATGGTAGTTTATAAGTAAATATTACACAGCAGAAACACTTTGTCCAAAACCAAGTCAATATTTACTAATTAATTAGTATAAATACACTTATATTTTTAATTCATTCATTAATTTGTACTTTTTATAATTCTTTTTATAAGATCTGCACAGTGCATTCTGGGATTGGCCCTCAATAAAGGATGCTGCCTCAGAGTTTGACGAGGTCTCTTTCGAGGCAGTGTAATTGCGATCCCTGCTCTTTGGAGGGCCTGTGATGCTGTCGAATGCTGCCCTTGTAGGCAGATTACTAGCTTTTGGAAGACAACAGCGATCTTCCGTCTGTGCTTGACAGAATCCCGTACCTGTCACGTAGGATAGATTAGACAATTGCTTGTGCTATCCTTTTGTGAGCAGTCCATTTTCTACTGTTACAGGTATAATTATAATCACAATGAAAATAGGCAGAACCCCTACCGCGGCACTCTGAGGAGGCCAATGATGGTAATTAAGTAATGAGCTTGGTAGAGTTGCTCTTATCCACTGTCTCCTCTCCAAGTTCACAGTGACCTATTTAACTTTTGTTCCTTCTCCTTGCATCCTGGCTTATTTGCATAAGGTAGTGTGTCAATGGGCCTCATTAATACATTCATTAATGTCAGGAAAATCTAATTTAGAGAGCTGAATTATTTAGGATCCCAAAGACACCCACCCACTCTACACTCCTGTGGATGGCCATGCGCTGAACAATACATATGCCCGCTGTCTATATGAGGACTGCACCGCAGATATCAGCTCATCTGACATGTATAATGTGTAATTATATATATTTTGTTTGTGAACCAGCTTGTGATGATGGTTGTTTATCATATCCAAATGTTAAGCTTCACATAATTGCCAATGATGATTTCTGTGGACAGTATAGCCTACGCAAAACTACGATTTAGTACAGAAGGCAAAAGGTCAGGAATTATTCACAATACAAACGTCCTGTGACATTTCAGCTTTGGGAAACTGACTGGCATAAATAACAGTTTATTGAGAAATGATCGAGTTGCCTCTGGTCTTCTTTCTAGAGTTTGAAAATACTTCCATTACAAGGACTGTAGACCCAATTATTGTTTTAGGGTATTAGTGTTTTTAAATGAATGCTGCTCTTCCATTATGTGTTGTTTCATCTGAGTGACTTTGAAAATGACAATGCAACATGTACCATTTAAAGCCAGTCTGATCTAAAGGGAAGCAGATTGCCTTTAAATTTGCAGCAGCGTGTAAGTGTCTGTACTTGCTATACATAACGTGGCAAGGATAGCATCATGTAGATAATGTAACTAAGATGCATATTTAATGGAACTTAGAGTGATATGACTAGATTGCAGTTTGAGCTGGGATGAGAGGAAGAGAAGTTTAAAAAAATGCAAAATGCAGGTCAAAGGCTGTGCAACCAAACATAAACAGTTGCATTATTAATTTGGCTAATTACACATAATGTAGACATGTAGAACACATTGTTTCTCAACTGATTAAACTTGATTCTTATTGTTTCACAACATAATTCATAACCTTGTTTTCCGATACACTTTAAAGAAAATTATGTAGTTTAAAGAACTACAATTATCAGTTTAAACAAATTATGCTGTTACTATAATATACACTCTAATACATCATGCAATTGTATAAAATTGTATAGTTATAATTATTCAAATTATAGTGAACAATCAAAATATAATACACAATGTATTAAGTGTATTATTATATAAACTTTCATTGGAGGAACAGAAAAGCTCTCGGACTAAATATAAAATATCTTAAACTGTGTTCCGAAGATGAACAGAGGTCATACGGATGTGAAATGACATTAGGGTGAGTCATTAATGACATAATTTACATTTTTGGGTGAATTAACCCTTTAAGGGATGAGAATTGAGCACCTGCAAAGATTTAAATTACTGTGAGGAGGGATTGAGTTCATGTATCTAATTCTGAGGAATCAGACACAGAAAAAGTGTAGTCTGATGCTGAGCTCCGTCTGGATAGCAGTCTTGAGTTGTTATTATTTCTGTAAACCTCCATGGTAAGCTGACCTGAGTGTATGACGTAGCACCAGAGATTTTCTTATTATTGGGTAGATGAGAGGATAATGGCTAATGGCTAACTTGGATCACGTGTGGCACCTTTCAGACTATCGTGTAATGGCAGTGACAGTCAGTAACAGTTTACAATAATCAGTTTCTTGTGGATGAGCTCATTGGTCTTGCAAATAAATGTTCTACATTTGGTGTTATACCACTAGTAAGCGTACAGAAGGACTGCATTTGTGGAATGTTTGTGGAATGTGCTTTACTGAGCAGAAAAAGAGTTGAAATTTCTCGCAAAGTTCACTGCAGGGCGCATTAAACCACATGTAAGAGTACACTAAAAACTAGGGATGCACCGAAATAAAAATTATTGTCCGAAACAGAAAAAGAGGAAACCAAGGCCGAAAACCGAAACACAGAAAGAAATTATGCCAATTATTAGTAATTGTAACCAATAGTGACCATTGCATTTATGGTTATGACTGTGTAACTTTACTAAAAATCAAGGCATTGCAATTGCATAAATTAATATTAAAAGTTTTAAATAATAAATCAATTACAAATTATGCATACATTTATTTAGCACATTGCAACAATGCACAGTATAAAATAAAATTCAAACTAAAATGTTTAACTTTATCTCACTCATGTGTACATTAAATAATAATGTACAGGTACTGGCCTGCAGAAAGGTACAGAAATTTAATAAAGTAATCAAATGTAAAATAACAATCAAGAGCAGTGAGTGATGTCCTTTTGTTTGACATTAAACAAAGCAGTAAAGGCTACTGCCCCTTTAAGACCTAATGCAGGGATATGCTCGTCGTTCTCGACTGTATACAGTTCACTTAAGGCATATTCCGACTATGTCTGCTAGAAGATGGACATTTTGACATACTTCTTGTGTGAGTTTGTCCGTTTAATCGCAAGACTTGAAAGAGAACTCAATATTTGTGCGCTGAGACGTGTGCGCGCTCTTGGATGATGCACAGATAAATCTTCTCGAGTCCTCATTCGCGTCTTCTGGCTCTACACGCGTTTGATGACGGTGAAACTAACTGGTGATATTTGGACATACTGTTGTAGTGTATCACTGAGGAGCTAGCACATCGACAGAAACGTAAAAAAAAGCATTATTTTCAAGTTACAACCCATATTAAAGATGCATCATCAGATATGAGATGAACCACATACGTACACACCGCGGATGTTGCTTTAGAAAAGCACATGCAGGTCACGGTTTCTGTTTGCATCATCACATTTCGGCCTTATTGTTTCGGTGATAAAAGTCTTTAATTTTTAAAAAGCCAAACATTTTCAGTGGATCCCTACTAAAAACTTCATTGTAATTTAATACATATTTAATTCATAAATTTGTTTGGATTGTTTTACCTTCATTCATTAAAAAGCATTATCATCATCTCCTTGCAACATGTCCTCCAACCAATACGCCTATAGGTCGTTTGTCACTTCCTTGTAATACGACACATTGGAGCGTTTACTAAAGTTGCACCTCTATCGACAATATTTTAATTATTTAAATACGACGCACAGGAGCATTTTTTAAAGTTGTGATCCTACTTACAGCAGGACACTTTCATTTTAAAGCATTTTACCCTTTTATCTGCATACTATTTCAGGTTTTGCATAGCTCAGTTGGTAAAGCATTGCACTACACAACAACATGTGATCATGCGATCATGAGTTCAAATCCAGGGAACACATGTGCTCATAAAGTGTGTATGCTCTATAAATCACTCGGTAGGTCTAGGGATGGTGTGGGTGTAGTTTTAAATAAAAAAATGACAAATGGTGGTAAAAAGTCCACATTTTGCATTTAATTTACACACATTTTGATTGGTAAAGAGTAATGCGTTATTTCATGACGTCAGACGTAATTGTTATTGTTACGCCAGCTAGAGGGCGAATGACTTTAAAACATAAATAAGGTGCTTGAAAAACGACCTATAGTCGTATTTTTTGTGGAGGACAGTTTGTCTCCTTGGCTACTGTGCTTGAACCAGAGCATTGCTAGGCCTCCTCTAACTATAGAAAACTGTTCTGTTAGAGGTCTCTGCCCCCCTGAGCTCCACTCGATATTGTCAAGCTCCTTGCTCTATGATTAAGCCTCCTTAGCCGCGTTTCCACCACAGGAACTTTACCCAGGAACCAGGAACTTTGGGTGGTACTCGGTGGGTTTTGACCGCAGGAACCAGGGTCTAAATGAAGTTCCGGGTAAATGTCTCCCCCTCCAAACGGCCCTGCTCGCGAGGTAGTCCTTTTTCAAAGTTCAGGAACTTTCGAGGGACTTGGGCGCTGAACATGCTGATTGGTTGAGCTCATGCAGCATTTTATTTCAACCGGTATTTTTAAGTATTTTGCGAGGTTCGTTCTGCGTTCAGTAAATATCAGTCTTGCTCTCTGTCTGATGGCGCGCGTTCGTCTCAGCCATCTCACGTTCAATGTCCGTAATAGCTGATAATAATATACATTGTCATTTTAAATCTAGCTTTACAAGCTTTCTGAATATGCTAGTGCTCTTTTCTGTCGCTGTTAATTACCTCTTTAGTAAACCTAACGTTATACATAACCAGCAAAAGCAGCACAGCTTGAATCTCTTCTATACTCGTTATTCATTTTTTTACAGTCACCATGTAAACGACCTGAGCGATTACTTTTAAGTGTGCATCCTTACATGACGTGACACATGTGCCGCGATCATGTTGACAAGAGAGGAAAGTTCATTTTTCTGAGGGGTAAACTTTTTATTTCGTAAGTTATGAAGATAATGTTGGAATAATGACACAGCGTATATTGCCCCATGCAGTTTTTACTTTAACTGCGCCTGACAGAATTTTTGTTTTTGTTTTTTCTGAGATGATTATTACACTTTACAACAAATAAATAGCTTATAAAATACTGTATTAGTCCTCGTTGCTGTTAAGAGTTGCTATGGCTACAGTTAACACATTCCAGCTTGTGGAGAAAACAGCGTTGACATTTTTGATGCGGCAGACAAACTGCATGTCACAAAATGATTGCGATTGAAAGTCATCACATGTAAACACCAGATCGGTTTAGATAACGTCTCATGTAAACAGTCCACTAAATCTTTCAATCGGAATGAAAAAAAAGTGTGCTTGTAAACGGGGCTAGTGTCGCGCAAAAATCGCGCACAGTCCTACATCACCAGATTTCTCTGCCTAATCTTCACGGAACTTTAGATCACGGTGGAAACGCAGACAGTTGCAGGTCTGGGGGGAGAAAAGTTCCTGTAAAAAAAGTTCCTGGTACAAATTGTTCCGGGTAATTTTGGTGGAAACTGGGCTCTTGACGGGTGTAGTGCTGAGGCCACCATCCCCTTAGGCTCTATGTGACCCTCCTTGGCTACTGCAAGAATTCAGATTCAAGGGGAATCAGAATACCAAATCCTGACTGGACGATAGGAGGTGCTGTGGATGGAGAAGGGTAATTAGCTCCAGGAAAACATGATAGCTGCTGATAGTACCAAAGGAGCTTAAATATTTATGCTGTAATAGACATTATATTCCTATAGGTAAACGTGATCAGCTGACAGTCAGCTGATACGAGTTTGACTAACAACACCTGCTAGAACTGACGCTATGCTGGCTTGTTGTGTTTACACTCATACTTGCCAGAGGCATTCCCCATAACTCCCTCTAGGAGATGTGATGTCTATTTCCTGTTCTCAGGGCATGCGTAACCTGAGACGCTTTGTAAATAGGTGACACACTGTTTCACCATGTAAATAGGGAAAGGAAGGTATGGAGGTAAGCTCCCCTCCATGCAATTAAGAACATCAGTCTTGTGCACAGATGTTATGCTTGTGAAGTTCCAACATTGCTCCCAAAATAACAATCTCCAAATTTGAAAGAACTTACTTCAACTGCAATGTGTGTTCTATGAAGCATGTTTGTAGTATGAATGAAATCCAGACATACTGCAGTCAACATGCTGGCATTTTTATGTGACCAAACCTGCCATTCACAGCTGCTCATGTAGCCTCATGGGATAGTAAAGTGTTCATTGATTGCATACTTAAGAATTCCAGCGGAATATAGTACTGAAGTACATATTTGGATGTGGGGCTAGTTAAACATCAGATGGTCTTAGTGCAGCCTGGAAGTGCATGAGACATTTTTGTCATTATAATGAGGATCGAAAAAGAGAGAGAGAAGGATGATTGCACCAGTATATTTCCTTTTCAACTAACTGAACAGCCACAGCGTTTTGACTAGCCCCGTGATGCTCCTTCAGCCATGTCAAATCCCAGGGTTGCCCATATGTGCATTTATTGTGGTGCTATCCGTGGTGCTGAAAGCCAAAACCTGTGTCCACTGGAGCAGGAGTAAACTGCGCTGAGGCCTCACATAATGGAACTCGGTATAAACACAATCATTTAATTTCACAGTGTTTAAGTCAGGTCACCTTTATTTCTATAGCACTTTAACCACTTCAGTTCTGCACCCACTTGGACCCACCCCATTATCATCATAATCTTTTTAAAAAATCTATAACTCGCGCACCACAAAACTAGACATAAATGGTATCATTTGAAAGATTAGAACCTCA
Organism: Pseudorasbora parva; assembly: GCF_024679245.1. NCBI lineage: Eukaryota > Metazoa > Chordata > Actinopteri > Cypriniformes > Gobionidae > Pseudorasbora > Pseudorasbora parva. Next base: position 36,098,184 of record NC_090182.1, on the reverse strand, counting down.
GCTTTCTTAAAAACCCAACAGCTTCTGCATTTATATTACATAGAAGAAAATAATACGGTCTGAATTCATGCAAATGATATAAAATGTCATAACACACCTAAAATAGACAAGTCATATATCAAATTAAAGCTATAGGCCTCAGGAATATCGCTGAGCATTTAATTTCACCGATCCAATAATTTACAGTATATTTATCATCAAAAGAATCACAAAGATGGAAATGACAACTTTGAACATGCAAACACATGAGTCATATTCCTGTTCAGATCACAAAGTCGTTGTAAAGCTACTAGCCTCAAACGCTATATCAGCTTGTTCCTTAGGTTGTTTGCTTCAAAATGAGACTATTTTTACATGTCTGTGAGCAAGCATGGCCAAATGACACTGTAATATGTCACCGATGTCCAGATCAAAACATGTGATGCAGACAAATACTCTTATTATTGCTAGTTTTGATTTTCAATGTAAGCCACGATTTTTGATTATGTCATCACATTGCATCAGAAAAGCTGAGAATCTCAGCTCTTTATAGACATGTGGATCATGATTCTAGATCAATCAGAGACCGAGATCTCCCTTTACAAAGTTGAAGAGGCGGAGCCTTCTTTTCGATTTCCTCGTGGCCAGTTTACGTCAATGGAGATGTAGGAGTTATTAGATACTTTGGCCAGATAAATCTCAATAACTTTTGTTTGCAAGGAGATATCAAGAAAATTATTTTCCCCCTGTTTAGTGCCAATTTATAGAATCAACAGAAACTTCCAAAAAGCTTGGAGACCAAAATGATTAAAAAAATATAGATTTTTAAATAACAAATTAATTAAAAATAAATCAAAATATGTATTTTTTTTATATGTTTATCATAAGATTGTGAATAGATACAATAGAATATATGCAATATTCCACCGCTGTGTTAAAATGTAGAGTTTTTTTTTTTGTAAAATAAGACCATTTTTATCAATTTAATGTATGTGGGTAGGGCACTCTTTTAAATTCAGATATTCATAATTCTCAAAAAAATTGCAAAATGTGCTGCAGAGCTGAAGTGGTTAAACAATATACATTGTTTCAAAGCAGCTTCAACAGGTGATAAACAGAAATAACAGAATTGATAATGCAAACTTCATCAAATATGAGATACATTACAAACAATAGCGTAATTATTTATCTCAATTCCATTCAATGTTGATTCAGTTCAGTTCAATAAATGTGTAAAGTTAAATTTAGCTATAAACAGCTCTACAAACAGCAATATTATCATTATTCAGCTCTAACTTCTTTTAACTCTTTCACAGCCAAACACAGAATTTTCCATTATTTGTGAGGAAACGCTTCCAGGCCAGAAACAGAATTTTCCTCAAATAAAGATTCAAACTGTTATGAATCAGTGTATCGATTCATGATTCGGCTTGCGTGTCAAACTGCCATACCGCTGAAATCACGCAACATTGGCAATCTGAATCATGAACTGATTCACAATTCATAACCGTTTGAATCTTTATTTGAGGATTGAAAACAAACAGGTAATAGATGACAATGCTGGATAAAGTTGTAGTTTTTGTGATTTTTGAACCAAAATGTATTTTCGATTCTTCAAGAGATTCTAATTAACTGACTGATGTCACATATGGACTACTTTGATGATGGGTTTATTACCTTTCTGGACATAGACAGTAAAGTGTGCATACACTTGCATATGCTCTCGGACTAAATATAAAATATCTTAATGATTTAAATTACCTTTTTGGGTGAACTAACCACTCTCACACAAACTTCTTCTCCAGTCCAGAGACATGATAACACATACTAGAAACCATATTGGCTCCATCTGAATTCTGCACAGAGTTTTATATTTTAAAGTGATATGGAGGAGGTTAGGAGGATAAACTGTTAATTGGCTTTACCGAGCTAAAAAGCCCTGGCTGGGCTGTGATTGAACAAAACGCTTTTGGCTATTTTTAAAAATGGGAGTAGTTTTTGGGTGTGGCACTTTAACGTTTCCCACGTTTATTTTGTAGGTCTCTTAAAGGGGTCATATAATAGTACATGCACTTTTACAAGTTGATTGTATGTAAATGTGTGTTGCCAGTGCATGTACACAACCATCCTATAATGATAAAAATCCATCCAGTGTTTTTTTTAATCTCCTTATAAGTTTTCTCCTGTCTCAAATCGAGCCGTTCGGACACCTCTTTAAGGTAAAAAAATGTTTTAAAAACGGTGGTCAGCACGAAGCAGGTTTTGCTAAGAAGCTGCTCCTGAAAAAGAGATCAGTAACATACCAACTATTTGTGTTTCTGCTGCCCCTCCAGAAGAGGTGAGTGTAGTTTGAAACGTGTGCACGATTCATAATGAATCCAGCTAAATTTTCCAGGTAAGTTAACTTACATTACAGCAGGCTTTTTATGTATGATGTTCTCATTATAATTCATAATTCCATGTTTAATGAACAACACATTAGGGTTATTGTGTTATTACAAACTGTGTACGCTGGTGATAAAATTAACGTGGTAACACTATACTAAGCTTACTTGTTAAGCTTACTTTTACTTGATGTCCGTTGAAACATCCCCGTGGTGACCTAATGTCCAGACTTCATTACCCATAATCCTTTGCCCTGACTCATCAGCCATCATTGTTTACACCTGTGTGCCATTAGCCTTCATCACCTCAGCCTATATAAACCATGTTCACTGCAAAGTCTTGTAAAGTTTAACCACTACAATTCTGATCGGTCTAACATGTTTTCATGTCTCTTGGTTTTGGATCACCTGCCTGTTTCTGGACTACTCTCTTGTCTATGTTCCCTGCCTTCTTGTATTTGTTTGTTTGGACTGCCTACATGTATGTTGATCTTGCCTGTACTCTAGACTTCGATTGTGGATTGCTTTCTCAATAAAATTGCATTTGAATCCTCTACCTGTGGACTTATCATTACACGTATACATCAGTAAACACAGCATTCACGCTAACATTACCCTGCCAGTGCATACAAAGATACATCAAAGTAACATTACGTTAACCAACCATCAGCCGCCAATAAGCTCACCAGCCGTCATCTTGTTCCGGGTTCAAATTGATACAATGTGTCCTCATATACTCCCGTTGCCATTCTTTCTCCAAAATATACTGACTCTGTTGTCAAAGCAACACTCCATGTGAGTGTGTGTCAAAGCCCCCCACAGAACAGAGGTTAGCAAAGCTCATTATCATTTAAAGCCGTATGCACTAGAATGGTTTGCTGAAAACAGAGCTGTTTTTGTCGAGATAAAATGAGCGTTTTCTTACAATACTAAGGATAATTTTTAATTTAAGTATATTACAAACTTTTCATTCAGACACTAAATAATCATATTAACTTGTGCAAAAATTTTATTATGTGACCCCTTTAAAAATGGTTTACATGCAGTCACAACACATTCAGTTTCTCGTAATATACAGTGCATTGCAGCATCACCTCTTTATTCTCAGTGTCTGAAACGGTTCAATAAATAATTAATTCTCTCTATACCCCTCCTTTTTGTATGCTCTGATTGTTGAGATGGCCACTCTGTTGAAACTCCGCTTACAGCATGTTTCGGAAACCAAACGGCCATTACCATGTCTGAATTATAGCTCCACAGGCTTCCTCAGTGCTTTATACACAGTGCAAGTCCTCATCCTTTTGAAGTACATGAAGTGGAATTGCTTTTGCAGTGCAGAAAAGTGTCTTCTCAACATGTCGACAAAACCAAATTCTTCTAGGCCTTAGGTACAGAGTTTGAGAATGTATCAAATACAACAGTGTTGTTTGTGGGCACCCAATGAAGACCATAGGCTGGCATTATGCAAATGTATTACAAACCTACATAGGTTGGAGCAGGAAGTAAGTTCAGGCAGTTCAGAATAAGTTATTTCATCATTTTATTAATCATGCACTTTAATCTTTGAAACTTTCCAGACCTTTTTTACAGATAAATTACAAACTACATGAAAGGTAATTATATGAAAAAGCACAATAGGGACACTTAAAATGCTTGAAATATTCAGTACTTTCTGGCTATATAAATCTGCACAAAAAAAAAACAAAAACAAAAAACAGAACCTTCTTGACCTCATTTAAATCCCGAAGCCAGTTTTGTCAGTGGGAACTTTAATGTTTTAAGGGCATTTCTTTTCTGTTTGCTAACCCCCCCACCCACCCCCAACCCCACTCTGCTTTCGCACACAACTTTGATGACTCATTTAATAAGCTCACTTTTTAATGGACTGTTTTGTAACTGACAGACTCATGAATCTATTTGATTCACAAATGAAACATCTTCATTAGCGCTGTGATGTAAATTGGAGCCATCTCAAATACGTTGTCAGACACTGGTGTACAACTTAATTGGAGCCCTCCATATCATTACAGCCAATGGCCACTACTCTGGCAAGATTAATTGGGATTCTACCCAAACACTACGGCTTCATCTGGCACAGCGGTCAAAGTGTTTCCAGAGTTAACCTTTATTAAAAGGCAAGACCAGTCAGGCAAAGACACTCAAACGGCCCTTATGTAAAATCTCTCTTAGCCAGAGGTAGAAAAGGAAGTGAACAATTCTATTAGATCCATGTGCTCAGAGGCAGTCATTTTGTTGTGGGCGTGGTGCTTTCCTGAATTTCCTAACATCTTCCCTACAGTTAAATGAGTAGGCGGCCCTGTTGGATCATGGATACTTCACTTGACAGCATGTCTGGAGGGGTGAGCACGGGTTGTGCTCTTCAAGTCACTTTAATTATGGCACAGCGACAGACCCAGCAGCCTTTAAGGGATAGCAAACTTCACATCACAAACAAGATAAATGATAGATTACCACAGAAGTGAAAACTTGTGAATCATCTCATGTCAAGGACTCTGACTCAGATAACGTGAATGTCAGCTTCTCTGGGCTCGCACCTTGAAGGACTCATGTACAAAGAGTACATAAAACACACAACACCAGAAAGTGACTTAACATTACAGCCTACGTGACTCTAAGTGTGAATGTGGAGGTTGTGTAAAGATCATGCATTAGACTCAAGGTAAGCATCACTGCAGTTCATTTAAACACATTTTCTGAGGTGGTACTAGCATATTGCTGAAGTTTGTCCACTGGATGGCTTATGCTTTTGCGGCCTATCATTGTCTGCTAACTGATCTGATCTGATCCAACAGAGCCTTGTTAGCCAATTATGGTCACAAGTTCCATCATTGCCAGTATAGTTTGACAGGTCTGCGTGTCCTGAAACCATAGTTCCAATGAACATTTGCAAACAGCAAATCTGATCTGATCTCATAAAGCATTGTTAACCAATTATGGTCGCAAGTTCCATCATTGCCAGTATAGTTTGACGAGTCTGTGTGTCCTGAAACCATAGTTCCAACAAAAAACAAAGAGCATCCCAGTGTTGTGTGGTTGGAGTTCTTGTCATGTGGTTTTAAGCAAAGTTTTTTCTTTGACCTGTGGACATACATACTGCTGTGCAACGGCAAAAGGCCGTAAATTAGTTTTTGGTCGAAAATAAGTTATTGATATTTTTGGGACATTCAAGACATCCTTTATCATGTGAATAAATATCGTTAGTCAATTCTGTTGTTTGTTTCGAGAAAATTATGGATTGTCTTAACAGTAACTTCCAAAAGGCCAGGAGAAACCAAGACAGAACACCGTAACAGCAGTTACCGCTCTTTGCCTTTGTTTTGGTTAGCTCAAAATGAGTCACGGTACTCTGCCTTGGTTTAGCAATGCGTCAAAATTAAGTTACGGTGCCGTTGTTTTACTGTCTATTAAAGTTTGCCGCGTGTAAGTTACGGTGTAGCCTGTGTACTGTCATACATGTTTTCATAATGCAGAATATTCACTCAGTGCGCCTGTCAGACAGTATGGGGCTCCCCACTGCATGAGTGTGTAGGCTACTCGAATGCCGTGACAGCGTGTGATCACACATAAAATCAGTAGTAACAGTTTGCAATTAAATCCATATCCTACCTTTTCTTGTAAACCCGATAAAATCCATGGCAATGTATAAGCCACAAGCATTCTGAGAATTATTCCTTCTTGTCGTATCCATCAATCTAAAAGTTGTCCTTTTAGTCTAAGCGATTTTCATTCAAATCGATGTAAAAGTAATTAAGCTATGTAGCCTATTTTTTCCATTTTTACTAGATAAAAACATTAAAAACATATTGCAATAAATAATTACTCAACCTGTTTAGCCTATGATTGGCAAATCCGTTCCAGTCAGCGATGTCATAGAGCATGATAGCCAAACTTAACCCTTAATTAACCATCGGCACTATTTGCTTTTATCTTATTTATCTAATTTATCTTATTCCAATCCCATGCATTTTACATTTTTACATGATTTGTTATTTGTTCTATTTGTTATATCTTTGCATTATATATGCAAATGTTTACTCATTAGAAAAAAGCTTATCTTGTTCATATAATTCAGTGTCACCAACCTGTAAGTTTTGCTGCACACCAATGAAGATACTATTTACTAGAGGTATTGTGTCCTTAACAATGGCATCAGAATGCAACCAAAGCACATTATATTAATAAGAAGATGGCTATAAGTAATTGTAAATCATCCAAAATGCCAGCTCTAGCTGGCAGCTACAGGCACTCATTTAAACGGTCTTTTAACTTCTCAAATAAATTTATATGAAAGTTAGGCTTGTAAAGGCATGAACTGAAACGCGCCAGACTGAACTCGCTTTGTGAATGTAGCCTTATGCCGCGAGTGTAGTCGCGGTTACCTCAGCTCTCATCACGAGAGCTCATCAGCTCATTTATCTCACTCCTGCAGTTAGTGCTCAGTGCTGTGATACTCGCGCGGTGACTCACTCATTATATTGAACAGACACGTTCAGTTTTTAATTGTAGTGTCTTCTCCAACTCTGTCACAGTAATCAAGTTGGTGGCATTGGGAATGGCCTCACAGGGCAGCGAAGCATTCTGGGAATTGTAGTCTTTCATCCCCATGAGACAAAAATACATTTTCTGTCTTTTCTCAGTCTAGAAGGCACCAAATTCAAAAATAATTTCACATTTCTACTACATTGATGACCCAATTTAAATACAGATTCATCTTCCCAGCGCTGAAGTACCCCTTTAAGGTCTTTTGCCTTTGTAGGGCAGCATAGATCATGCTTTTGAGCAAAATAAGCAAGAAACATGCAGTACATTCTATTTATTTCAATCTAAATATATACCGTTCTAAGTCTTTTAGTTTGTCAGGAGAATTAAAGTCCTGTTTTTAATGAGTGTACATGTGTACATTTGAATGAAACAACTGGAAATAAAGCAAAAATAACGATTGCATCAGAGCTCGCACAATCCCAAATTTCATCTTATTTCTTTCTGTAAAACAAACCTCATGCAAGGAGAGCCAGCTGATGGCGTAGATCTTCCTCCATTTTGTGCTTCTTCTAAAGTGTAACCTCACAAATCTCTTTTGAGATCTCGTCTCGCTGTGAAAATGTTGACAGGCGTGTAGTCTTACGGTCCGGATGAATCTGGATTATAAAACAAATTGGTTGAAATTGCCCTTATGTCTGTGGTCTCCCACAGTTTTAAAACTGTTAAAGCTACACTGTCTGATACTTTCCCCCATCTAGCGGTGTAAAGGTATATGACCATCCAGTGAATAATAGTTTCTGTTCCTCTCAATTCTGATTTCGTTTTAACTCTGACGGTGGCCGATTTAGTCCAAGATTAACATGGCAGTCCCCCTCTTCACATTCGACACGGTGCAATCGAGTGTTAAAACGCGAAGCTTGAATTTACGGGTATGTCCCTCTTTGGCTAATGTAATTTCAAGATGGAAGGGCAACATGGCGACCAGCATTCGAACCCCTCACCCGTATGTATTTTCAATGGCATATTATAAACTTACAAGAATACTTTATTACTTGAAAGAAGTAAATATACATTAATGAGCACATATATTTTTGAAAGAACTACGTGTTTTTAGCTAAGAATAAACTAAAAAAGTTACACAGTGTAGCTTTAAAGGGATACTTCACCGCTTTTTGATATTAAACTGTTATTCCCTTAACCAAAACGAGTTGATACATACCTCTCTCGTCTCAGTGCGTGCACTTAATCGCTCTGACGCGCGGTGACATTCTGATAGCATTTAGCTTAGCCCACTAAGCCCAGTTTATTCACTATGGTAGCACACAGAGATCAAGTTAGAAGCGACCAAACACCTCCACGGTTTCCCTATTAAATAAAGTTACACAAATACTTGAACGATCAAAGATGGTGATACAAAATAAAATGTGATGCTTTTCTAAGCGGATTAAAAAGGAGAACTATAATGGCGGAATAGCACTTCTGAGAGTACTTTGACTCGGTGCAGTAAAAAGTCCCGGCTGAAAAATCCTCCCTCACATCTCACATCTCCTTCCTGTCGTTTCTGTCAATTGGTGGGGAGGGATATTCGCCAATGTGAAGTGAAATATTTAACTAATAAAAATAATAAAATAGAATACTTTTATTTTTAGCTATAGGCACTTTATTCTTTAAATAAAACACTTGCTAATTTAAAAAAATGTAATCATTATAATACATTTTTTGATGGATCATATGGGAAACATTTATTAATGGAATTTTGAGTCTGGGACAAGGGTAGCACAACACAATATATACATAAATGTCTTTCGAAACGTTGCTGATATAAATTATGACAGGACAGAGGCTTTCTGGACTAGACAAAACAATTTTTTGTTTGTCAAAAAAAATTCTACATCAGACTGACCAAAGATTAAACCATTGTATAAAAACTAAACAATAATAAAAAATAAATAATAAAAAATATATATTTTGTTAAAACACTCTCACTCTGATGCATCTAACAACATTTCTAAGAACAGACAAAGAATCTTGGCCTTCAGATCCATAATAAGCACTGAGATGACATAGGTTTCTATGGTAACCCATTGAGACACTGTAGCAAGCACTCAAGACAACAATAAATTAGCCTGTCAGAACTCTAAATGCAGAACCACAGAATGCAGAAAAACACACGGTGGTGATATACGAAAGTTGTAATTAGTAATAAGAGCATTAGTAACAGAGTAGTATTTTGTGTGCACTGGAGAAGGAGTAGAACTTAAAAAAACACATCATATTTAAAGAATTTTACAGTAATTAATACAGTCTGAATACAGAAGTCCCTAAATGGACACATTTTGTTGAGAACTGCACCCCTGTCATACCATCACCTCAAATTGTGCCTGCCTCAGTTCCTAAATATGTAATGAATTGTGTTGATAGCATTCATTTGCAGTTGGTTTATGAAACGAAGCCTTTCAGTGAGCAATATTTACATTCAGGGATTCCATGAAGCAGAACTTTTGTGTGTATAATTAATCATGGAGCAGATATACCGCAGAAACCAAGCAAAGTAACCATGGGAACCTGGTGACAGATCAGTTTGTGAATGGTACATGGTGCATTCTTTTTAAAAGAATGTCAGATAATTATCTCTGTAACATGTCTACCTCCAGATTTAAGGTTGTTGCTTAACCATCCTAGCTGCATTATAATAGGAGACATATTGTACAATTTTGAAGCAGCTTATGTTATGATGTCTAAACTACTTGTGTTAGTTTAACGTTTTGCACCAAAGCCTATTTTAGTTTCAAATGACAATTTAAAATAACCCTTACAATGAAATTTCGGAATGAATAGGCTGTTCCCAGAGTGCTGTATCAAGGCACCTCAGTGGGAAGTCTGTGGGAAGGAAAAAGTGTGGCAAAAAACACTGCACAACGAGAAGAGGTGACCGGACCCTGCTCTGCCCGCGCCTCCCTGGCACCCTGCTCTGCCCGCGCCTCCGGGGCACCCTGCTCTGCCCGCGCCTCCCTGGCTGCCTGAACTCTACGGGCCACCCCGGCTGCCTGAACTTTACGGGCCGACCCGGAACTCGGCGGGCCACACTGGCCATTCGAACTTTGGGGGCCACCATGTTCTCCTGAACTTTTTGTTTTCCTTGTCCCTCCCTTGTTTACCTCTCCCTTGTCTGTTCCTTCCTTGTCTGTTTCCCCTTTCCCTCCCGTGCCCCCCTGGTCTGTCCCTGCCGTCCCGCCCTGGTCTGTCCCTCCCATGCCCCCCTGGTCTGTCCCTCCCGTCCCCCCCTGGTCTGTCCCTCCCGTCCCCCCTGGTCTGTCCCTCCCGTCCCTAGTGGAGCGTCTGGTAGCCGCTCCTTAAGGAGGGGGTAATGTCACATGCCTGTCCTGTCTTGTGTGCACATGTGGGTTTTGTCATGTCTTGCATGTGCTGCTGTCATTGTCTGATCCCTCCCCCTTGTTATCTGATTAGTGTTGATTTCTCCCACCTGTTCCCTCTTGATTTCTTCCCCTTATAAGCTCCTTGTGTTTGTCAGTCTGTGTTGGATCCTTGTGTATGTCTCGTCTACGTCTCCCGGTTCCCCGTGATTCCTTTGACGTGACAAATGGGCTACAGGTGCCTAAAATATATGAAAGTTTAATTTTTATCATTACATTATGGAAAATAATGAACTTTATCACAATATGCTATTTTTTTGAGAAGGACCTGTATGTGTACCAGTGTACCTTGGTATCTCCTATGTTAAGTGGAGGCCTTCGGCTGTACTAGTCAATACAGGGCAGGGCCCTCGCACTTGCACAGGGCACTGGAAGACAGTTGAGTGGCGTGTCTAAATTGAGAGCCCCATTTGTCAGTCACTCGGAGTGACTGAACGGAAGGGAACGTCTCGGTTTCGTATGTAACCCTCATTCCCTGAGGAGGGAATGGAGACATAGCGTCCCTCTGCCACTTCCGTTGTTTCGCTGGAATGGGAGTTCAGCTTGGCTCCTCAGCTGGAAACATAATGCGATCATGCCAGCTACTTCCTTATATACCCACGTGGGAAGCGGAGTTACGCATGTAAATCTCGCATGCCCATGGCATTAGCTCTTCCATTGGGGCGTTTTCTAGATCTCGAAGATGATAGGCTTCTAAGCGAAACCCCCATTCTTCAGTCACTGACGTTACGTCTCCGTTCCCTCCTCAGAGAACAAGGGTTACATACGTAACCGAGACGTTTTTGGATCATCAGTTATCAACCAGTGATGTTTAAATACATCACTGTTTCGTCAAACATGCTTACATATTCCGGTAGTTAGCGACCCAGATCTATATTTAACATGGATAGACACAAACTCCTGATGTTAGAGTAACAGTTACAGAAGAATAAAATAAAACATATTTCATTAACTTTTGGAGCTTGGAAGGGTTCCGTTTGAGCAGATGTTTTATACCATCATCATCTGTCTCTGCCAGAGCTCGTTTACCAGTACATTCAGCATATGACTCATATTCGCGATCTCACGCATATTCTCCAAACTCATTTTCAACGTCTTCAAAATCAATATTTTGATCACTGACAGTTTCTTGACAAGATCCATCATCAAGAGTCAGTGACAGGAATATTTGATTGTGTTTAGTACTTGCTCTCTGCAGTAAATCACTGAGACATTTCCAGTTTTGCAGATTATAATTATTATTGTTTGTTTTTCTGTCAGAGGTAACTAGGGAAACGTCACTTCATCATTGCATATCAGACATTGCCACAAACTTGTTATAGCAGTGCATTTTGGGTTTGAATGAGTGCACTCGATAACGTTCACTATGGTTTCGGACACCACCACAAATGGCTGTTCCCTCAAATAATGCCATTTGCAAGGGTATAGGTGGATATACAGTCTTGTTCAAAATAATAGCAGTACAATGTGACTAACCAGAATAATCAAGGTTTTTAGTATATTTTTTATTGCTACGTGGCAAACAAGTTACCAGTAGGTTCAGTAGATTGTCAGAAAACAAGCAAGACCCAGCATTCATGATATGCACGGTCTTAAGGCTGTGCAAAAAAATAAAATCATTATGCATTACCCTGTCATAAGACCTGTCTTGACCATTGTCGCCAATGTAACGTGATTTCAGCAGTTTGGATCATGTGTCAAACTGCAAAACTGCTGAAATCACGTTAAATTGGCGATCCGAATCATTGATCGATTCACTGATTCATGGCCGTTTGAATCTTTATTTGAGGTTTGAAAACAAACGCAGAAGAGAAGACTGATGCTGAAAATTGTAGTTTTTGTTAGTTTTGGACCAAAATGTATTTTCGATGATTCAATAGATTCTAATTAACCAACTGATGTCACATATGGACTACTTTGATTTTTTTTATTCCCTTTCTGGACATGGACAGTAAAGTGTGCATACACTTCGATATGCTCTCAGAATAAATATAAAATATCTTAGACTGTTTTTTCCGAAGATGAACTGAGGTCTTACAGGTGTGGAACGACATTAGGGTGAGTCATTAATGAATTCAATTTCATCTTTGTGTGAACTAACCCTTTAAGGGGAATAAAAGCATGTCACTAAGGCAGTACCATAAAACAAAGACATCTTTGTACTTTTTCATCCTTTAAAGGTGTATATTAGTACCTTACAGTGAAGCAATATTTACTTTGAGGTACTACTATATAAACCATTTAGGGGTAAAAAAAAGGCACAAATATATAATTTTAAAGCTGCACTTTGCAGTATTTTTGCAGTAAAATATCCAAAAACCAATAGGCCAGTGTCATATATTTTGTAAATTGCGAGAAAATTTCTATTTTAACCAAGGAGCCGGAACGTCTAAGGGAGTCACCTGTCAATTCAACACATTCTCACACCCAACTCGTCACATATGGACGCTTGACCAGGACCCCTTGTCGTCACTTTTCAACGAACTGGGCGTACCTTTATCGTCAATTTTCGACGCGCTGGGTGCTCCATTAATTTCAATGAGAAACCTTTGGCATCATACACAGACGCACTGGGAATGGGAATATTATCATCATGATATTAATCATGATGAAATTTATTAATCAGCAAGCATAATTTCATTTACATTTATTTTATTTACGCTATTTAGACACACTTTAACATGATTTCATTTAAATTTATTTTATTTACGCTATTTAGACACATTTTAACATGTAACCCAACCCCACCCCATCCCTGAACCTACCCATTTGTGTGAACATGATATAAAACACAGGATATTACATACGACTGCATCCACGAGTTATTCAAAAAAGTTAAATAATCCAAGTTCCCTTTCGGGGAACTCGAGCTGCGTCGAAACGCTGTGAGAACGCCTCTGCGTTAATGCGTCGTGAAGCGCCTGTAGAACCATTCCATCGGAAAAAAGATCGATCGTCGGCGTGATGACGTCATCGACCGGAAGCTATAAAACGTCCGTGAAAACAAACAGGAACTAGCTTCTGAGCCTTCAGCAAGCGATCTGTGTGAACCTGTCTGTCTATTTGGTGTTTTTGTCTGTCTATATCCAGAGATTTTCCACCCTTTTGTTAAATATTGCAACATATATTAACAAACAAAGAGAAAATTAAAATAGATAGAGTAAAATGGCGAGCGAAAGCAGTAACTTTAAGAGGTGTGTTCATCCCTGCCCACGCTACATCACGAGCGGGGATACACACTCTCTTTGTGTAGCCTGCTTGGGAGCGCAGCATGCCCAGGCAGCCCTCGAGGGGGCTGCTTGCGAGCACTGTGAGCGTATGCCACTGAGAACGCTGCGCTCCCGCCCGGCACTCTTCGAGGAGGGTGCCTCGGCTCGTGTTCCCCGCGGCTCTGGTCCCGCTCCCGCCGAGGCGGAGTGAAGGCTGCAGTCGTGGGGATCACAATTGGATGTTGCAGAGGGGTTAGAGACGGGCGCTGCCTTATCTCTGCCCTCACCTGCTCCATCCAGCGGCTCTTCTCGGGGCATGGAAGCACGCATGGCGGTTTCTTCCCCCCCGAGAGAGTCGCCGGTACTTCATCTGTCCAGCTCTGAGGAGGTGGACATTGAAAGTATCGATACTGAAGACTCGCCACTTCAGTCCCCTGCTAGTGAGGAGCTAGTTGAGGTTTTGACGCGAGCAGTGGCCAGATTAAACATCGACTGGCCCACTGAAAGATCTGAGGCAGGAAGAAAACGTCATAGCAAGCTAGACGAACGCTTCCTGCCGTCTCGCGCTTCAGAATCTCAGCGACGGGGCCTGCCGTTCTTCCACGATTTGCACACCGAGGTGGCAAGATCGTGGAAGAGACCGGCATCATATCGTGTCTTCAGCCCGCAGACTTCGGTCTACAGCAACATTTGCGGGCTGAGACAGTATGGTTATGGGGCGATGCCAAAGGTCGAAGAGACGCTTGCGAGCCATCTCTCGCCTTCCTCGGCATCGTCCCTTAAGGCCCCGACTTTACCCACCAGACCTTTAAAAACAACGTCGGCGTTGGTGGGTAAAGCGTACTCGGCGGCGGGTCAAGCGGCTGCATGCCTGCACACGATGGCTATCGTGCAGGCATACCAGGCTGACCTGCTAAGGGATCTGGACGGTAGTGATGCTGTGGGGGGAGATATTATCACTGAATTAAGATCTTCAGCTGATTTAGCTCTCCGGACCACCAAGGAGACGGCCAGATGTGTGGGCCGCTCCATGGCAGCATTGGTGGCTATGGAGAGGCATTTATGGTTAAACCCCACAGACATCAAGGAGAGGGAGAAAGCCTTTCTGCTTGATGCGCCGCTTTCTCCTGGAGGCCTCTTCGGTGACGCAGTTCACACTGTCACCGAGAGGTTCCAGGAGTCGAAAAAGCAAGCTGCGGCGCTCAAGCAGTTCCTCCCTCTCCGGGTCCAGGTCCCTGGGGCTGCTGCTGATACCACCAAGCAGCCCAGGCCGAGTACGAGCTCCTCACACAGGGCTCAACAGAAGCAGAGCGTCGCTGCCCAAGCTCCCCCTCAGCGTGGGGACGAGGGGCGGCGCTCTCAGACGAGGCCTTCGAGGGGCAGGGCTGATCTGCGGACAGTCCTGATCGCCAAGAAGGCCTCGTCGAAGCGTTCCTGACCCCAGAAGCGTCAGGACGCTGAGGGTGGTTCCCCCCGTAGGGAAACGGTGTTTACCCCTGCTAACGGTACCCGTTTCCCTACGGCACCCTCGGGGGGCCGCGACGCCAACCCCGCCGCAATGCCGGGGCGCAGTCGGTCTCCGCGGGCCACCCGAGGGTGGTCCGCACCCCCTCCGGGGGGTCCCCGAGCAGTCAAGTCAGTTGTTCCCTGCCCGTCCGCCGCTTCAGGGCACTGCGCTTGTTGCTCAAAATACACCAGAGGCCAGCCTCGAGAGGCTGGTTCCCTTAGTAGATTTTCTAGACGAGTGGAAACGTCTATCAAATATATCTCGTTGGGTCCTGCAGATAGTAGAAAAGGGGTACGCCATTCAATTCAGAAGTCGGCCACCTCCTTTCTGCGGTGTCCTACCTACAGAGGTGGGCCCGGAGCAGGCTCTGGTAATGGCACAGGAAGTAGAGACACTCCTGCAAAAAGGGGCTATAGAGAGGGTTCCCCCTCCCAGCAGGGAGTCAGGCTTTTACAGCCGTTACTTCATCGTGCCGAAGAAGGATGGGGGCTTACGCCCGATATTAGATCTGCGGCTATTGAATCGCTCGGTGGCCAAGCTCAAATTCAAGATGCTTACACTCAGACAGATTGTAGCGCAGGTCAAATCGGAGGATTGGTTTGTCACCATAGACCTCAAAGATGCGTATTTTCATGTCTCCATCCTTCCACATCACAGGAAGTTCCTGAGGTTTGCCTTCGGGGGAGAGGCATACCAATATCGTGTACTTCCCTTCGGTCTAGCACTGTCACCCTGCACGTTCACCAAGTGTGTGGATGCAGCTCTGGCGCTGCTGCGTCTACAGGGCATCCGCATTCTGAACTATATCGACGACTGGCTGATTCTAGCGAATACAGAGCAGATGGCGGTTCAGCATCGAGATGCTGTTCTTGCCCATATGTCGAAGCTGGGGTTGAGGCTGAACGCCAAGAAGAGTGTGCTTTCTCCGGCTCAGAGAACCACTTTTCTAGGTGTGAACTGGGACTCGGTAACTATGCGGGCGCAATTATCGCCAACACGCATAGCATCGATCCTGGCAGCCGCCAAAGAACAGAAGCTAGGCCGAGCCGTCACTGTGAAACAGTTCCAGAAACTGTTAGGTCTCATGGCAGCAGCGTCCAACGTGATACCTCTTGGCCTACTGTACATGAGGCCACTGCAGTGGTGGCTCAAAACGAAAGGGTTCTCCCCGAGGGGAAACCCGCTCCGCACGATCACAGTCACGCGGCGATGCCTACGTGCTCTGGTCATGTGGAAAAACCCGGGGTTTTTATCTCAGGGTCCCGTGTTGGGGGCTCATGTTCGTCGCGTAACGCTAACGACAGATGCCTCTCTCACGGGCTGGGGGGCGACCATGAGTGGTCGCTCGTCCCAGGGTCTATGGCAGGAACATCAGCGGCACTGGCACATAAATCGGCTAGAGATGCTCGCAGTGTTTCTTGCATTGAAACAGTTCCTGCCCGACCTCAGGGGCCACCACGTACTAGTCAGGACAGACAACACGTCCGTGGTTGCCTATATAAATCACCAGGGGGGTCTGAGGTCTCGTCCGTTGGACAAATTGGCACATCGGATCCTCCTGTGGGCCCAAGGGAAATTGCTGTCAATCAGGGCAGTATATATCCCGGGGGGCCTGAATCAGGAAGCAGACAGCCTGTCGAGACAGGGGCCGAGGCCCGGGGAATGGAGACTCCACCCAGAGGTGGTGGAGCTCCTTTGGAAGGTTTATGGGAAAGCAGAGATAGACCTGTTTGCTTCGGCGGAGAATTCTCACTGCCCGCAGTGGTTTTCTCTGACCCATCCGGCCCTGCTGGGGCTGGATGCCATGGTACAGGAGTGGCCGAGGCTGCCTCTGTACGCCTTCCCCCCGATTGTCTTGCTTCCAGGAGTTCTGGAGAGGGTACGCCGGGACGGGGCCTAGGTACTTCTAGTGGCTCCGAACTGGCCGACCCGAGTATGGTTTTCGGACCTGATATCTCTCCTGGAAGGCTCTCCGATGGAGATTCCGACCAGGAGGGATCTACTCTCTCAGGCGGGCGGGAGATTCCTGCACCCACGCCCGGAGATGTGGAAACTGTGGGCCTGGCCTCTGAGGGGGCTAGGCTCATAGAGGAGGGTCTCTCGGCCGAGGTCGTAGAGACCATCCTACACTCCAGAGCTCCGTGCACAAGGAAGCTGTACGCTTTGAAATGGAGACTTTTCTCAGCATGGTGCAGAGAACGCCAGTGGGACCCAGTTAACTGCCCGGTTGGTACAGTGCTGGAGTTCCTGCAGGCAAGGTTCTCGGCAGGGTTGACCCCCTCCACACTAAAGGTGTACGTGGCGGCCTTGGGTGCCTTCCACGTCCCTTTCAGTGGAGTGTCTTTGGGAAGACACCCTCTAATTACACGCTTCCTTCGTGGCACTTTAAGGTTGAGGCCAGTTATGCACTCGAGGGTCCCAGCATGGGACTTGGCCATTGTTTTGAGGGGCTTGTCCGGACCTCCGTTCGAACCTCTGGAGGAGGTTTCGGATAAGTTCCTCACCTTAAAAACCATCTTCCTTTTGGCCATTTCATCTCTTAAAAGAATAGGAGATATTCAGTCCCTGTCAGTAGGGCCCTCATGTTTAGAGTTTGCGCCAGGGATGGTGAAAGCATTTCTGCATCCCAGGCCGGGTTATGTCCCCAAGGTTCCTACGAGCCCACGGGGCCCCATCACTCTACAAGCCTTCTGTCCTCCTCCTTTTATGACGTCAGACCAGGAAAGGTTAAATCTGCTGTGTCCTGTGAGGGCACTGGATACTTATGTCCACAGAGCTGCCCTGTGGAGGAAATCTGAACAATTGTTTGTTTGTTTTGGACCCCCTAAGAAGGGGGCCCCAGTATCCAAGCAGAGGATGAGCAAGTGGGTGGCCGAGGCCATCTCACTTGCTTATGAAGCTACCGGGCAGCCATCTCCACTGGCTGTCCGGGCGCACTCAACCAGGGGTATGGCTGCTTCTAAAGCACTCTTGTCGGGGGCTTCCCTCCACGATATCTGCAACGCGGCCGGATGGTCGTCTCCTTCTACCTTCGTCAGGTTCTACGAACTAGACCTGGCATCTACAGTAGGGGCACAGGTACTCTCGTAACCGTGTGCGCTTCGGCTTCACACATACGAGACACTTGGTCCTATGGCGATGTGGGTATAAGCGTTCTCACAGCGTTTCGACGCAGCTCGAGTTCCCCGAAAGGGAACGTCTCAGGTTACGTATGTAACCCTAGTTCCCTGAGGGAACGAGACGCTGCGTCGCTCTGCCATACTCCCGGCGTGTCCGTGATCACTTACTTCAGGCTTTATCAGAAGTTAGTTCCTGTTTGTTTTCACGGACGTTTTATAGCTTCCGGTCGATGACGTCATCACGCCGACGATCGATCTTTTTTCCGATGGAATGGTTCTACAGGCGCTTCACGACGCATTAACGCAGAGGCGTTCTCACAGCGTTTCGACGCAGCGTCTCGTTCCCTCAGGGAACTAGGGTTACATACGTAACCTGAGACGTTTTCCAAGGCCAAACGATTGATTTGCATGAAGAAAATCCCCAAAAGCGATCAGCATCTCCATCCGCCGAAGATCATGAACACATCAAATTTCAAATATTGCCGCCCGTACTTCAGATTTCATAGTGAAATTGCATTGATTCTCATATGTCTTGTGACCAATTGGGTCATTACGTCAGCATTGATTGTAAATTGTCATTGGCTCTCATATGTCTTGTGACCAATTGCGTCATGTTTAAGAGTCTTTTGAATTATTTGAATGAGATATGAATGAGTTCGTTCACGGGGCAGCGGGATCATCATTTCAGCGATTATAACATCAAGATCAACTCTGTTCTTCACATTAAGACATCGTATGACTTCAGAAGACTTGGAATGCAACATGAGTAAATACTTTTATACTGTTTTGGTCAGATTTTGCAATAAATACTTGTGACTGTACATTTATTTGCCTGGTATGTGTTTTATATTGTTAAGATGTGGGTAGGTTTAGGGTAGGAGTTGGGTTAGTTGCTCCAAAATATAAAAGTAGCCTTTAAATATTAATAAAATCATGTCTTCTTTTACAAACGCAAAGAATTAAGTGCGTCTGTGTATGACGCCAAAGGTGTCTCATTGAAATGAATGGAGCACCCAGCACGTCGAAAATTGACAATAAAGGTACGCCCAGTTCGTTGAAAAGTGACGACAAGGGGTCCTGGTCAAGCGTCCATATGTGACGAGTTGGGTGTGAGAATGTGTTGGTCAATTGCATCATATCTGTGTTACCCTTGGTATCCGGTTTTATTTGGCAGAAACGCTTTACTCTTAGCAGTGTGCAACAAGTGTCACAGGAGCCGCCGAGTGAACAGCACAGAGTAACGTTATAACATCATTTTAAACACACTTAAATGTATCTAATATGATAAATAGTGCTGCATTACCTCCTGCTCATGAACGGAAAAGCGGAAATTGCACCCCCGCAACTGTGTCCCGTCATAAAATTCTTGTGAGCTGTGTTTTTGGCAACATCCAGGTGAGAAAAGGTAATGCAAAAGTACTGCAATACATTACTTTCCATAAAAAAATAACTAATTAGTTACTATTAGTTCCGAGTAAATTAACATTTGTGTTACAAGTGTACAGACCCACTGTCTGTATCATACCAAAACAATAATGAGTATTGGACCGATACTGATAAGGGGTGTCGAATTAGTGCATCCCTGACATTTACAACAGACTGTTTAGCAACTAGTTTGAAAATCAAGCATGTACATTTTAATCCAAGGACACAAGCGGTAATGTCAGAATAAAATGTCACTAAACTCTTCACTTCGTCTGTTTCATCAAATTCAATTGCTCAATTGTTTTAAACAGAGTCTTATGTTTAGTCATCTATGAGTAGAAACAGTGTAGTGTGTGATTTGCACCAAACTACAGTCTTGAATACAAGCTTCACTGCAGTTTTTAAAGCTTTTGTTTATTGGTAATCTTACATTTGTATAGTTGGCCTTTCAGGCTGTGAAGTTCTGAAATATAAGTCTGCAGTATTCATTAGAGATGCATATAATATACAGAAGGCTTTTCTTCCATGTAATCAATCTAGTTTGCTGCCTGCTAAAGTTGTAACCAAGGTCAAATAATAGGCCTACACATACTACAGCAACAGGCAAGTATGGCACAAGTTTTGACACAAACTAATCTAAAGGCTCAATTTAGGACTCACGGACATGTAAACATGTGGAACTAATTCACAGGTAAACTGTGCTGAGAACAGCAGGAAGTTATCACATATGACACATCTGAGGTGCTTATTAGTACAAATGATAATTTGTTAATTAGGCTGTGCAACATCATTGAATGCTGAACTGAACTCATTGAAAAGTTTTCTGAGACATGACTTCTCGTTGTTGTGGTGACAATGTACCTGGTGAATGACAGGCACAATGTAAGGTTGTAATATTCTACGGTTAAAAACTGTTATTTTACAAACAGAAAGTTTCCGTAGGAAACAGTACAGGTTCCGTACTATATATGGCGAATAACTGTAATAGATCTAACCTAACCAGACTGACTTTATTTGTGTAATTTACGTTTTAATGAAAATAATAGTTTTATTTGAAGTCACCATAATGGTGAACAGTGTTTTCTTTAGCTGGGCTCTTGACCCTTGACTCTCCAACATTAGTTTTCTGGCTGCTTTAATTGTGTTTATAGCACTATTGTTGTTGCATGGTGATTTGGCTCTTTGTTCATGATGCTATAATCATCATCCTGTGATCACTGGTCTTTTTTCAGAGTCTAAAGTCTTTGTTATGTGTGTTAATTTTGTTTTATTCATAATAGTGGCCAACTGGCTATTTCATTCTACAGCACGAGTTTCAGCAATGTTGTGGCAATATAATAATATGTAGAGTTTTTTTTTTTTTTAAAGTGTGCAAAAGGTTTTAATCTATGGAAATTATTAGACATAAACAGATATCAAGAATCAGTGTATAAATCTCAACAATGGTGACAATCAATGAAAAGCTTCATGCTGGGTACCACCAATCAAAACTCTCCCATGGGTCCCAGCATGCATTGCGGCATGAATAAATTATATCTGAATTGACAAATTTTCTTTGATTACTATTTTTTTTTTTTTTTTTTACATGTGCTGTTTTTCTTGTGACGTTTTGTAGTAGCTTGTTTCATGTTAAGAGTAGATTTTTATCTGATTTATTTTTTTATTTTTTTTATTTTGCTTGTCACCATTGTAGAGATACATACTGGATATCGTACTGTAAACCACATGGCTATTATTACACATACTACACAATTAACACATTACCTTTATAACCAGAGCATTAGACTCTGAATGAGCTCAGTGATTCAGCCACTACATGATGATTATATAATCATAATTAAAGAGCCAAATCACCTGGCCATGTTTCTTTCTGGGCTTTCCATGCTGTAACAAAAGTGCTTTAAAAACACAGTTAAAGCAGCCAGAAATCTAATTTTGGAGAGTCAAGGGTCAAGAGCCCAACTAAAGAAAACACTGTTCACCATCATGGTGACTTCATATAAAACTATGATTTAATTAAAACAGATATTACACAAATAAAGTCAGTCGGGTTAGTAATGTGTGATGCTGGTAATGCTGTTTGTGTAGTTGTTTAATCCTCTGCTGAGATCTTCAGAGATTTAATGTCTTCTTTTATCTTTAGTTGATTTCATCTAAAGCTGTGGCTGAAGTCAGTTGTAGTTCTTGTGTTTCTCTTTCCTTTAGTGATAATGCTCACTATCACCAGGTGTTCACCACTAATGCTCAATCATCACTTAATTATCTAATTAACATCAAAACTGCTTCAATGGTACTTTAACTCAGTAGTGAGCACACTACTTTAATCTTTACATTTTTATGTAATACTTACTGGTTTTATATTTATATTTATGTAAAAAAAAAAAAAAACAACAACAACAACAACAGTGCCTCCTCTAACCAAGGCTAATTTTGAATTTCACAGTGTGCATAGTTTCATAATTCTCTGGTAACGGCAGCTGCCAGCGTTTTCACGTAAAAACAACAGTTTTTCCCCAAAAAATTTACGGTAAAAAACGGCAGCTGTGGTTGTCAGAACTTTACTGTAAAAAATACGGCAGTAACGTTTTAGGTTTTACGGGACAGCACCATATAATTTAAAGGTTTATAATGTAATAATTACGGTTAAAAAACATTTATTTTACAGGTCAAAACTGTAATTTAAAAGTTTATACATTTTATTTTATTTAACAGTAAAACACCATTAAATGTACAGTTTTTCGAAGTGAAAAAGAACAGTTCATTGTGTAATTAACAGTGAAAAACCATAAATTGACATTCCCAGAATTCCCCACGTGACACTTCGCAATTGATGCATTTTCATTGAATTATCTACGTTTCTTCTTCTTAGTTTTTTCTAATCACTTATGTGCATTAAGGTTTTATTTTACATCTAATGTTGTTAAATTAATGTTTATTGCATTTTTAAAAAGCCATGTCTGTTACCATGATGGTGTTTGGTGTTTAGTGTTTGTGTGTGCACCTTCTATATAATAATATTGTCCCTCCAAAAGCTGCTTTTGATGAGCTTTGATTCATCATGTGATACTCATTACCACTGTAATTGGTGGCTGTTAATCTATATCAAAGGTACATAACAGATATTAGTATTTCAACAGATATTAAGTTGGTAATTTAATATTATTTCAGTTAAATATTTTGTTTACCGTAATTGTTTTATAGTGCACTGTGTACACATTATTATTACAATATAAACGTTCAAATTATAGCCGTAATTACCACATTATAAAACTTTAAATTATATGCTGCTGTCCCATAAAATCTAAAACGTTACTGCTATATTTTTTATGGTAAAGTTCTGGCAACCACAGCTGCCGTTTTTTTACCATAAATTTGATGGGTATTTTTTACAGTGTACAGTTTTGAATTGTAAAATAAACGGTTTTCAACCGTGATTATTACATTATAAACCTTTAAATTATATGTTATTGCCCCGTAAAAACTAAAACGTAACTGCTGTATTTTTTACGGTAAAATTCTGGCAAACACAGCTAGCGGTGATATCAAGGCTGTACCATCTGAATGTCTCAACAGAAATAGAGACTCATCAGACCAGGCAACATTTTTTCATTCTTCAATTGTCCAATTTTGGTGAGCTTGTGCAAATTGTAGCCCCTTTTTGTCCTATGTGTAGTGGAGATGAGTGGTAAGCGGTGGGGTCTTCTGCTGTTGTAGCCCATCCGCCTCAAGGTTGTGTGTGTTGTTGCCTCACAAATGCTTTACTGCATACTTTGGTTGTAACAAATGGTTATGTCAGTCAAAGTTGCTCTTCTATCAGCTTGAATCAGTCGGCCCATTCTCCTCTGACCTCTAGCATCAACAAGGCATTTTCGCCCACAGGACTGCCGCATACTGGATGTTTTTCCCTTTTCACACCATTCTTTGTAAACCCAAGAAATGGTTGTGCTGGAAAATCCCAGTAACTGAGGAGATTGTGAAATACTCAGACCAGCCCGTCTAGCACCAACAACCATGCCACGCTCAAAATTG
The DNA here is from genome assembly GCF_024679245.1 of Pseudorasbora parva. Taxonomy (NCBI): domain Eukaryota; kingdom Metazoa; phylum Chordata; class Actinopteri; order Cypriniformes; family Gobionidae; genus Pseudorasbora; species Pseudorasbora parva. The sequence goes on along the minus strand of NC_090182.1, from coordinate 36,074,595 downwards.
CTTAAATCACCTTTATTTCCCATTCTGACATTCAATTTGGAGTTCAGGAGATTGTCTTAACCAGGACCACACCCCTAAATGCATTGAAGCAACTGCCATTTGATTGGTTGATTAGATAATTGCATTAATGAGAAATTAAACAGGTGTTCCTAATAATCCTTTAGGTGAGTGATATATACAGTGGGTAAGGAATGTATTCAGACCCCCTTAAATTTGTCACTCTTTGTTATATTGCAGCCATTTGATAAAATCATTTAATCTGCATTGGATCATGGGTGGGGAGGTTGCCGCAAGTGGGCGTGTCTCTACTTTATAATTACTTTTGTTTTATACAAACTATTCAATCAACTATCACAAACTATGCATCACTTGAAAGCTAAAACACTCAAGTTTCATGTTCTGAACTCGTTGTTGCAATAAATACACCAGAGAGGAAAGGGTTAAATGAAATGCTGAAGCACTAGCTATTTAAACTTTAGCATAATAAACGCGGCACTCATCTTTCTTCTCCTGATGTTCAGATCAGATAAGACGAATTCACAAAACAACAGCATACATGTCTGTGTAACAGTCCACTCTTCAAAATGCATCCCACTTTTTAATCCAAAACAATAAAATAAAATAAATGTCCTCCGTTGCAATTTTTTTTACAATGTACAATGTGGTTTCAGTAGTAGTTGTTTTATTGTATATGGTCATATTACAGTTTTTATTTGTTATATTTATGGTTTAAAAAATAATTTACAACCTATCAAGAATGTTTTATTGCTGTTTGAATAATAAATAAAAAAATTGTAAATCAAATTAGTTGTCCATTACAAATCATACAAGGAGCATGACTAGTACCTAGTGGACATTGTTGGTATAGCGACTAAAAATAACAGAATCCAAATTTTTTGTGATATCAATGTCAAATTTGGATCACAACTTATATAGACTTAAGGCTTTTCATTTGACATGAAATTAAATTCAACACATTGTTTTTTTGTTTTTGTATAAAATATAAATAAATATTAAATTACTTTTTTTATTACAACAAACTTAAACACCTATAACTTTTTTGTTTTAAATTTTATTCAACTTCTTTCACATGTACAAGAATTACATTAATTTGAATCTGGACATTCCCTTTTCAGCTCTACCCCCCCCCCCCCCTCCAAAAAAGGGGGGTGACACTTAAGGGGTTAATGTACACACAGCACCCCATATTGACAGAAAATTGATTTATTAAAAAAGAAAAACTGAAATATCACTTGTTACTAAGTATTCAGACCCTGTGACAGTGTGCTGTGACAGTGATATATTTAACTCAGGTGCTGTCAATTTCTTCTGATCATCATTGAGATGGTTCAACACCTTCATTGGAGTCCAGCTGTGTCTCATTATACTGACTGGACTTGATTAGGAAAGCCACACACCTGTCTATATAAAACCTTACAGCTCACAATGCATGTCAGAGCATGAAGAGCTCAGAGACAGAATGTTGGCAAGGCACAGATCTGGCCATGGTTGCCAAAAAATTCTGCTGCCCTTAAAGAGCACAGTGGCCTCCATAATCCTTAAATGGAAGACATTTGGGATGACCAGAACCCTTCCTAGAGCTGGCTGTCCAGGCAAACTGAGCTATTAGGGGACAAGAGCCACAAGAGTGAGAGAGGTAAAGAAGAACCAAAAGAAGAATAAAAAGTTTGCTGTAAAACACCTCAAGGAATCCAATATGGTGAGAAATAAGATTATCTGGTCTGATGAGACCAATAAATAACTTTCTGGCCTTAATTCTAAGCGGTATGTGTGGAGAAAAATGTTCAACTCCGTGACTGTTCTTGAATGGGCCAGCCAGAGCCCTGAATTAAACCCAACTGAGCATCTCTGGAGTTCTGCCAGAAAGACTCGGGAGAATAAATACTGTGACAATAATCCATTTATTAACAATCCAGCAAGCAATAAAGTACTTTGGCATAGGCCCCGTCCATAGCTCGCAATCAGAGGGTATGGACTCTGCATATCCTGCCTGAAGACGAAGGCAGAGGCGCAGCCGACCCCCCCGTGAGGTATGGAAGGGACCATCCTGGTGGTGGTGGTGGGGTGGAGTAGGGAAGGATTTGACTTGGAGGTGGTGGGGAGGATGGCGGTGAATTGGTGCGTCAGCATCTGCGAACTCAAACATGAGTAAGTACCGATCTTTTATACCCAAGTATTAGAATGTGATTGGATAGATAGAAGTTGAAGTGACGTAACAATTAAGTCTTCCTGGCAGAACTTATGCTAAAGCTTTCATTTCTGCCAGAAAGACTCGGGAGAATAAATACTGTGACAATAATCCATTTATTAACAATCCAGCAAGCAATAAAGTACTTTGGCATAGGCCCCGTCCATAGCTCGCAATCAGAGGGTATGGACTCTGCATATCCTGCCTGAAGACGAAGGCAGAGGCGCAGCCGACCCCCAAAAATGAGGTGGAAGAATGCTTCCACCCGGACGGAGCCTATCCCCCAAAACAGTAAATAAAATAGACCCACCGGTCTTGTGTCCTGGAGTTCCTATAGAGAACAAGAACAAGAGTTAACATGTGAAGCATGGACATGGAACGCCGTCTGCTGATGGTTAAACAGATCTTGAAATTATATTTTGTAGATGGGAACTACACGAGCAATTAATATCTGCTGCTGCGTAATTGTAAACGTTTTTGGCCCTTGCTGATACCTCCGAAAGTATTATTATATGTATTTATTTATTTATTTATTTATTTATTTTGATTTTTTATAAAGCACACGTATAAACCACGGAGACATGGCCGCAGGGCCACACGGAGACGAGGCCGCAGGGCCGTACGGTCAGTTAGACCACATAGACGAGGCCGAAAGGGCGACACGGTCAGTTAGACCACATAGACGAGGCCGAAAGGGCGACACGGTCGGTTAGACCACATAGACGAGGCCGCAGGGCCACACATAGACGAGGCCGCAGGGCCACACGGTCAGTTAGACCACATAGACGAGGCCGCAGGGCCACACATAGACGAGGCCGCAGGGCCACACGGTCAGTTAGACCACATAGACGAGGCCGCAGGGCCACACATAGACGAGGCCGCAGGGCCACACGGTCAGTTAGACCACATAGACGAGGCCGCAGGGCCACACATAGACGAGGCCGCAGGGCCACACGGTCAGTTAGACCACATAGACGAGGCCGCAGGGCCACACGGTCAGTTAGACCACATAGACGAGGCCGCAGGGCCACACATAGACGAGGCCGCAGGGCCACACATAGACGAGGCCGCAGGGCCACACATAGACGAGGCCGCAGGGCCACACGGTCAGTTAGACCACATAGACGAGGCCGCAGGGCCACACATAGACGAGGCCGCAGGGCCACACATAGACGAGGCCGCAGGGCCACACATAGACGAGGCCGCAGGGCCACACATAGACGAGGCCGCAGGGCCACACATAGACGAGGCCGCAGGGCCACACATAGACGAGGCCGCAGGGCCACACGGTCAGTTAGACCACATAGACGAGGCCGCAGGGCCACACGGTCAGTTAGACCACATAGACGAGGCTGCAGGGCCACACATAGACGAGGCCGCAGGGCCACACGGAGACAAGGCCGCAGGGCCACACGGTCAGTTAGACCACATAGACGAGGCCGCAGGGCCACACGGTCAGTTAGACCACATAGACGAGGCCGCAGGGCCACACATAGACGAGGCCGCAGGGCCACACGGAGACAAGGCCGCAGGGCCACACGGTCAGTTAGACCACATAGACGAGGCCGCAGGGCCACACATAGACGAGGCCGCAGGGCCACACGGTCAGTTAGACCACATAGACGAGGCCGCAGGGCCACACATAGACGAGGCCGCAGGGCCACACGGAGACGAGGCCGCAGGGCCACACGGAGACGAGGCCGCAGGGCCACACGGAGACGAGGCCGCAGGGCCACACGGAGACGAGGCCGCAGGGCCACACGGAGACGAGGCCGCAGGGCCACACGGAGACTAGGCCGCAGGGCCACACGGAGACTAGGCCGCAGGGCCACACGGAGACTAGGCCGCAGGGCCACACGGAGACCAGGCCGCAGGGCCACACGGAGACCAGGCCGCAGGGCCACACGGAGACCAGGCCGCAGGGCCACACGGAGACCAGGCCGCAGGGCCACACGGAGACTAGGCCGCAGGGCCACACGGAGACTAGGCCGCAGGGCCACACGGAGACTAGGCCGCAGGGCCACACGGAGACTAGGCCGCAGGGCCACACGGAGACTAGGCCGCAGGGCCACACGGAGACTAGGCCGCAGGGCCACACGGAGACTAGGCCGCAGGGCCACACGGAGACTAGGCCGCAGGGCCACACGGAGACTAGGCCGCAGGGCCACACGGAGACTAGGCCGCAGGGCCACACGGAGACTAGGCCGCAGGGCCACACGGAGACTAGGCCGCAGGGCCACACGGAGACTAGGCCGCAGGGCCACACGGAGACTAGGCCGCAGGGCCACACGGAGACTAGGCCGCAGGGCCACACGGAGACTAGGCCGCAGGGCCACACGGAGACTAGGCCGCAGGGCCACACGGAGACTAGGCCGCAGGGCCACACGGAGACTAGGCCGCAGGGCCACACGGAGACTAGGCCGCAGGGCCACACGGAGACTAGGCCGCAGGGCCACACGGAGACTAGGCCGCAGGGCCACACGGAGACTAGGCCGCAGGGCCACACGGAGACAAGGCCGCAGGGCCACACGGAGACAAGGCCGCAGGGCCATACAGCCTGTTAGACCACAGAGACAAGGCCGCAGGGTCTTCTAGACCACGTACACTTTTTTTTTTTTTTTTTTTTTTTTTTTTTAAATATATATATATATACCACCACCACCAGTAGCAGCATAGGGATTTACCTGAACCATAACTGGAGCTTGCTGAGCTTCGAGGATGATTTTGGTCATCTTAAATGACATTTAGGTCTTATATAATTCTCCAATGCAGAAGAGAACCATCTGCCCAGGAACTTGATGGCTGTAGTAAAAATGCCACGTTCTGCAGCTGTGGGGGCTGCCCCGATCCTAAAGAAGTGTCTGGTATAGAGGGAGGTGGAAAAACTGCATCTTATAGGACTGCAGGCAGACGAGAGGTGTGGGTCTGAACCCGCCTTAGAGAGAGGAGCGCCGTTGTGAAAAATTAATATAAGACTTAGCCAGACATTTAGATAATTAATCACGGAACTAAAGGTAGGATACATACCATATAAGATTAAAGGAGTTCATTGAAGTGTAGCTTACCTGACGCATAAGACACATGAGAATTCTTAGTATTACCTGTAGATTGGGCATACTATAGGATTAGAGTGCTGAAGATGATCATCTTGACCATCATAAAAACTTGTTTAGTAGTTGTTGTGGCTGAACATAATCCTGAAGAGTGACCGTTATACAGATGAGCTGGTCAGCAGTACTGTAGGTCTTTCATAAGGTAAATTTAAATTGCCTTCTTGATATGGGGACCCATTGGAGAGTAGGGAAAGTGCAGAATGATTAGGGATACTCTGCTGAGATATATTTCCTTTAACGAAAACAAAGCCCCACAGCTAACAGCAGTAGGCCTCATGGTGGAAAAGGCAAAAATAGAGATGGCGCACAATAGTCCACATTAGGCCATGGACAAGTTCATGAAAGCTCTAGATACTAATGAAAACAGGAACAATGAGCATTAGTAAAGACAAAGAGCATACCACCACCTGTGATTGCATGAAATTATGGCTTGAAGTTGAAGTGTTGAGCTATTTTGAGTCAGAACTTGCTTGTACTAGAATACATATAGTGCCATGCACACAGCACCTTGATAGAGGAAGCAGATTCTGCGCATTTGAGCTGCATTTGTAGCAACCCGATCCATGAGAATGTCCTATACGTATACGAGTTGGAGAACTGCAGTTCTTTGCATCGGCAGTTGGAGAAGTTGAAACCATTGGTGTGACTTCTGCTTACAGCTTGATAAACTGCTAGCCATTGGACCCTGAAAAACATGAAAAAGATAATTATGCAATTATCCTCGTTGATACCCTAATCCTGGTTCGTACTGTGCGATTGAGACAAATATCGGAATCCTGAAAACTCCTTTTACCCAAGCTTACATGTCTTTGATAGTTATTTAGATTCTCACCGACAGCTGCTGGAGTGTTTTTTTTTTTTTTTTTTTTTTTTTTTTTTTTTTTTTTTTGAGATTCTTCGGAATGCAAGGTGCATTATTAATAAGATATATTAATATTAATAAAGGGAGCACCATCCGCTCACTTGCCTAATTTGTAAAAGATTTGAATATTGTTCCTGCACTGTGGTTTAGTTGCCATACAGGATGCAATCATTGTGAAGCAGTTAATTGAGCGCAGAATAAAATTAGTGCTGTATCACATATAGTTGAATGCAAACCTGGCCAACCTTGGTGCTGTGAGTGAGCGAGAATCGCGTAGAGTTTAAATTGAAGCACTACATCCAAGCACAGAAGGGTGATACGCAACACTATAAGGTTTCTAAAAAAAATAAATAAAAATAAAAAATAATAATAGTATTGATAATACTAAAATACTCTACTACTACTAAAAAATCCAGACATTTCCAGATATAGGTGAATAAAACTGAGCCAGAGTTAAATTACCAGAAGTAACAAAAGACAAAGCACGCAATTACAAATATGCGTGTTTGATTTGATTAACTCATTTATAATACATAATTAATAGATGCACATGTTTAAGGCAATATGAAGCATCTTCAATGAGCACATTCGCAATACTTCTTCCTAGAAAGGAAGCCATGTAAATGATGAAGAGACGTTTTCAACACTGGGATCCACATAAATTTGATCGAAACATGTATGAATGAACTCTCCTGGATGACAGGCCCAAACTTTAAGCTCGATATTTTATCAGTTTAAATTATGTTGTATGGTGAACTCGCTGCTTGCAAAATAGCATTATTTAATGAGCCAATACACTGATGCTGGTGCTGTACTTTTAAGACGACTCAAAGTACGTTAACATGTTAATTTACTTCAGCAATCTCATAATACTGAGCGGATCCGTGATTCAGCTTCGTTCAAGAGTCGCCCCGATTAAAGGGTGCATGTTACTTTAAACCCCATGATTGCCTTGCATTCATGGGGAAAATGATAGAGGCAAATATGCTATACCGTCAGTTCTGTTCAAAACTATTGTCAGTGATAGCCCGTGCATAATATTTTCAAGGCATTATGTGGTTACGACACAAACAAACCACAAACAATGACTGATCGCTTTGCACGAGCAGGTGCTGCGTCCCGGACGCGTGCGACAGCTCGAAACACGCTTGCAAAGGAAATGAGAGAAAAATACTACACCCAATCGTCATCGAAAAAGCATAACCATAGCCATGCGATGAATGCTTGATGTAGTTATGACGCCAGATGGTGATGAAGAACGCAGCCGTACGTTTGATAATATGCCAGTCCTCCATTAAAGTGAAGACTGAATCTGAACTCGAGATTTTTTCGCACAAGCGACTTTTGCCGCGACAGCCCAAGGAACAAAATGATAGGCTGACATGGACTTAAACGCCACTGTATTGTACATTGTTACTTTATAGTAGGGCCGTCGATCAACCGCTACGAGACGTTAGGATCTTCAACTAACTGTAGCGTCAGCTCTGCGCCGTGAGCGTCAGCATGCGTTGAATTGGTGCGTCAGCATCTGCGAACTCAAACATGAGTAAGTACCGATCTTTTATACCCAAGTATTAGAATGTGATTGGATAGATAGAAGTTGAAGTGACGTAACAATTAAGTCTTCCTGGCAGAACTTATGCTAAAGCTTTCATAGACCTGAAAATCCGGGTGTGAAAAACTTCTTTTTGGGAAAGTTGCATCTTTCCCAAAAAGAAGGGTGCATTTACTAAATACTGAGCAAAGGTTCTGAATACTTAGGACCATGTGATATTTCAGGTTTTCTTTTTTAATAATTCTGCAAAAATGTTAAAAATTCTGTTTTTTTCCTGTCAATGTGGGGGTGCTGTGAATACATTAATGAGAAAAAAGGAACTTAAATGATTAAAGCAAATGGCTGCAATATAACAAAAAGGAGAACATTTAAGGGGGTCTGAATAATTGTTTGTACCCACTATATATATATATATATATATATATATATATATATATATATATATATATATATATATACACACACACACACACACACACACACACACACACACACACATATATATATATATATATATATATATATATATATATATATATATATATATATATATATATATATATATATATATATATCACATGTATATAGTATGATTTTAACAGTTTTAAAATGTGCTCAATATTTCAATAGTTGTGAATTAACTGAAAAACCAGGCATTACATGACCCCATGATAGCCTACATTTTTAATAGAAAAATATTAAAATATATTCAGGATTTTGCAAGTCAACATAAGAATATTTAGACAGTAGGCTCCTGGTTGCTTGCCTGAAGGAGCATCAGTGTTCACAGCTGGCCTGGTTTTGAATGCTTCAAATGAATGCATAATGTTCATCCCTCTAAGTGATAACCTTTTTAGGATGTTCTAAAAGTATTATTAATCTTTTTTACCACTGTTTATATTGTTATTAAAACAAAATTGCACCTCAGCTCACACACTGAAGTGCCTCTTTGTGACAAATGTACATTTAAAATTCTTGAAATGGCTTGATTACTGGCTTGAATATTTGAATGTTGACATACAACCTATTGAAACAAGAACAAAGGGACATCACTTATTGGTAATACCCCCTAAGAAAAAAAATAGTTTGCCTCATGATTTACAAAAGACATAAATTAAAATAAAAAAAGTTTCATGGAGTGTTTATTGCCTCTTCTTCTTAATGAGCCACATAGGAGTTTAACATTCACTCAATTAAAAGGAGGACATAAAATGCACTGCCATTTCTTTGCACAGTGCACAGTCTTTTCAGTCCCTTGTAATCCACACTGTGTGTGTGTGTGTGTGTGTGTGTGTGTGTGTGTGTGTTTTCAAAGCTATCATGCAGTCACGATTAACAGCCCCCTTAATTTCCCAGCATGCAACACGTTTGCACTTATGTTTGCAGGCAACAAAGTGGATTATGGTGGTATTTCAACTACATTTAGAGGTTAATTGAATATGGGTACAATGCTCATTCTTGAGTTGGATTGTTTTGGCATTGCATCGCTACAGGCGTTCATCCACCAAAGATGCACTTCCCTTCCAGCCACTTTCTCATTAATTGGGTGCATTACAATCAAACTCATTTAAGATCACTTTCACATTTATTTTGAGCTAAAATTTCACAGACACATTTTGGAGACATCATAGATTCATTGTACATCTTGTGAAAAGGGCCATAATATGCCGCCTTTAAATGTTACAATAACTGGCTTTCTAATACAGTGAATGACAACCATCTGTGGTCTGCCAGTAGCTTACATTAAGTTTAGTATTGAGTGAATAATTGCTTTTTTACGTCTAAAAAAACAACATGTTTTCTTACATTTAAAAATAAGCTAATTGGCGACTCGTTTTACAGCACTTCTTTTTCGTGAATTGAAATAAAGATTGTTGCTTATTGAAAGTTACAAAGGATACAATGAACTACATGCATCCTTCAAAATAATTTAAATGAAGGATACCAAATGTTTGAGAAGCACCCACTGATCTTGATCAGGACCCCTCTGCGTAACTTCTTAACAAACAGGGTACCCCTTTAACATCGCTTTTTGACACACAGGGTACTCCATTGCTTTCAGAAACCTTTGATGTCATAAACAGATGTGATGGTCAATGGCATTGGCTCTCTCGTGATCATGTCAATATGTGACGAGTTGGAAGTTAGATCCACGGCTGAACATCACGTAGCCACCCTCATTTCCCATTAATGCTTGTATCATTTTTTCAGTTATTTGCCAGTCAGAAATTATTAGCTGCATTTCCACTGTTTTGCCAGTGCGAGCAAGAGCTATAAACAGGCCAGCCAAGGCTAATAGCCTCTGACTGTGAGCTTCAAGGCCATAATCAAATGGTATACACTGGTATTTATCATTATTTCACATAGAAAAACACTTGTTGAATCGCATCTGCTCCATTTTGGTCATATGGCAACTTAAAACAGCTTCATTAAGGTTTACAATTCATTAAAGGGATAAAAATAATAAAAATAAAAATAAGTTTAAAATATGTGTGTGTGAATGGGTTGGGAGGGGCACGACACTGTCAGCAGAAGGGTAAAACTATTTTTATTTTCCTTTACACACTGCACACAGCAACAACTCTTAATAAAGCGACCAAAACTACCTGCCAACTGACAGACGAACTGACAATGGCTTTCTTATTTAGGTTTAAATAGCCTAAAAGGTAATGTGGTGGATAAACATTCATAAACCGTTTTCTCATAACATGTTAAAGCCGCATTCGAAATACAGAACATCATGCAAATATATAAAAGAACATTTTGATAAATAACCCTAAAAAAATACCTGCCTAGAGAGGGAAAGAACACTTTGAGTGCGTTTATATGCACTTTCTGAAGCCGATTGTGCCTAAGGCGGGTGAAGACGTACGCGAAGCTCAGCCCCGCGCCTCAGGATCTCACTCACACCGCCACCTGACGCGCACATTATATACACGCGAGCTCAATTTTGAATTGACTGACAGATGAGCTGCACGAAAGCGCTCTGTGGTGCAGCGGGATTTTAAACAACTTCCCGAGTGGCCGCGGACAGGCGCTGAATGCTGCCGCCGGTGTGTGTGCACTCATTGAACGTGTTATAATTTTAAAGGCGCGGTGCGAAGCTCAGCGCCCTTAAAGGGGTCGCACACCGATGCTCAGCTCAGCTCAGCGCCGCGACACGTTTTTAAAAATATTGAGCTCCCCCATATTGACAAAATGGTATGATCCTCGTTTCATAACACCCGCGAAGATTCGACCGTGACATCGGTGGTCGAATCAGGCTCCGCATATCAATGCATCAAATCTTCGACTATTCAGGGTCACCCCTAGTATCAACTTAAATTTTTTATGGCAACCAGGTTACTTACTTTTTTAAGTTAAACCAACAAAAACCAACACATTTTTTTTACAGTGTACCGCTGTACGGATTCTTAACGCATTTACTGCAGCTACATTTAATCTTTTATCAAACAACCAGACTAGCGAATGGCTCGACACAACCCGTAATGGGGCAGAGCGCATTTTCCGGACTGTAAAGTCACGTATTTTTAATCATGAAAAATGCCATGGTTTAGAGCTTAGGGTTTTTTCTGTGTAGATATAAATTCACCTCTTTGCATCAGCTGGCAGGATATATGTAATCCTTGGTTAAGTAAATTATATATATATATATATATATATATATATATATATATATATATATATATATATATATAGAGAGAGAGAGAGAGAGAGAGAGAGAGAGAGAGAGAGAGAGAGATTATATTTATTTATTTATAAAAAAAGAAAGAATAATTTGTTGCAACCAGACAACCGCAAGACAACAGATATGCAATATTAAACATAGGCTACTCTTTTATTTTATGATTTATGCCTTGTGTTTTATTAAAATTGATTTTAATTGATATCTCAAAAGGGTGCTTGTGTGCATGTGGGTGGGGATAATTAACACATGTATAGCCTATATTGCATTCTTGATTTAAAATACTATAGTTAAAAGGCATAGACATAGCTAAAAATGTGTACTGTGACTCTGTATTATTCTGCTTGTTCAAATGGTATTATGTAGTAGGCTAACTTGTAATATTTGTCTTATCACCATGCAAATTAAAACATTTAGTTCTTTTAATTTTAATTAATGTTTGGATAAGACGCCTATGTCTCCCTCCATTAAAAATAATGGGTATTGCGGGGCTGGGATATACATAAACTTACCAACATACATTGCATACTTTTTGGAATGACTTATCAGAGAAAAATATGTTTTCACATAACAGTGGTTAATGGAAACGCTGTCAATTCGCAATCATTTTTTTATCGACATTAAATTAGCCTAAATATTGCAAAGGTTTCGTGCAAATCTGAGAGAGCAGTCCAAACTCGTTTGACCCATTCATAGAACATAATTTATAGCATCCAAATATTACATTGCAAATATGGAAACTTTGGAACGATTGAAAGATGCATGAGGTAGGCCTACTGTATGGAAAATATGGTAGGATACGCTATAGCAATATAGGGGGTCTATATTGACGAACAATTTGTTGTTTATGTGGATGTTTAAAAATAAAATTGTATATACAGTTTAACAGTATATGGGTTCAAGAAGTTAAACTGTAGGTTAACTGAACTGCGCAGTGTGCACATTTTGACGCTTAAATATTATACTATTTATGTAAAAAAAAAAGAAAGAAACAAAGGCTTCATAGGGTACTGGTTGGAATCGGCATCTTCACAGCCTTTGAGTTTGTGTCACGGTTCAAGGATTCCCTGTCTCACTCTTGGGTGCGTGTTGAATGTAGGTGAGGGCGGAGCCTGGGATTGGCTCATCACGCACCTGTGGCTGATCACCTGCACCAGCTGCAACTCATCACCATCACCCTATTTAGTCTCTCTGTTTCTCTCTTGTCTTTGTCAGAGCGTTGTTGGATGTTTCCCCTTGTGTCTCCGTGTTGGTTGTCGTTTCCCCCTTCCGTGAAACGCTGGATCCCTTCCCGGAATACCTGTACCGACCTCCCGAGTCACAGCTGCTCACAGCCTGCCCGTGTCGCCAACAGAGCCTCTCTCACTGCTCCGTCTTATCCGGACTTCTTCAGTGTTCTGAGTTTTGACTTCTGTGACACTATCTGTCATAATAAACTGAGTTACTTGCAATTGAATCCTGCCTCTGTGAATCCGTTACAGAACGCTCTGACCAACCATGGATTCAGCGAGTATCAACGCCCCACTGACCAGCAGCAACGAGAGACTGGACCAGCAGGAGGCGAACTTAACTGCCACAGGACAGGCAGTACACACCTTGGTGGCACGGGTGGCCGAGCTGACCCAACAGATGCAACAACTCGTCGGTCCCACTGTGCCCGACCCACCACCGATCCCCCGCACACCATCCGCATTGCGGCAACCGGAACCACGTCTGCCTACCCCTGAGAGTTATGCCGGTGAGAGCAATTATTGCAGAGCCTTCCTTACCAAGTGTTCCTTGTTTTTCGCTCTTCAACCGCAGACTTTCAACACGGAGAGATCCAAGGTGGCATTCGTCCTCACCCTGCTCTCCGGACGAGCCGCACTTTGGGGAACGGCGGTGTGGGAAAATCAACATCCTTGCAGCTCCTCGTTCCAGACGCTGGCGGCGGAGATGAGAAGGGTGTTTGACCGAGCGGTAACCGGAAGAGAAGCGGCACGTCAACTCGCAGAGCTCCGTCAAGGTGACCGCTCGGTCTCGGATTATTCCATCGAGTTCCGCACCCTGGCCGCCGAGTGCAAGTGGAACGAGGAGGCACAGTGGGACATGTTCCTGCATGGGCTGGCTGACCGCATCCAGAAAGAAATTTTCATGGTCGACCTTCCGGAGAAGATTGACGGACTGATCAAACTTGCGTTGAGGGTGGACGCTCGTCTGAGTCGGCTGAGATCCAGGATGGAGTTTTAGCACAAGAGTGTCGAATGCCCTCAGGCCAACGCTGCGGATGCGGTCAGCTACACCTTCGACCCGGAGCCCATGCAGGTGGGTCGAGCTCGGCTCTCCCGGGAGGAGAGAGCGAGACGGAGATCCCGTGGTCTTTGCCTCTACTGCGGCGGGACCGGACACCTGCTAGACTCCTGCCCGGTAAGAGGACCACGCCCGGCGGTAAGGAGAAGGCTACTGTCGGGCGGGATCTCCGTGGAAAAGACCTCATCCTCCACTCTCCTTCCGGTGAGATTGCTGTGGGCAGCCCAGGAATTTTCCAGCCCAGCACTCCTCGACTCGGGAGCGGAGGGTAACTTTCTTGACTCTGCCCTTGCACACAAACTCAAAATACCCACCATTGCACTTAAGAACACCATCTCTGTCAACGCACTCAACGGACAAGTTCTCCCTGACATTTCATTCACCACTGAACCACTTACACTGATCACGTCTGGCAACCACACTGAACTCATTTCATTTTTTATCCTGGACTCCCCTTTGGCTCCCATTGTCCTCGGTCACCCTTGGCTGGAGTTACATAACCCAAGGGTTGACTGGGGACAAAACTCTGTGTCTGCATGGAGTGATAAGTGTTATGAGTCTTGTTTGGTGTCTGCTTGTTCGTCTGTGTCTCGTTCTGTTTTTCAGAGTGAGACGGTGAATCTGTCTAACGTGCCTCCGGAGTACCTCGACCTGAAGGAAGTGTTCAGTAAGTCCCGAGCTGCTTCTCTTCCTCCGCATCGTCCCTATGACTGTGCTATAGATTTACTCCTAGGTAAGTCTCCGCCTAAGGGCAAACTATACTCTCTTTCTATTCCAGAGAGGGAGGCCATGGAGAAATATATTTCTGATTCTGTAGCCTCCAAATTCATCCACCCTTCCTCTTCTCCAGCGGGGGCGGGGTTCTTCTTCGTGGGGAAGAAGGATGGTTCTCTGCGACCTTGCATTGATTACCGAGGGCTGAATAACATCACGGTAAAGAATACCTATCCTTTGCCGTTGATGTCTTCAGCTTTCGAGAGGTTACAGGGAGCATCCGTCTTCACGAAGTTGGACTTACATAACGCTTATCATTTGGTTCGCATCAGGGAGGGGGATGAATGGAAAACCGCATTTAACACCCCCAGGGGGCATTTTGAATATTTGGTCATGCCTTTCGGCCTTTCCAACTCCCCAGCGGTTTTCCAGGCACTCGTCAATGATGTGTTGAGAGACATGGTCGACCAATTCATATATGTCTATTTAGTCTCTCTGTTTCTCTCTTGTCTTTGTCAGAGCGTTGTTGGATGTTTCCCCTTGTGTCTCCGTGTTGGTTGTCGTTTCCCCCTTCCGTGAAACGCTGGATCCCTTCCCGGAATACCTGTACCGACCTCCCGAGTCACAGCTGCTCACAGCCTGCCCGTGTCGCCAACAGAGCCTCTCTCACTGCTCCCTCTTATCCGGACTTCTTCAGTGTTCTGAGTTTTGACTTCTGTGACACTATCTGTCATAATAAACTGAGTTACTTGCAATTGAATCCTGCCTCTGTGACTCCGTTACAGTTTGGAATAACAACAAGTAAACTGGCACAGCATTAATATTGTAGGCTACAACAGACAAATTAAATTAAGCAGAATAACCTTTTTATGTTTTTTTTATTTTGATAAGTTAAGTTAATGTCAAGTTAGAAATGCCAAAAATGAGGCATGTGAACGTGCAGCTTACAGGAAAAACGTAGCTACTTTAAAAAGTCAACATTTCGATTATTTGCCGTTAAATGTGATATATAAATCACTTAGAAAAAATGCACAGCATGTTTCAAGATAAAAAAAACGTGACTTTACATTCCGGAAAATACGGTAGGATAGCCCCGGGCAGTTTGCTGGTCTAAATCTGCTGGCCTACACTGAAAAACTCTAAGCTCTGCCCCATTACAGGTTGTGTCGAGCCATTCTGGTTGTTTGATTTTATAAAAGATTAAATGTAGCTGCAATAAACGCGTTAAGAATCCATTTAGCGGTATATGCGCAGGACTTTTATTCTGATGTGCGGAACTGAGGAAGAACTGATGACGGAATAGTTTGATCTTCAGCTGACCAATCAAAAGAAAGGGGCGTATAATTCCAGCCTATGTGCAGAAATCGAATAGTCAAACTGTTTATTTATTTTTCTACCTCTGAGCAAAAACCAAAAATCAAGCCGAAATCATTTTTCTGAGAAAAACTGAAAATTGAAAAAGCGAGCTGTTTTCTCAATTTTCAATTTTCAATATTAAATCAAAAAACAATTGAACGCATGATACACAGATTCCTTGAGATACCCTTTTTTCTATTCAGCCCTATATCTGGAAATCCTCTTGTGTTCAAACGGTGGATGCAAGCTCGACATGTTTTTAAAAAAACGTGCGATTTTCCAGCGCATTTTCTCGAGACTGCGTCGCTATGGCAGCAAAGCCGCTAAAACGCTGTCGAAATCGATCCAGGAGTTTGCTAAAATATTGGTGGGGACAGTTTTGCTATTTTAAAATATTGATTGGGACTAGTACCTAGTGTCCCCCCCCCTAAACCTACGCCCATGCTGGCAACCCACATAAGCATATAGTCTCCGGAGGAGGGGGCAGGAGTAAAAAATATATCCAGTATTATGAATTTGATTTTGAATTTTAAACCACTAGGAGTTGTTCTCTGTTCACTGCCTGTCTTTAGTAAATCCTAAGAGTGGCCAAAAGAGAGTTTGCACTGGCCCAAGCTGCAAAAAAACTTTTTAGGATTTACTATGTTGATGAACGTTAAAACAGTCTGTGAAAAGGACCTATTGTCAAAATTAATGATAAAATCCAATTAGATTATTGAACAATTGCTGCAGTGAAATACACTTCTCCTCTCCTGGCACATTTTGTTGTTGAGACATTATTTATTCAACTTTTATCAGGACATGGTGGAATTTTCCTTCCTTTGTGTCACATTATTGTACTTTACCAACGGTGTTATCTAGCAGACTGTGAAAAGACGGAGGTCTAAATCCACCAGGGATTGCAGCATAGAAAACAACCGATTCTAAATCATTCAAAGCTCAGAGAACATTGCACAGGAGTTCCACTGGGGTTTGAAATGGACCTCCATGTCCTTTTGGATCATTTCAGAGACCAGTGAGCAAGTAAGCCCAAATAAACCAGCATTCAGTGCATGTGTACATGCACATCTAGGTGACTCAATAGCAAACTACAAGAAACACACAACACATCCTGCTAAATATACACTTAATGGACAAAGCTTTGTGTTCATATTGTTAATTACATTTTTTATGATAAAAAATTAGATAAAAACTAAGCCAAGATGTAAATTGCAAAATGTAAATTTGATATTGCTAGCAAATATACAATTAACTAATTATTTTACTTTGGTAAATATATTCACCATAAGAAATATGTATTAAATCATTGACATGCTTGCATCAGAAGCTGTGTCTATAAATATAAAGTATTTTGAGCCTCTGGACATTAACACCAAGAGATAACACATACATGTGAAACAATGAATATTGGACATGCATGACATGTTAAGGAAATGCTCAAATAACACTCAATAATAATTCCTGAAATGGACACCACGGGAAAGACAGAACAGTAAGCAACAGTACAGGCCACACACAAGACTGCATAATAACAAACAATTTACAAACTATTTACAGAGGAATTCACAATGTTGTTGCATGCTGGAGGTCTTTGTGTAGGCAGCAATTCTACATGACTAGAGCAAAGCCAGTAATAGTTACTACTGCATGCAAGACATGAGTAATCGATTAGATTACAAACTGAACTCAGAAATATCAGGAGCAAAACGCACAATAGCTTTTCTGTACAAAACAGGAACATGGTGCTTTACAAGAGACGCATCAATAGAAAAATAATTAACCTGAGAAAGGCCTGCACTCAATTGTTAATGAATTTTAGAATATGTACATATAATAATAATTAATAATAATAATAAATAATAATAATAATAATAATAATACACAATAGTGATTGTTTATTGACATTTAAAACACGTCTTATTTTTATACATATTTTTATAAAATGTTGCATTAAGACTTGACTGCACTTTATCTGTATACGGAGTGTTTATATATATATATATATATAACATTTTTTTTTCTGGGATTTAGCAATCCTGTGAATCACTAAACTAATATTTAGTTGTATGACCACAGTTTTTTAAAACTGCTTGACATCTGTGTGGCATGGAGTCAACCAACTTGTGGCACCTCTCAGCTGTTATTCCACTCCATGATTCTTTAACAACATTCCACAATTCATTCACATTTCTTGGTTTTGCTTCAGAAACAGCATTTTTGATATCACCCCACAAGTTCTCAATTGGATTAAGGTCTGGAGATTGGGCTGGCCACTCCATAACATTAATTTTGTTGGTTTGGATCCAAGACTTTGCCCGTTTACTAGTGTGTTTTGGGTCATTGTCTTGTTGAAACAACTGTTTCAAGGGCATGTCCTATTCAGCATAGGGCAACATGACCTCTTCAAGTATTTTAACATATGCAAACTGATCCATGATCCCTGGTATGCGATAAATAGGCCCAACACCATAGTAGGAGAAACATGCCCATATCATGATGCTTCACCTCCATGCTTCACTGTCTTCACTGTGTACTGTGGCTTGAATTCAGAGTTTGGGGGTAGTCTCACAAACTGCCTGTGGCCCTTGGACCCAAAAAGAACAATTTTACTTGCATCAGTCCACAAAATGTTCCTCCATTTCTCTTTAGGCCAGTTGATGTGTTCTTTGGCAAATTGTAACCTCTTCTGCACATGCCTTTTTTTTAACAGAGGGACTTTGCGGGGGATTCTTGAAAATAGATTAGCATCACACAGACGTCTTCTAACTGTCACAGTACTTACAGGTAACTCCAGACAGTCTTTGATCATCCTGGAGGTGATCATTGGCTGAGCCTTTGCCATTCTGGTTATTCTTCTATCCATTTTGATGGTTGTCTTCCGTTTTCTTCCACATCTCTCTGGTTTTGCTCTCCATTTTAAGGCATTGGAGATCATTTTAGCTGAACAGCCTATCATTTTTTGCACCTCTTTATAGGTTTTCCCCTCTCTAATCAACTTTTTAATCAAAGTACGCTGTTCTTCTGAACAATGTCTTGAACAACCCATTTTCCTCAGCTTTCAAATGCATGTTCAACAAGTGTTGGCTTCATCCTTAAATAGGGGCCACCTGATTCACACCTGTTTCTTCACAAAATTGATGACCTCAGTGATTGAATGCCACACTGCTATTTTTTTTAACACACCCCTTTCAACTAATTCAACTAATTGCCCAATTGCACAGCCTTAAGAGCGTGCATATCATGAATGCTGGGTCTCATTTGTTTTCTGAGAATCTACTGAACCTACTGGTAACTTGTTTGCCACGTAGCAATAAAAAATATACTAAAAACCTTGATTATTCTGGTTAGTCACATTGTACTGCTATTATTTTGAACAAGACTGTATAGGGCTTGACATTAACTTTTTTGCTCACCAGCCACTGTGGCTAGTGGTTTTCCAAAGTTACTAGCCACTCAGCATTTTCACTTGCCACAATTTTGCTGTTTGGAAATTACATTGAATATGTAAACAGTACGTAAACAGGTGGGTAATAATTGGATATGTGTCAGAATATTACGTCCATACATTCAGCAGCCCAATTAAATACCTGCCTGTCATAATTTTAGCTAATCAAAAAACGACGTATACATATTAAATAAATATATATTAGAATCTGAATTTTTATTTTATTTTTTATTTACTATTGTTTTTGTAATTTGCCTATTAGTTTGTTTTATATAGCCTAACTAAAATAACTCATACAGGGCTTGACATTAACGCTTGTCTGGGACAAGGGGATTTTTTTAAAGGGACAAGTGAAAGAGAATTTTACTTGCCCGACGGACAAGAGCCTGATTAAAACAAACAAAAAAAAAAAGACGAGCAAATGACCAAAATACAGGAATGATTGTGCATTAATTTACTGTAAGTGGCGATCGGTAGTGGATGATAATGTAGTAATGAACTGAAGATAACAAGGTCGTGCTGTTGACGCTCGTGCAGCCTCTCGAGGAGAAATTACAACACTTGAGCGAAAGCTGTTCTTCTGAAAACCATCACAAATGAAAATGACAAGTAATAAGTAATAATAAACAAGTAATTAACATTCACTTACATTGACATTCACTTAAAGCCACTTACATTTTAGATGCAATTTGAGTGTTCTGTTTCAGCAGAGAAAATCGTTCAAAGCAGAAAGTGATGCGTCTCACAGCAAAAAGTGTTACCGAACGATTCCGCGTTTGAATGAATCGTCTGAATGAACGACTCAATGACTCACTCATTAAGACGGCCACCTGCTGCCACCTACTAGAGGTTTAGTATATGTTTAAGTATACTTTCCAACATTTGTTATTTGTCTATTCAAAACTACAAATCTCATAACATTTTTTAATGCAATTGTAATTTTTCAGTGTAAATTATTTAATTTGATTTAATTTGATCTTCCTCAGCAACCTCTGTGATAAAATATGAACTATTTCTTTTTTCTTAAATAAATTGCAGATAAAGTTTTCAGCCAGTGATCAGCATGCATTTGTGTTGAATATTTAAGAGCAGCTTTGATATTTTGATAAGCATGCCCTTTATTGGGAACAAGCAACAAAAGCTTGAAGTGATATTTAAGTGGACAGAGGGGATGACAGGATTTAAGGTAAAAGCAAATTATCTTTGGGAGGTGTGACTGGACCAAATTTAGATACATGGAAAATTGCCATCATAGGAATTTAGACACTTGCAGTTGTAGGTGATTAGAATTTTTAAAGGAAATGTAAGATTGTGGCCAAAACTGGTACGGCAAGCTGTGTATCCCCTCTCCCCCTTCCCCCTGACTTGAGGTTGCCAGATATGCTGCATGATCCAGCAGGAACGTTTGTAGCTGCAGCTATGGTAACTAGAGCTGAGCTGGCAACCAGAATGCCGAAACACAACTGACTTTGTGATTGGTCGATAGGTGGAGGGTGGAGCTTTAGGCCAAAACACATGTCAACATCAACATCAGTTGAGGGTCAAACAACAACTTTAAAATGACAATATCCTGGCCGGACTACTGTTGTTAATGATGTAAGTATTTGAAATTAACATGATTTCTTAATGTCTTTTTCTTAATTCTTTTCTTGATTTCTTAATGTTTGAATGATTATAGTCACATCCTCAGACATCACACCCACTGACCATTGGCAGATTGGTTTTACATGATTTCCACAAGAGATGTGTCACATTCATTAACGGACTGCCTGGGAACAAAGCCAAACCCCCTCATGAAAGAAAAGGCTGTCGTGTTTACAACTGTAACAATGAGCATTTTTCAAGATCAACTAAATGCTGGATTTTAGGTGTAGGTGAAATTCAAGTCAGTAACTGAACATGTTTTCCTCAAAGTTGAAGAGACAGAAGCAGAATTTATTTTCTTCTTTTTTTTGTGAGTTTAACAAGAAACAAATTGTGATGGCTAGACAACTGGGTCAAAGCATCTCCAAAACTGCAGCTCTTGTGGGATTGTCCCGGTCTGCAGTTGTCAGTATCTATCAAACAAGGTCGAAGGAAGGAACAGTGGTGAAACGGTTACAGGGACAGGGTCATGGGTGGCCAAGGATCATTGATGCACGTGGAGAGCGAAGGTTAGCGAGTGTGGTCTGATCAAACAGACAGCTCAAATTGCTCAAGAAATGAATGCTGGTTCTGCTAAAAAAAAAAACATGTCAGAATATACAGTGCATAATAATCTTGCGTATGGGGCTGCATAGCCACAGACCAGTCAGGTGCAATAATCTTTTCTTATTGTCATGCATATCTAAGTGAAGCGGCTTCTGAAAAAGTTACAGGGCAGGACTTGACTTTTTCCATGGGGAATTGAATGGATGATTGTGGTTTGCTATTGATGGATCTCATGTGAGTGACAGGATGTCCCTCGTGTCAGTAAACACGTCATCAGAGAAGAGAAGAGTTGATCCTGTAAGCAGGAGGGGAAAGTTATATTGGTTAAAGATTACAAGGACACATGATATTTGTATGATGTTCAAGGATAAATCATTTATAATAAATATTCCATTAAAAAAATGTAACTCTCAATTTTGATTTCATGGTGATTTTAATCTTGGTCATCTAAAGATAGTTGCAAAGCCTTGGGCAAAGCAAATATTGTACTGTTTTGTCTTTAAACTGTGAAATATGTAATTACATCATGTACATAAACTATGTATATCACAAACATATCATGAAATAACTGTCAAGTCATGTTTGATCAAAGATGAAAGCATTAGTGCTGTTCAATGCTAAAGGCCATGTGACATTGATTTGACTGTTCTTTCCCGATATATAATTGCCTCTGACTACCATAATACGGCTACCAACCAGCAGATACAGCATTTGATCATATCGCTCTGTTGGCTATTACAACACTGCAGAAACTGCTCAATGTTTAAATTGTAGAGCTTATTCCATTTAAGATATTGTTACGTGTAGATGTATTGCTGAAGAAGGTTCCAAGACTTCAAAAAACTCAAAGGATCTTTATTCCCAAAAACGTGTCTTTACAAGCAATATCTAACACTTCCTTAGAACATAAACACATGAGGACATCTAAGGTGTTAACATCAAGACCGGATAAAGATATGGTGAAAACTAGGAACTTAAATACAAACACTGATGGCATACTAACGAGGGGGAACAGGTGTCACAGCTGACAATACTTAAAGGGTTACTTCAGCGATTAGCATATGGCCTTGTATCAGTAGAAACCCTGGAGTATATTCAAATGATTATGCTTTCCCCCCTCATATCCTCTTGAGACAAGAGATTTATGCATTTTATTTCTGGAAAAATTCCTCCTATGATGGAAATTGACAGTATTTGCATCATAGGAGGAATGTTTGGAATAACGCCCGTTTCACACATAATCCGTCTGCAGTGCGTGTGCGGTGCGTATTTTTTTCAGTACCCATGTTAACGGATGACAGCTTTCACTCTGCACGCGGATGCTGTCCGTCAGTCAGTTCCAGGTGCGTTGCGTCTGCAGCAGTGCACGGATCATTTTCGTACCGAGTCTATTTGTTGCTGCGCTGCGTTGCTGCATTAAAGTGATAGAAAATTGTTCGCATTAAAATAAACATGTACTAACGTGAAAATCTAGTAATTTCACCACAGATGCATATCATTTAAAATATACTCTTGTTTCAAAGTCAACACATAGGCTAGCTTTTTTTTTCTCAAGTAAAGCAACAAAACGACACCTTACCTGGCATTTAGGTAAAAAAAATGTGCCATAATGGATAGGACTCTCTACTTTCTTGGAGGTGAAAAGCAAAGTTCTTTTTGACCTGCAGGATTTCTTTTAAAAGGGTGTAAAAACGAAAGAAAAGATGAGAGTCGGCTGTTTTTGAATAGACTATTGTAAATTTCTAATTTAAAATGTTTGTGATTTAAGGCTATAACCTATGTTTAAATGTTTTGCCACTTGTGTGAGCTAAATCTAAAGTATATAAATATGAATAAATGAATTTAATAAAATGTTGTTTAAATGTAGTAGGCTACGTAACCTGACTTCTATTAAAGAGTAAACAAAGAGAATTGGAATTCTGACGAGGCATGTTCAGTAAAAACTTTTGGATTTTAAATAAAAAATAATGAATAAATGCTGTGTTTGTGGTATGCAACAGCGGATCAGTTGCGGACTGCAAACGCAGCATATGTGAAAGCACTACAGGGTGTGGGGCTTCTGCAACGCACATGCAACGCAACACGCACTGCAGACGGAGTATGTGTGAAACGGGTGTAAGGCTAAAGACTACAGCCAGCAGAGGGAGCCATTTCCACATGTTTTGAACCCGCGCATGGGGGATGGGAGATCACACTCAGCGCAGGGAGAGCTCAGCTCACAGCTGCAGGCACTCATTTAAACGGAGCTATGGTGAGCAGAGGTGGGTAGAGTAGCCAAAATCTTTACTCAAGTAAAAGTACAAGTACTTACGGAAATATTTACTCAAGTAAAAGTAAAAGTAACAATCGTAATAGTTACTTGAGTAAGAGTAAAAAAGTATTAGATGAAAAAACTACTCAAGTACTTAGTTACTAGTTACTTTCGATCTGATTGATAAGATCCAAAAACCCTGAATTTCAGACTACTTAGAGAGCTTTCACACACCTCCATATATATATATATATATATATATATATATATATATATATATATATATATGTGTGTGTGTGTGTGTGTGTGTGTGTGTGTGTGTGTGTGTTTAATGGTTAAACCGTGTAAATTAATGGTGTGCTGGGCTAACCACAGCTCTTTTTAAAACATACTTTGTTCTTATATTTTTATAAGTATATGCATTCTTAAAAATACAGTCCCATTTTTAAATGTATGTATATACTGCAGACTGTTGTCTGTCCGGATATGTGTATAAATGCAAGATGTCACATTAGGCTATTCAATTTGTTTCGTTTTTAGCCTGATCTCATCAGTACCTATGGCAACATTTATGCAAACCACAAAGTATGTACCAATATGTACATATTGCGACAGTTTCAAAGTGAAATGTCCACTGGGTGGCGCTAAAAGCTTATTTTTTTCCAGAACAGATTTGCGTGAATCTGACATGTTTTGTTACGTTGTGTTTTTAACGTACACCCACACTAAACCTACCCGAAAGTGTTAACAACAGCAAATGTGACAAAAATAAAATTGTGTCCATGTATTTTTAGCTTGTGTTTAGAACTTGTCTTTGAGCTCTTTTATCATGACTCGTTCTTCATGGGGTTCGTTCTCAAGCTTTTCGCATTGTAAATACAAATCTGTATCAGCTGAGTTATCGAGCAAGTCTGGTGAATCAGAAAAGCAGAACATGGAGCTGTGACGCAAAATTCAAAATGTTTTAGTTTACAAACCAGACTAAAAAAATGCAGTTTTTCTGCCTATAGTGTTCATTTCTGTTGGAATTCCTGCAGTGTGTATTGGTGCGTATTTTGTGGTTTGCAAAAACATTGCCACAGGTACATTTTGCCAATGAGGTTGCTCGTTTTGTGAGAAAAAAAAAGATATGTAAATGTGCAGATGTGAACGTTTGTTTGTGGACGTGTGTTCGGAGGATTCAAACGATTTGTCAATGCTTGCACAAGGGCGCATATGAGGAAAACACTCGGACAGTGTGTGAAATAGTATTACAATAAAGGAAAAGTGCCCATAGTTACCAAATACCATTAATAGTGTTCAAATATAGGCATCATTGTTACACTTACCGCTGTTTTTTCAGGTTGGAGCTGGAATTATTGTATGCTGAGATGTCAGTTCGTTTTGGTGAACACAGCATGCATTAAATTATGAAACTGTTCTTTTTGACATCTTGGACTGAAAACAGGCTGAACTTGAGGCCACGTACGGGTGATCTGCCGCTCACACACATCTCCCTCTGCTTCGGCCATCATCTTCTGACTAAACGCGCGCTAATTTTATGCGGGTGACAATATCCACCTCTCGCGAAGCAGACTCTCCAACGTTTCGCGAGACTTGCGAACAAGTCATAACTTATTTTAAAATATATAATTAATTATCACCATTGACAGTAGCGGAGGAACGCCACCGAATGTAACGAAGTAAAAGTACAGTTTTTTCACAAGAAATGTACTTGAGTAAAAGTAAAAGTACCCATTTTTAAATATACTCTAAAAGTACAAGTTACCCAAAAAATTTACTCAAGTAAATGTAACGAAGTAAATGTAATTCGTTACTACCCACCTCTGATGGTGAGCAATGCAAGTCTTTTGACTTCTCAAATTAATTTCAATGAAAGTTAAGCTTGCAAAGGCATGAACTGAAACGCGCCAGACTGAACTTGCGTTGTGAATGTATGCCGCGTGTGTAGTCGTGATTACCTCAGCTCTCATCACGAGAGCTCAGCTCATTTATCTCACTCCTGCAGTTAGTGCTCAGTGCTGTGATACTCGCGTGGTAACTCACTCATTATTTTTAACAGACACGTTCAGTTTTTAATTGTAGTGTCTTTAACTCAGTCACAGTAATCCAGTAGGTGGCTTTGGGAATGGCCTCACAGGGCAGCGAAGCATTCTGGGAATTGTAGTCTTTCATCCCCATTCAACAAAAATACATTTTCTGTCTTTTCTCAGTTTAGAAGGCACCAAATTCAAAAATAATTTCACATTTCTACTACATTGATGACCCAGTTTAAATACAGATACATCTTCCCAGCGCTGAAGTACCCTTTTAATACATGCTGGGACTGACTGTGGTGGGAAAACTAGAACAAAGGAACATGTGACAAAACAGAAACCAGGAAGAACATGAGGAAAACACAGGAGACGAAGACTGGACTTGTGACATAACTCCCCTGTCCCGGTAGGCGCGTCCTCGCAAAATCCTGGGGACTGGGACCTGGCTAGCTGTGGACTTTCAGGGTGAGGCCATGGCGGGTGCCTGGAGCCTTGGGAGGCCATGGCAGGCCTGGAGCCTTGGGAGGCCTTGGTGGGCCTGGAGCCTTGGGACTGGCTGGAGGCTGGGCCTGGGCTAGGGGCTTTGTCAGGACGGGGGGCTTGGCCAGGGCTGACTTCCCACCCGTCTGTTCCCCACCCATGGGCCTATAGCCCGCAAAAAAAAAAATTGTTTTCCGAATTTAGGGGATTGTCTGGTGGGCCCGTGGGTGGCTGGATTGGGGCGTTCGTGGGCGGCTCTGGGAAGCCGGGAGGAGGCGGCAACGGCTCTGGGAAGCCTGGAGCGGGCGCTTGAAGGCCTGGTGCCGGCGCGTTGAAGCCTGGAACAGGCTCAGGGAAGCCTGGAGGGTGCTCGGGGAGGCAGCGGCACGGGCTCTAGCCCGCTCACCTGTACTGGCTTCCCGATGGCAGAGGCCCCCCGGGCAGAAGTGGCCACCGTGGAGAACCATATGGAGGGCCCCGGAATTAGGTGAACTGGAAGTCCTCTGGTTGGCGGGGATGGACTGGATGATCACGACCTGAACTATTCTTACCAACAGAATCAACACAGAAATCAGACTCGCTTAGAAGAAGATCATAATTAATAAAGTCCTTTACTGACTTATCGCAAACCTCAGGAGATAATTGTATGAACAGGTCATCCTTATAATATAATTGTATGATCCAGTCCATCCCGGAAGCACCCATTCACCATTGGATATTTCCAGCTCACCCGATCGAAATATACCAGAAATTCTTCCACATTCCTCTCCAGCGGGCGCCCATCCTGCCGGACGGAGAGAAGGAATGCCTCTGCCACCGAGCACTGAATTCTTGGCATACTTGGTTGTGGAAGTCTTGTTTGTTCGAGGTCCGGTCTTCTGTTATGTGTAGATGTATTGCTGAAGAAGACTTCCAAAAACTCAAAGGATCTTTATTCCCAAAAATGTGTCTTTACAAGAAACATCTAACACTTCCTTAGAAAATAACAAACACAGAAGGACATCTAAGGTGTTAACATCAAGACCAGACAAAGACATGGTGAAAACTAGGAACTTAAATACAAACACTGATAACATGCTAACGAGGGGAACAGGTGACACAGATGACGAGACACAGCTGACAATACATAATACACGCTGGGACTGACTGTGGCGGGAAAACTAGAAGGAGCATTTGACAAAACAGAAACCAGGAAGAACATGAGGAAAACACAGGAGACGAAGACTGGACACACACTACCTTCTCTGAAACACCACAACATCTAAAGGTGGCGTGAGTTTGGAACCCGAAGCAATACTCAAACCGTATTCCACACAAACCGAGGCCTCGTTTGTCATCGTTTACGTGATTTCTTGACAGGCCTCGAATCGGGGCTTCATCTGTCACGCCCATTTATTCTAGACACAATCTTTGACACCTTGGTTCAAATGTCACATCACCACCTGTCTCTCCTGCCTTGTTTGCCTGATTGGACTGATTACATGTTATGAACTCTTGCCTGATTTTGGAATACGATTTTATATTACCATTTCATTTAAGCTGCATTTGGATCTTCAGCCATTTAAGTCCAAATTAGACCATGTGTACACACGCTACTGCTCCACATACAACAATTTGGTTACTCTATTGCAGACCTTTCTCATCACTCTTAACCTCATACTGAATGCTACCACAACACACACTCCTCCGCAGATTAGCTTTTGGCATAATCTATGCTCGCTCTCTTCCTCTCTCCTATCCACTATGATCCACTCTAACATCTTGCTTAGACAGCTTTTGCCCCCTTTCATCCAGACCAACCCGCACCACCCCCTCTTCCCGCTGGCTGTCTGATGTTCTCTGTGAACATCACTCTGGACTGTTAATCTAAAAACTCTACTGACCTTACCTTGTATCAGTATATTCTCTCTACAAATATCTCCATTGTTAAAATAACATACTACACAACAAAATCAACAATTGTTCTGACTATCGCACACTCTTCAAAACATTCTCCTCACTTTGTCCTCCTCCTCCCCCTCCTTCATCAACTCTTAAAGCTGATGACTTTGCATAATTTTTCACAAACAAAACCTCCTTCATCAGCAGGCAGTTCTCCTGACCACAAACTTACACACACATCTCAACAACTAACACACACATGCTCCCATCCTTCTCTCTGCTCTGAGGCAGAAATCTCTAAACTCATTATTTTCAATCACCCTACTACCTGTTCACTTTATCCTATACCCACACAGCTCCTTCAGGCCATTGCTTCTTCAATAACTCCTTCACTCACTCACATTGTCAACACTTCTCTTCACATGGGGACCTTTCCCACAGCATTTAAGCTGGCTTGGGTAACCCCACTGCTTAATAAACCCTTTATGAATCCAGCACTATTAGAAAACTACAGACCAGTATCCCCTCTGCCTTTCATTGAAAAGAAACTTGAGCTTGAGTTGTGTTCAACCAACTTTTGTTTATTGAACAGAACAACCTCCTGGATATCAACCAATCTGGCTTCAAAAGCTTATACAGCATTAGGAAGATTAGACCCTTCCTATCAGAACAGGCTGCGCAACTCCTGGTCCATGCTCTTGTTCTCTCCAGACTGGACTATTGTAATGCTCTTCTAGCAGGCCTTCCAGAATGCATTATCAAACCCTTGCAGCTGATCCATAATGCAGCGGCGAGAGTGGTCTTTTAACGAGCTGAAGACAGTGCACGTCACGCCTCTTCATCAGTTTGCACTGCCTGCCATTGGTCGCTCGCATCAAATTCAAGGCACTGGTGCTCACCTAAAAACAACCACTCTGCACCAATATACCTAAATTTGCTTGTTCATGCTTACACACCCTCCAGAAGCTTGTGTTCTGCAAGTGAACGATGCCTCGTGGTGCCATCCCAAAGAGGCATAAAATCATATTCTCAATTTGAGCAGCCGAGTCTGTAGCCATTTTCAAAAAAACATCTTAAGACACATCTTTTCTAGCTGCACCTGACCATTAAAAACTAGCACTTAACAATCCAATACAATTTTTAGTTTGTTTGTTTATAAAAAAAGTTTTTTAAAAATGTGTGTCCTGAGCTTGATTAACTGAGACTTCTTACAGCACTTGCTTGCTGTTGCCCTTGTTTGTTTAGTTGCTTCTATTGCTCTCCTCATTTGTAAATCGCTTCGGATAAAAGTATCTGCTAAATGATTAAATGTAAATGTAAAGGTCTCTGAGCAGTACGTTACAGAGCCAGTGTAGTGTTGACAGAACTGGGCTAATATGGTCATACTTTTTGGTTCTAGTAAGAACTTGAGCTGCTGCGTTTTGGACCAGCTGGAGTTGTTTATTAAGTGAGCAGGGAACCCACCCAGTAGAGCATTACAATATTTTTATTTTTTATTTTTCCGGAATTAAGTTGTAAGAAATTACTGGTCATCAATTTTTTTAAATCAGTGATGCATTCCGTTAATATTTTGAATTGGAACGTTTGGTCAGGGCATGAAGAAATATAGAGCTGAGTATCATCAGCATAGCAATGAAAACTAACACCATGCTTCCTAATGATATCTCCCAGTGGTAGCATGTACAGGGTGAAAAGCAATGGTCCTAGAACTGAGCCTTGCGGTACTCCGTACTTGTGATCGGTGTAACATCTCTTCATTTACTGCCACAAACTGATAACGGCCAGATAAATATGATTTAAACAATGCCAATGCAATTCAACTAATGCCAACATAATGTCAGAGTCTATTCATAAGAATATCGTGGTCGATAGTATTGAATGCAGCGCTACGATCGAGTAACGTTTGTGGTCTGTTAGTACCAGGAATGGATGCTGTGAACCCTCGAACCAATCCCTCCACTCTTCCAGGGCTAGCTTGATGGCGAGAATCTCCCTGTTCCCGATGTCATAGTTGACCTCCGCCGGGTTGAACGTAAGGGGACGAGGGACCAGAGGACGAGGAGGACGTGTGGGGCACTTGGCGATGTAATGATCCGGAGCACCACAATATAAACAGAGGCCTTGTCTCTGCCATTCGGCTGGGGTTAACCGGGTGTTTTCCACTTGCATGGGATCCGATACTGGTTCTGGAGGGCTGACGGAATCTGGTCGGTGGAGGGATGTGAAGTTCATGGTCTGGCCCAGGTGCTTTTCGAGACACGACTGCATATGAGTGATGAAGCAGATGGATAATTGGATGAATCGTTCAAGCCTGATGGTATCCTCGTATGCAGCGAGATGCAACCGCACACGGGAATCCAATCCTTGTCGATCGGTGGTCAGAACTGACTGCTCGTTCCATCCGCTAGCGGTGGCCAAGGTCCAAAACTTCAGGGCAAACTAATTTACAGACATATCATTTTGCTTTAAGTGATACAATTGCTCACCCACATATGCATTCCAGGCAGGCTTTACCAAAGACATCCTTGAAATGAGCAATGAAACTTGACATTGAGTGCACAATCAGATTATTATGTGCATACAAGGTTTCCGCCCAACGCAAAGCCTTGCGGTTAAGTTAGGACACAATGAAAGCCACCTGGGAACGATCGTTGGATTTAAGTGCAGTTGCATCTCCAGGACCAGTGAGCACTGCAGAAGGAATTTGTTGCAGTCCTCCGCCAAACCAGACAAGGGCGCTGGCTTGGCCATTGGACTGGCAAACAGGTGACGTGGAAGAAGTGCTGGATGATGCGGAAGTGATCGCCGGTGATGGTGTTGGTGGACTGGATGATAATGCTCGGCAGACTGCATCTACTAACTCTTGGAATGGATCTTGCTGGCTCATACTGGTGCGCTTCGGTTGTGGTCCGGTCTTCTGTTACGGTACTTCTGTAAAGCACTTTGAATTACCATTACGTATGAAATGTACTATATAAATAAACTTACCTGCCTTGCCTTGCATTGATTTATAAGCAATATTTGTACATTGTGAGAAAATTGCTATTTTAACCAAGGCCCCGGGACGTCTGAGCATATAACGTCTGAGGGAGTCTCATTTCAATTGCAGTCATATCAGCATTACCCATGGTTTTAGGCTTTATTCTGCAGAAACGCTTTACTTTTAGCAGTGTGCAGCAAGTGTCACAGCAGCCGCTGAGTGAATGCACACCGTAACATCATAACATAATTTTCAACACACTCAAATGTATAAATATGATAAAGAGAGCTGCGTTACCTACTACACGTGACCAGAAAACGGAAATGGCGACCGGCGACTGTGTCCCGTCTCTTCATTATAAAAGTCCTGCGGCTTATGAGGCATGTGTTGTTCATCTCATTAACAATCTCTCCAGCAGCCTTGCTCCGCTTCCTCAACACTCTCTCCTGCTCTCCTTCATACTACAGTAATGTTTATAACCGCATCCATGAACATGAATTCTTCCCGAGTCCTATTTTCCATTGGCTGCGAGGTGAAAACCACATGTCCCAAGATGCTGCGCTCAAACTTGGCGTCAAGCTACGCCTTTGTTTTGAATAGGCGCCCTCTAGCGGATGGAAAAGTTGCATAGTGCACCTTTAATGATCAATTTATAATTTCTAAATAAGTATTACATTATTTGCAAACCGTATATTGTCTATATTGCAGAAGTTTATTTTTCCTGTTATATCAAGCGTACAGTTTCATTTTTTGCATCTTGAAATAATGTCTATGTTCATCTCTCTGTGTTGTGTTTGTTTCCAGTGTTTAGAAGATAACTGATGCTTTAAAGGGTTAATTCACCAAAAAATTTAAATTTGATGTTTATCTGCTTACCCCCAGTGCATCCAACATGTAGGTGTCTTTGTTTCTTCAGTAGAACACAAATTAAGATTTTTTACTCCAACCGTTGCCATATAATACATGCCAATTATCTAGTGTTCCTATTCGTCATTACTTCCATCGAAGAAGGTCAAAAAATGGCGGGAACATAGAAATCTGTACATACTAGATGCCTCATTCGACCGATCCGCTAATGCACTAATGAGGCATTTGTGTTTACATACACATACTTTGCAGACATAGCGACAGTAACGTCTCGGTTACGTATGTAACCCTCGTTCCCTGAGGAGAGAACGGAGACGTAACGTCAGTGACTGACGAATGGGGGTTTCGCCTAGAAGCCAATCATCTTCGAGATCTTAGAAAACGCCCAATGGCAGTGCCAATGCCATGGGCATGCGAGATTTGCATGCGTAACTCCGCCTACCCACCTGGGTATATAAGGAAGTAGCTGGCATGAATCGCATTATGTTACCTGCTGAGGAGCCAAGACTGAACTCTCGGCCGTTCCAGCGGTACAGCGGAAGTGGCAGCGGGACGTTACGTCTCCGTTCCCTCCTTAGGGAACAAGGGTTACATACGTAACCGAGATGTTCCCTTTCGTTCAGTCACTCCGACGTAACGTCAGTGACTGACGAATGGGGGTCCCAATGAAATAACGCCACTCGGCTGTCTTCCAGTGCCCTGCGCAAGCGTGAGAGCCCTGATGCAAGTTAGGACGGTCAAAGGCCTCTACTTAACGCAGGAATACCAAGGTACACTGGGAGGCATATTCCAGAAGGAGATATGCGCCAAGATGCCTACCCGTAGGGAGGACTTAAGAATACACGTATGACCCGAGGGGCTGCATACGGAAGATCACTGGGGTGCCAGCCGCAGGTGGATTTTTAACCCCAGGGGTGGCAAGTTGCCAAGGGAATACACCCGCTCAGGGAGGCTTACGGTGGAATACACATGTGTGGGTCACCGGAGGGGAACCATGCACACGGGGCACCTGGCCGGACACGAGTGTCTGGGCTAAGGGCAGACTTACTGGCATCGGCGTCGTCAGTGCTGGAGGAGCTCAGGGCTCTCGGGGAGCTCACCTGAGAAGAATATCGCACGTATCCAGTCCGTGGAGTGGAATGGCGTGCAAGCGAAGACACCTGAGCCAATCCATTACCGGCCACTTGTAGAAGCGAGTACATAGTCGGATACAGGCTCCACTCGGAGGTTATAAAACCTGGCGAATGTGTTTGGTGTCGCCCAGCCTGCAGCTCTGCAGATATCTGTCAGCGGAGCGCCATGTGCTAAAGCCCAAGAGGAGGCCACACTCCGAGTGGAGTGGGCCCTGACCCCAAGGGGACATGGACGTCCCTGCTGCTGGTAAGCCAAAACAATGGTGTCCACTACCAGTGAGACAGCCTTTGCTTTGAGAAACCCTTCCCTTTCAGCTTCCCACCATAACAGACAAAGAGCTGGTCTGAGGTCCTGAAACACTGCGTCCTGTCTACGTAAGCGCGAAGGGCGCGTACTGGACAGAGCAATGCCAAGGCTGGGTCTGCCTCCTCCAAGGGCAGCGCTTGCAGGTTCACCACCTGGTCTCTGAACGGAGTGGTGGGAACCTTGGGCACATATCCAGGCCGGGGTCTCAGGATCACGTGAGAGTCAGCCGGCCCGAATTCCAGGCACGCTTCGTCAACCGAAAATGCCTGCAGGTCCCCTACCCTCTTGATGGAGGCCAATGCGGTCAGGAGCGCTGTCTTCATAGACAAGAACTTAACATCTACTGACCGCAAGGCTCAAATGGGGCCCTCTGCAGCACTTAGAACTACTGAGAGGTCCCAAGAGGGTACGAGAGGAGCATGAGGAGGATGTAGTCTCCTCGCACCCCTCAGGAACCTGATGACCAGGTCGTGCTTACTTACCGTTTTACCGTCCAAGAGGTCATGATAAGCAGCGATAGCGGCCACATAAACCTTCAGGGTGGATGGAGACAGCCTTCGATCCAACCTTTCTTGGAGGAAGAGAGCACAGACCCGATCGGGCATTTCCAGCGGTCTTCTTGGCGAGAAGGGCACCAATTGACGATGAGGGTCCACTTCAACGCATAGGCCTGTCTCGTGGACTCGGCTCGAGCGGAAGTGATGGTAGCCACCACCGTAGGTGGTAGGGTACTCAAACCTGCCGCGTCCCGTCCAGGAGCCACACGTGGATGTTCCAAAGATCGGGACACGGGTGCCACAGGGTGCCCCGTCTCTGAGAGAGGAGATCCTGTCTCAGAGGAATCGGCCAGGGAGGGGCTGTCGCAAGGAGAACTAGTTCTGGGAACCAAGTCCAGCGGTGCCAGTACGGGGCGACCAACGTGACCTGCTCCTTGTCCTCCCTGACCTTGCACAAAACACGTGCAAGAAGGCTCACTGGGGGAAACGCATACTTGCGTAGGGCCTGCGGCCAGCTGTGCGCCAGTGCATTCGTGCCGAGCGTGCCCTCGGTCAGGGAATAGTACAGGCTGCAATGGGACGAGTCGTGGGAGGCAAACAGATCTACCTGTGCATCCCCGAACTGATCCCAGATCAGCTGGACCAACAGAGGATGGAGTCTCCACTCCCCAGGGATTGCCTGAAACCGGGAGAGCTCGTCGGCTGCACGGTTCAGGATCCCCGGGATATGGACAACACGAAGGGACCTCAGGCACTTCTGACTTCATAGAACGAGATGGCGGGGAGTTGAGACATGCGGCGGGAGCGTAGACCGCGGCCGTGTTGTCCGATCTGACTAGAACGTGTTGACCCTTCAACAACGCTAGGAAGAGGTGCAGGGCGAACCGTACTGCCAGCAACTCGATGCAATTGATGTGCAGGCGGCTCTGGCTCTCTGACCAAGAGCCGGCGGCTGCACGTCCATTGCACATGGCACCCCAGCCCGTGGTGGACGCATCTGTTGACACAACAACATGCCGGGAAACTCGTTCTAAGGGCACACCTGCCCGTAGAAAGCTGAGGTTCGACCACTGGGTGAGTGTCTGTCTGCAGGCCCGAGTCACTGGGACCCGGAGCGTGCCAGACTGCCATGCCCATCTCGGGACTCGATTGCGAAGCCAGTGCTGAAGCGGTCTCATATGAAGCAATCCGAGCGGCGTCACCGCGGCTGCAGATGCCATATGCCCCAGGAGCCTCTGAAACAGTTTCAGTGGAACCGCACTCTTGCTCTCTATCTGACGGAGGCAACTCAGCAATGACTGTGCGCAGTGACTGTGTGAGTCGATCTCCATACCGAAAAAAAGAGATCTTCTGCACTGGTCAGAGTTGCTCTTCTCCCAGTTGACCCGAAGGCCCAGACGAGCTAAGTGGTGGAGAACCAGGTCTCTGTGTTCGCACACCCGGCCCTGAGAGTGGCCCAGTATGATCCAGTCGTCGAGATAGTTCAGGATGCGAACCCCTTGCTGCCTGAGTGGCGCCAGGGCTGCCTCGACAACCTTCGTGAAGACGCGAGGGGACAGAGCTAGCCCGAATGGTAGTACGGCATACTGATATGCCCGCCCTTCGAACGCAAACCGTAGGAACGGTCTGTGTTGCGGAAGGATGGACACATGGAAGTACGCGTCCTTCAGGTCGATCGCTGCGAACCAATCGCATGGACGAACGCATTCAAAAAGGCGTTTCGCAGTCGACATCCTGAATGGAAGCCTGTACAGGGATCGGTTCAGGACGCGAAGGTCCAGGATCGGTCGTAACCCACCGGATTCTTCAGTACAATGAAGTAAGGGCTGTAAAAGCCGGACTTCATCTCGGCTGGAGGGACGCCAGTAGGGTCGCGATCTCCGCACGCATGACTGGGGCATTGGACCCCACCATGGTGTACCGGACACCCCGGAAGCGGGGAGGAGCTCGCGCGAACTGAATCGCATAGCCGAGCCGGATGGTCCGTGCGACCCAGCGGGACAGTCCCGGCAGCTGTAGCCACGCTCCCAGGGAGTGTACCAACGGGGTCACGCGGAGCACCGGCGTACCCTCGGTGGGGCAGCGAGGCAGCGTTACCGGCCCGGACTCGGGTGGCGTAGCGGCCCGGTGTCAGGGTGGCGGTAACGGCTGCGCCCTGACAGAGGAGACCAGGGAAGGACTCGCGTTCCACTGGGGTCTGCTCTGAGAGGGGGCTGGATCAGCTCTGTCCTCGTGCATACGCATCGGGGCGGCAGCTTACCCCATAGCACTGCTGGACTACGCCACCAAAGTGGATGAGCCAACAGGCTTGGGAGGGCGCCTAGGATAGCCTCACAGCATCAAGTCAAAGCACTCAGTGGACACCGTAGTGCGCAACAGAGCACCTGACTGAGGGGGAGGGACCCCAGTGTACCCTTAGGCCGCGACCCCTCGAGGGCAGAGAAGGTGGAGGAGACCACCAAACGGTCGCGGGAAGACCCAGAGATCTCCCAGACCGTGTGCACTCCTCATGCATCTCGGGAGCGAAATGGCATTGGGGGCGGGGCCCGCAGCTGTCGGGTGCCACCTCCAAAACCAATCGCCCAACCGCGAGCACTCGTGACCGGGTGGAGATTCACACCAGCCCGAGGCTCGCGGCTGCCCGAGATAACATGGCTGTCAACTCTAGGTCAGATTCTACAGTGCTACCACACCCGGAGGCGGAGCATAGCCGAATCGTCATCCCCAAAGGACTCTAGCCCACCTTGAGATGTGGCAATCGACCTCTCGCCGCTATCTGGAGTATGAACGAAACGAACGGGGCGTCAGTAGACGGTCCCGCTGCTTCAGTCCAACACTCACTGGAAGCGATGTGCAAGAGGGCGGGAGTGGCCCGAGGAATGATTGTCGGGGTTCTTAATACCACAGCACCGCCCTCAGGTCACCCTGGCCACCAGCCAAAGTACCACCTCTCTCGGAGATGGTAGATCGGGGTGTGGCAGAGGGGACTCTCTCTCTTTACAGAGATCATTGAGTCTCGACCACAACATCGTGATGGTCATGTTCCCACAGAGGGAACACAGCACATCCACAAACACTGTCCGAACATGCTGGGCCCAAACACGTCGAGCAGTGAATGCGTCCCAAAGACAGCAACAGATATCGACCGCACCCGGAAGTGCGCGGGCAAACCGTCTTGAAAAAGACGTGCCACACGCAAGCTCTTTTTGTGAGTGGAAGCTCTGCAGAGTGCCGAAGCGCCCAGGTAAAACACACACAGCTGTTGCAGATCACTGCACAGATCAGCAGGCAGGCAATGTGAGATCGCTGGAACGCGCCGTTACACCAACACCCTGGAGAACCGCTCGTCTCGAAGACTGAAGAGAGGACTTCAGAATTCAGGCTTGCCGGAGTGAAGAGATACTCTTGGCTCCGAAGCAGAAACATAATGCGATTCATGCCAGCTACTTCCTTATATACACAGGTGGGTAGGCGGAGTTACGCATGCAAATCTCGCATGCCCATGGCATTGGCACTGCCATTGGGCGTTTTCTAAGATCTCGAAGATGATTGGCTTCTAGGCGAAACCCCCATTCGTCAGTCACTGACGTTACGTCGGAGTGACTGAACGAAAGGGAACTAAGGCAGTCAGACCATTTGCGGAAAGTCTTTTGAGTTTTATACAGACACGTTGCAGAAGATGCACTCTGTGATGCACTCTGTATCACAATGCAGAAAAAGGTAAGTAAGCAAAACATGCTTACTGTTTTGTAAGTAAGCATGTAAGTTGTTTTTTTTACAATATCGTGCAGCCCTAGTTTTTGCCTTATTATTATTATTACTCAGCACCCAAGACTCTATATCTATTCCCTCAATGGTGTGCAGTATCTTTGGGCGGATTGTTGGTACCAGCAATTTAAATTGTTTGTGATTTGGTCTTAGTGACTTAGTGAGGTGGATGCTGCAAATTTGTGGTGGTTAAGAATATTCCTTCTATATTTAAAGTGCTATGAGTAGCTAGAGAAGTGCTATACTGTATAAACTATTATTATCTCTGACTCCTGGTCTTTATTTATTAATTTGGACATTGGGTCTTGACTGTAAATCCCCTATATTGTAGTCTAGTAGTCTGTAAACTATGGTTTATAGTTTATATGACACTTGCTATTAGTGCTACATGCTTTGGGCTGAGATCCATGCAACAACTGTGGGATCGTTTGGCATACATGACAGGCAGAACAGGTGTTGTTTTTGTAGCAATGATAGAAAACCCATGTTCCTGGATAATAGGTCCCAATCATATTATTTATCAATAGGAAGGGCACCAAGTACCGAACCCTGAGGTACACCAGTGGTTATTTGTCATTTGAAGGATTTATTCTGTGAGGTGTTAAAAGGGTAAATTTGCGGATCTGGGGCCATATTTACAAAACATCTTGAGGCTAAATGTACCTTGCCAAGTAGTCCTATTGACTTTTCACAGATGTAGGAGCTGGTTTTGGTGAGACAATGCTTTGTGAAATACTCTTAGAGCAAAAATGTAGGCGTCTTAAAATTAGGAATGACACAGACATTATTTTTAAGAGTTTTTCCTAAATCGGCAAGTTAGGATCTACTTTTAACTTTTTAACAACAACACCTGTTCTACCTGTCATAAGTTGCACTGGCCCACCGGTGGGCCCAAAGCCATTACATATTTAAAACCATAATATTCTATACTAAACCTTAACTTAACTTGACAAACTATATATCATTGGAGACCTTAGATATTGTATTTTTCATATTTGACCACTGTTTTATATTTAAAATTATGTAGTGACAGTAATTCATTAATTTGTGACAAGAAAATTTTGTAGTTGTTTTATTGTATATAATTATAACCCAATAATTGTTGAAAGGTTCATATTCCAAACCATTCCAGAATTTTAGGTTCATATTCCAAACCATTCCAGAAAATTAGGTTCATATTCCAAACCATTCCAGAATTCCATTAATTTGAATCTGGACATCCCCTTTTCAGCTCTACCCCCAAAAAGGGCACTTAAGGGATTTTAAGCCAAACGATACCACAGTTGTTGCATGGATCTCAGCCCAAAGCATGTAACACTAACATCAATTGTCATATAAACTACCTTAGTTTACAGACTACTAGACTAGAGTGTAGGATATTTACTGTTAAGATGCAATGACAGGATATGAATTAATGAAGACCATGAGTCAGAGATAATGATAATAATATTTTTTTTACATTTATATAGCACTTTTCTGGGTACTCAAAACGATTTACATATATCATCCACCTGGATGATGCAATGGCAGCCATATTGCGCCAGAAAGCCAACCACACACCAGCTGATTGGTGGAAAGGAGACAGAGTGATGAAGCCACTCAGTACATGGGGATGATTAGGAGGACATTATGGACAGAGGCCAAGGGGTCATACCCCTACTCTTTTTTTAAGAAGGACATTCTGGGTTTTTTAATGACTAGAGAGATTCAGGACCTCAGTTTAACGTCTCATCCAAAGGATGGTGCTTGTTACAGTATGTGTCCTCGTCACTATTCTGTGGTGTTAGGACCCACACAGACCACAGTGTAAGCAATCCCTGCTAGCCTCACTAACACCTCTTCCAGCAGCAACCTAGTTTTTCCAGGAGGTCCCCCATCCCGGTACTGAGCAGGCTCAGCTTCAGTGGGAAACTGAAACTGCAATCAATTGAAGAACATTTTACTGAAGAATATAGTTTGCAGTTTCATGAGCAGAAGTCAGCAGCAACTATACTCCAACCCAGGTAACATCAGTGTAGTAAGTTCGATATAGTAAGGAAGGAAGAGGACACAGGGGTCGGCTGGACTGTTGATGCTTCTCTTTTATTATAGTATAGCAAAGTCAATAACACACTCAACGTGTGCCTTCAGTCAAACTCAATAATCACTTCCGGTTCACAGCACTTCCGGCTTCCGGGTTAAACTCAGTCTCTTGTGTGTGTCGCACCAACAGTCCGACTCTCTCTCTTCCCGATCTCCGGTTCCACCGATGTTTTGTACCCTCTCCGCGCTCATTACTGGAACGAGAGACAGGTGTTATTAATCTGCTTCCAACCCACTCACTTACCGCTCGTCCCGCGGCTCTCTCTCCCGCTGCAGACCTCGCTGAACCACGCCCCCCTTGCCACATACCCCCACCGCCCGACTCAGGCCGGGGAGCCGTCCGGCCTGCAGCCCCCCCCCCCCCCCCCCATTTCTGGAGAGGAAGTCGGCCACAGCCATCTGAGCACCCGGCCTGTGGACCACCTGGAACTTAAAAGGCTGAAGAGCTAGATACCAACGGGTGATCCGCGCGTTGGTATCCTTCATGCGGTGGAGCCATTGGAGAGGAGCGTGGTCCGAACAGAGGGTGAACTCCCGCCCCAGAAGGTAGTAGCGGAGGGTGAGAACGGCCCACCTGATGGCAAGGCACTCCTTTTCGATGGTGCTGTACTTAGCCTCTCTCTTTGAGAGCTTACGGCTAATGTACAGCACCGGCCGCTCTCCCCCCTCCACCTCCTGGGCCAGGACTGCGCCCAGCCCCCTGTCCGACGCGTCAGTCTGCAACAGAAAAGGGAGAGAAAAGTCAGGGGAGTGTAAAAGCGGCCCGCCACATAGAGCAGCCTTAACTCGGGTGAAGGCCTGCTGGCACGGCTCCGTCCATTGGACCGTATCTGGTAGCCCCTTTTTAGTAAGGTCAGTCAGAGGGCTGATGAGGTCAGAATAATTTGGTATAAACCGTCTACAATATCCCGCCAGCCCCAAGAACTGCCTTACCTCCTTTTTGGTCTTGGGTCTCGGACAGGTTGCAATTGCGGCGGTCTTATCAATTTGGGGACGCACCTGTCCATGACCCAAGTGGAAGCCCAGATACCTTACCTCCACCCGCCCAATTGCACACTTCTTCGGATTGGCCGTGAGCCCCGCTCCCCTCAGCGACCTCAAGACCGCCCTAACATGCTGCATATGCCGCTGCCAATCGTGACTGTAAATCACGATATCGTCCAGATAGGCAGCAGCATATGCGGCATGGGGACGCAAAATCCTGTCCATGAGGCGCTGAAAGGTAGCGGGCGCCCCGAACAAACTGAAAGGAAGCGTGACGAATTGGTGCAATCCAAACGGCGTGGTGAAAGCTGTCTTTTCTTTGGACAATGGAGACAGGGGGATCTGCCAATAGCCCTTCGTTAAGTCCAATGTCGAATAAAATCGAGCCGTGCCCAGCCGATCAAGCAACTCGTCAACCCGCGGCGTTGGATACGCGTCGAATTTCGACACTGCGTTCACCTTGCGGTAGTCCACACAGAACCTGACCGAGCCGTCGGTCTTAGGGACCAAAACGATCGGGCTCGCCCAGTCACTGTTGGACTCCTCTATTATTCCCATATCGAGCATTGCCCCTAATTCTTCCTGAACTACTTTTTCCTTGTGTTCAGGTAAACGATACGGCCGGCTGCGAACTACCACGCCCGGCTCGGTCTCGATATGGTGCTGGATTAAGTTGGTACGTCCCGGTAGGGGCGAAAACACGTCGGCGAATTCCGCCTGTAGTTTTGATAGATCAGTGAGTTGGGACGGTGAGAGGTGATCTCCCCCAGGGGCCAGCGCGACCGATTGTGCTTTGATGCTCGCCTCTGGCCCGAGATCATCCTCTCCCCCGATCACCATCGCCAACAACACTGATTCCACCTCATTCCATTTCTTCAGGAGATTGAGGTGGTATATTTGACGTGCCCCGTTCCTATCGGACCGTATCACTTCATAATCGAGGTCTCCAACCTGTCGTGCGACCTCAAACGGCCCCTGCCACTTTGACATTAATTTAGAGCTCGATGTAGGGAGTAATACGAGCACTTTCTCTCCCGGTGTGAATTTGCGTAGTCTCGTACCCCTGTTATACGACCGGCTTTGGCGGTCCTGGGCTTGTAACAAATTCTCCCTAGATAGCCGCCCCAAAGTGTGGAGTTTTGTTCGCAAGTCCAGCACATATTGAATTTCGTTCTTGGCCAAAGAAGGTCCCTCCTCCCAAGTTTCTCGTAGGACGTCCAGCACCCCCCGGGGCTGCCGTCCGTAGAGAAGCTCGAAGGGGGAAAACCCCGTGGAGGCTTGCGGGACCTCCCGCACAGCAAATAAGAGGGGTTCTAACCACCGATCCCAATTTTTGGCGTCTTCCTGTACGAATTTACGGATCATGGATTTAAGAGTGCGATTAAATCGTTCGACCAAGCCGTCTGTTTGTGGGTGATAGACGCTTGTCCGAATGGATTTAATGCCCAATAATCCGTACAATTCGCTTAACGTGCGTGACATAAACGCCGTGCCTTGATCAGTGAGGATTTCTTTCGGAATCCCCACTCGGGAGATTAAACGAAACAGTGCGTCCGCAACACTCTTCGCAGAGATGTTGCGGAGAGCCACTGCTTCCGGATATCGTGTTGCGTAGTCCACGATAACTAGCGCAAAACGATGTCCGCGTGCGGATCGCTCTAATGGCCCGATGAGGTCCATCGCAATTCTCTCGAAGGGGACCTGCATTAATGGAAGGGGGCGCAA
This sequence comes from Pseudorasbora parva, assembly GCF_024679245.1. Taxonomy (NCBI): domain Eukaryota; kingdom Metazoa; phylum Chordata; class Actinopteri; order Cypriniformes; family Gobionidae; genus Pseudorasbora; species Pseudorasbora parva. The sequence goes on along the minus strand of NC_090182.1, from coordinate 36,032,186 downwards.
TGGCGCTTTTGGGGCGGCCAGTGGATTCACCAACTGACATTCAGGACAAGACGCGCACCATCTGCGCACATTGTCATGAATGCCTGGCCAAAAAAATCGGGTCATTAAACGATTCAGCGTGGCCGTCTGTCCCAGGTGGCCCGCCATCGGGTTAGAGTGAGCCGCCTGGAAAAGCATTTCCCGGCGGCTCTTTGGTACTAACAACTGGGTTGTATCCAATTTTGTCTGAGCGTCTTGGGTCACTCGATACAACCTGTCCTTAATTATGGCAAAATAAGGATACGTGACGGGCAATGCGGGTTGGAGGGACTGACCGTCGATAGTGTGGACCTGCTGGAAAGCATGTTTTAGGGTCTCGTCTTGAGACTGCTCCAGAGGGAAGTCATCGCGGTCCGAGAGAATCAGTCTCTCGACCCCGCTCGGTTCCTCTGAAGCGGTTCCCGAGGGCCCCGTATCAGTCTCGCCAACCTGCACACGCACCGCCCCGTTCCTAGCCTTGTTCTCCCAAGCGGCATCCGCGCATAACGACCCCAATAACGCCGTAAAGGCGGGCCAATTCGTCCCCAGAATTAGCGGATGCCGGAGGTGGGGACTAACCGCCACCTCAACACTATGATTTTCTCCCCTAAACTGTATCGTGACTGGGACAACCGGATATTCCACCACATCCCCGTGCACACACCGCACCTTAACCATGCGGCTTGTATCCAATGCCCCAGGCTGCATCAGGCTTTGATGGATCGAGGTTTGGTTACATCCTGAATCCACCAAGGCCTGATATGTACCCCCCTTGATACTCACAGGAATTTGGTACTCTCCTGCTTGATCAGGGGTGGTCCGCTGGAAGTCCGGGACCCGGATCATTGTCCCGATGTCCATCTTCGGACATCGGTCCACAAAATGGTCCGAGTCGCCGCACCGCCAGCAGGCCAGCCCAGGCCTGCCCGCCGCCCCTGCGGCGGGGAGTGGGTTGGAAAATGAGCGCGGAGGGGGGGTGGAACCGGAACCGTTATCCCCGCCCGACCCCAACAGCCCCGCCCCCCTGGGCGGGGCCCTCAAACTCCCGTACTGCCCTGGGCCCATTCCACCCCGGCCTCTGGGGGGAATGCGAGGGGGCCCTGGAGGGCGGGACCTAGGGAGAGGGACAGGGCGAGAAGGAGAGACAGAGGGGGGGGGAGAGAGAGGGAGAGGTTAATAGGGGCTCGCCGACCCCCGGGCACGCCACCAGATGGTCCTCCGCCAGGTTGATGGCCGTCGTCAGCGACGTGGGCCGGTGGCACTGGACCCACTCGGCGGTCTCCTTGGGTAGGCGAGCGATAAACTGCTCCAGTACCACCAGATCGACGATGTGGTCCACGTCGCTTCCACCGGCCAATAGCCATTTGCGGCACGCGTCCCGGAGCTGTTGGGCCATCGCGAAGGGTCGACCGGCCTCACCCCACTCCAGCGAGCGGAACCGCTGACGATGCTGCTCGGGGGTCCGGCCGACCCGCTGGATGATGGCCCTCTTCAGGTCTTCATAATCCAGGAGGTTCGCCACCGGCAGTTGTTGGGCGGCCGCCTGGGCTTCTCCAGTGAGCAGTGGTATGAGGCGCACCGGCCACTGTGCCCGGGGCCACCCGCAGGCCTCCGCTGCCTTCTGAAAGAGGTCGATGAAGGCCTCGGGATCGTCCTGTGGCCCCATCTTGTGTAGGGGCACGTGGACCGGTGCGCTGGCGAGCCCGGCGGCTTCGGTGCGAACCTCCCGGTCTATCCAGCTCCGGAACCTCTCGCGGTCCTCCTGCTGGCCGCGGACAATGGCCTCGAAGCGGCGCTCCTGGTCTGCCCGCAGGTCCAGCATGGATTGGTGTTGCTCCTGATGGAGGGCCGCGAGAGAGGTGATGATGTCCGCAAACGGCGTGGCGGAGGGCGTTGGCGTTGTCATGGCGGCGGCGCTGTCCTGCTTCCTTCCCGGGTTTTCGGCACCAGTGTAGTAAGTTCGATATAGTAAGGAAGGAAGAGGACACAGGGGTCGGCTGGACTGTTGATGCTTCTCTTTTATTATAGTATAGCAAAGTCAATAACACACTCAACGTGTGCCTTCAGTCAAACTCAATAATCACTTCCGGTTCACAGCACTTCCGGCTTCCGGGTTAAACTCAGTCTCTTGTGTGTGTCGCACCAACAGTCCGACTCTCTCTCTTCCCGATCTCCGGTTCCACCGATGTTTTGTACCCTCTCCGCGCTCATTACTGGAACGAGAGACAGGTGTTATTAATCTGCTTCCAACCCACTCACTTACCGCTCGTCCCGCGGCTCTCTCTCCCGCTGCAGACCTCGCTGAACCACGCCCCCCTTGCCACAATCAGGTTGAATGATGCTGATTGGTTTAGGCACAAATAAACTTAGAAGATGTCCACATATGGACTGTTAGTCAAAAGCATTGATCATATGAATAAATAACAGGATTGCTGAGGTCATAAATCAGAGGCTACAGTTCTGGGGTGCCAGTTGAGTACCAGAAACACAAACAAATACACAGCTTTTTCTAGTTTGGAGTGGGTCAATCTCTAGCTCTGACCAGGAAACTTTCCCAACACATACTGATTAGATATACTTTCTCTCAGTAATAAGTATAGACAATATTTGTCATTATTCTCTTTTGATTGAAGATGAAGTGTAACGTAAATGCTTTAACTTAAGCTTGAAGTCATTTAATATTTAGATGGATAAATATTGATGAATAACTTGATTACCAACCACTCAAAGGATTTACACTGAAGCGGCAGTGGATTCAAGAATCCAGCCCTTCAACAAAAAACCTGCTCATAAATATGACCCGGCCTCCTGCTGTGAGCTTCTCTAATTATGTTGTACTTCTCTAATTGATCTGTATAACTTATACTATTAAGTCATAACGTATGATGTGCCTTCGTGGGGTGAAACAGGTCATTAGGGAGTTACAGCAAATACACAGCATCATGACTGAAGTGCAGAGGAAATAAAGAACCTGGCCTGCAGCCAAGCAGCCAGAGGTGCAGTGTTTGTAAGCTGCTCTCCCCACAGTCATATCAGTTACCACAGGAGAGAGACACCATGACTAAACTGTTTGCCATATTGCTTTTCTACAGCAGTGGGCCAAACGACAGCCCAGTCCAACTGGTTGGGTGGTCATTAGGGGTGACAAGGGTTTCTCCCGTTTAAAATGACACAAAAGTGAAATACTATGCCTGCAGGGTGCTGCCTTTGTTTTATCTGGCGAAGATGACATTATCTGCATATAAAACAATATATGACAAAACAAGTAATATTTACACTGATAACTGTTTGGCAAGGCCCATGGAAAGGTGCTGTCAAAATAATCCTTGTCTTAGCCATCTGGTTATCTTCGTGGGGTTGCATTGGTTGTCTTCCCAGTCATAATAATAATAATAATAATAATTTGTTCGATTTATATAGTGCCTTTAAAGGCACTCAAAGCGCTTTACATCGAAGGGGGGAATCTCCTCAAACCACCACCAAGTGCAGCATCCACCTCATAAGTGACCGGACACCTAAAAATCTAACTTCCTCCACCCCAGTAATATTTTTTCATTTTAATTTTGTATTTTGACATGATTTTGGCATTGTGGCCGATTTGTAAATTGTAAACACAAATATTCTACAAATTTGTGTGTTTTTGCAGATTTCCCATTCATTTCCTTTTGGGGTTATTTTTTTGACCGAAGACAATGAATGCTGCTTTTTGTTTGTTTTTTGGGGTTTTTTTTACGACTAATTACCCTGCTCGAATCATGACTCCAATTTTGTCTGTTTACATACCTAATGAAAAAAAATCACCAAGTTTCATATCATGCTGATGAAGCTGTGATTTTTACAATTTCAACAGAATATTTTCTGGTCAGAAATGACCGAAGAGCACCAGAGGGTTAAGTTCAATTAATTTGTTGTGTGCTGATAAATTATCAAGATACTTAAAGGCAGAGTAGGGATTTTTTCCAGAGAATTTATTTTATTTTATTTTTTATGCTGGTTGAAAGTCTCCTGATAGCAATTAATAAGGGCTCTGTCATACTTTACACACAGCGCAATGCATCTCCAGACATGATGCAAGTGTTTTTTGCTAGTTTCAGTCCGGCACAGTTATCTTTTCACATCCAGCATGATGTTGTTTAAATTGCAAATGCACTTGCGCCCATCTGTTCACCCATGAGCGTGCTCGGCTGAAAACCAGGTGTGTTCAGGCCGATGTTGCACAATTGACCAACAAAAACCTGTTCTTAACTCAATGAAGCAGTATTTTTGTGTTATTTAAAGGGCATGATATTAATATGCCCCTATAGGCAGTGCACAACACACATTTACACTCTGCTTTTTACACACGCAGCAGCACAAAAACATTTTTTTAAAGTCCCTGTAAAGGCAATTCTATGAAACAATTCTAAACACATTATAAATGTTAGAAATGTATTGCTAAAACACTTTGAAAAGAATATGAACTGTGAAGTACTAAATTGTGGAGTTAGACCATTAAACAGTTTTTCACCATTGCTGTGCTCCGGATTTTCTAGGCGGGGCTAAAACGGTGGCTCGATGACGCACTGGATCCTCTCATCCTGGCTCCCACATGCTTGGCCAATGAAAATATTTCAAAAATAAGTTAAAGCCTCAAGGTTACCTATAGGATGAACTAAGACCCTTGACTCTTTCACACATAAATTCTATATATTTTGGCTTACCTCCCTTGGTTATTTGGGACCCACTTTAGGTGGCCTTAACTACTATGTACTTACATTTAAATTAATCATTTGATACAATTAACTTATTGTGTACATACATATTTTTACATTGTACTTTTTGTATTAGCTGCATTTAATTACATCTGTAATTTATTTCTGTAGTTATATTTATAATTACCCCTAACCCTACTTACCCATTCCACCACACCTTTCCCTAACTTTACCCTTAAACTTACCCACACCTGTCCCTAACTTACCTGTATCCTACCTCACTATCAGCAATAGTGTTTTTTAATACAATATGCAATTGCAAAAGTACATTACACTTTTTTGTATGTAAGTACATAGTAGTTAAAGCCACCTAATATAAAGTGAGGCCCAAATTTGTTAACTATAGCATGAAATATCTGGCATTCTGTTTGTCAAATTTGGGCAAGTAGATGTTTTGTTGTTTAAACATCTTTATAAAACTTTTTTGTTTTACTACAAACATGATTGCATTAGTTAAAAGTAAATGTCCTTACTATATATGCTAAAATACGCGTAAGGAAACTTTAATTGATTAAATGTTTTTTACCATTGCATTTTACATTCTTTAACCATTCAAATTATGATTGTGTTTTTGTTTTTTATGCAGTCACAGAGCATGCCGATTTTGGAAGTATCTCTCCTGAAGCCCCTGTGACATCAGAATATTGAGACTGCAAGCCACCATAGATCTGTAAGATTAAGCAAAGGTCACTGTTCTACAAGCAAATAACTCCTCAAATCTTTAGAGAGAGCCTTGTTTTAGTCAGCCGATAACTGCAGATGCTCTGCTCTGTATTTTATTTCAGTTGAGATGATGTCCATGCATTATGGAATTTCATATCTAAAATTAAAATGATACAGGTGACTGACCGATCAGTATAATGTTGATTCCTTATATCATTATTAGTTTCTAGAATTCAGAGCAGTTTAAGTCTAACTTATTCTCACAAAAAACGTCCAAAAAATGCCTTTAAAGGGTAAGTTCACACAAAAATGAAATTTATGTAATTAATGTTTCGTTAGTCATGAATCCGTTCATCTTCATAACACAGTTTAAGATATTTTATATTTAGTCCGAGAGAGTATGCAAGTTTATACTGTCCATGTCCAGAAAGGGAATAAAAACATCATCAAAGTAGTCAATACGTGATATAAGTTAGTTAATTAGAATCTCTTGAAGCATCAAAAATACATTTTGGTCCAAAAATCACAAGACCTACGACATTATTCAGCATTGTCTTCTCTTCCGCGTTTGTTTTCAAACCTCAAATAAAGATTCAAACGGTTATGAATCAGCGTGTCGTTTCATGATTCGGATCACGTGTCAAACTGCTGAAATTATGTGACATTGGTGAATCATCAATCAATACACTGATTCATAACCGATTTGTGGACCAAAATGTATTTTCGATGCTTCAAGAGATTCTAATTAACTAACTTATGTCACATATAGATTACTTTGATGATATTTTATTCCCTTTCTGGACATGGACAGTATAGTGTGCATTAGGGTTGGGAATCGTGAGAAATTTTCCGGTTCCGTTTCCGATTCCGCCTAACGATTCCGATTCCGGTTCCGATTCCGGTTCCATTAAAATTATAAAAAAATAGTGGTAAAGGAAAAAGGCACAATACGCAACTTTAAACAATCCTTTTTTTGTGTTTATTACTTGCTCTCAAATTAATTTACAGATTGGCAATGTAAAAAAAAAAGTCCTGTACTATACATAATATTACAGGATTAATCAAGCCATATGGAATTTATGGAAATTAAAATAAACATGTTCAAATTTACACCTCTGAAATGATCTTATTACATTTTCTCTCTCTGTTTTAGGGATGTTAACCGATGACCGTTTGACCCATGGTTGACCGTATCAACGTTAACCGATCAAAGTTGTCGGTTAAAAAAAAAAGTGATCTCTAAATTAGGCTATTATAGACAGTTGACTAAACGCTACTACATAGCCGTCTCATTCCAAAATCTTTTTGTGTGAAGTGAACATATCCCTCGCACTTTTTTTCATAACTCTCCTGTTTGTACTTAATAAACCATTAAAAACATTTGGGGCGAGGTCGCAGCGTTTGCGCGCTCACAAGGTTTGCAAAAAGTAAACAGGCTAAAACACTCGAGGTTAGAGCCAGAGCAGACGACAGTATGAAGCGTGCATTCCGCATAAGATGGGCTTACATTTGGAAATTAACTTATTACATCTACATTTCAGTGGTAACACATAAGGTGTTGATCGTCTTTCTTTATTATTGTTAGCACTAACTTACCTCAAACTAAAGCGGCATCTCTTCAGAGCTGTCATTTTCTTAAATGAGCAGCGGCAATGTTTCAAATGAGCTCATAACGCTAGACAAATGCCTTTATTTTCAACGCGATCAGCTTGTACCCAAACCATTTCGAAACTAAGGAGCCATTGTCCTCGGATTACAAACAAGCTCCTCGGCGCCGGGACTCGCGCTGTGGGGGATTTTAAAAAAGTGACGTGAGGGGAAGGGAGGCGGCAGCGCTAAGACAGTGTGTGTGTGTGTGTGTGTGTGTGTGTGTGTGTGTGTGTGTGTGTGTGTGTGTGTGTGTGTGTGTGTGTGTGTGAGAGAGAGAGAGAGAGCGGGAGCGCGGCTCGCGGCTACGCACCAGAACCGTTTTCGGAACCGACACTCAGGAATTTCGCGCGGTTCCGGTATTTTTAAAAAATCAGTATCGGTTCTGCATAAGAACTGGTTCTCGGTTCCCAACCCTAGTGTGCATACACTTGCATACGCTCTCGGACTAAATATAAAATATCTTAAACTGTGTTCTGAAGATGAACGGAGGTCTTACGGGTGTGGAACGACATTAGGGTGAGTGACATTAATGACATAAATTTCATTTTTGGGTGAACTAATCCTTTAAATAAAAATGTATAACGGTTTTTAAAATATATATATTGAAGCATATTTTAGGATCCTTAAGATTTACCCTTTACTTGGAAACAAATTATTAATGTTTTTGAAAGAAGCCTGTTAGGCTCAACAAGGCTACATTTATTTAAAGCTGCTGTCCGTAACTTTTTTTATGTTCAAGATTTACAAAAAATATATAACGAGAATGTACAACATGAATCCAGTTTCCAAACCGTGTTGATTTGACACTGAATCATTATGGTACACTTATAATAAGTATTTATATTGGGACTATAAACAGAGAAAAGTAGCTCCGGCTGCACTGTTCTTCTGCAAGATGCAGTTCTGTTTATTTACCACTAGAGTGCAAAAAGTTACAGACTGCAGCTTTAATCAGAAGTGCCAATTATTCAAGTCTGCAGTACCATGATAACACAGAAATGTAGCATATTGTAATAAACCCATTTAGTGCTGGAATATCAATATGTAAAGCTTTATAGCCGGAAGCAAGATATTTTAGTTTATAGCGTGTTAAATATAGATATTTTTCTTACACAAAGCCATCGATTTGCTTGAGAAAGCCTTTATTAATATAAATGGACTGCATTAACGCTTTTAACAGAACCATGGCCATCCAAAGCACTTTACATCTTGCCTCACATTCACCCATTCACTCTCTCATTCATACACCGACGTATATCATATACACCTCGGATGACTTAAGGGTGAGTAAATTATGGGGTCATTTTCATTTTGGGGTGAAGTATCGCTTTAAAGCCCTTATGTATAATGCATTTTAATAGTAATTTTAATGCAGTAATTCTGCCTCCTAACGAACCTTATGCATTGTATGGTCTCATGAATAATTGTAACCACAGTCATTATAATACGTATCTATTCATTGAACACACCTTTTGAAAGTTTAAGGCAATAAAACACAAAACAAACAACCCATTTCAGAATCTGCAAATATTATATAATGTCTTTTAACATTGGTTAGAATTATTAATGAAAATGTACATTATACATATCTTTACAATTATACATAAGGACTTTAAGTAAAGTTTAACCAAAAATTCTTAACAACGTTGAAAACAGCAAGTATGTTTCAGAAAACAGTAAAACACAGTTAAATTTACTGATATATAATAACATATGGATTGTCATAACTTATGAATGCTTTATGATCTCAGAAGTGTAGATTCAGAGGTCAGCGAATCTCCACATGCCTGAATTCTAGCATGACATTTTCTTGTCTAAAATCCTGCTGCAGTGTGTGAAGTCAAATCAGCATACATCACATTTATGCACACACTAAGGGCAGCTGCAATGTGTTCGCATAATGAAATGGTATACGGAGCACAGCCAGTTATTTCTTAGTTTTCCACCATTTTTCATCACATGCAATATTTTCATGCTAAGAGCAAATGTAAAACCGCATATGCTTTTATGTATGAGACACGACCTGCCTCATAAGTATATTGGACATGTTCTGGGCTGGTAAATTTGAGTTATCGATTTGTGTGAAGTTTTCTGGAACATTAATGAAAACAGCACATTACAGTCAGGCCATGAATCTATTAAAGAAGGCCAACCCCACCAGGACCCTTTCCTTCTTTACACAGCAACCATACCTGATTCAGCTAATCATGACCAACAGGGTATCACTAAATTGAGTCAGATATTTTAGATTAAGTCTAAAGCAACACTGAGTGGTTTGTTGGCTTAGAACAAAGCAAGATACACATTTTTTTAAAGGATCATTTTACCAAAAAATACAATTTGGGTATCCAAACCTGTATAAAGTTTTTATTTAAAAACAAAAGCTTATGCTCGTGATTGAGATCACAGGGTAGGGTCACAGTTGTGGCTTCAGAAGACGTGGAGTATAGCACTCAATGGATGAGCCAAAGTTGTTCTGGTGGGGTTGCTCAACCAAACAGAAATGTTTTGATAGCACCACAGAATCACGTGTTCACACATTTAGACATAATCCCTCTACAAAGGGTTTATTTACAGTCCTTTTATTTAGGGGTCATTTATAATTATTGCCAACATTTATTCACAGTATCTTAAAGGGATTTTTCACCCCAAAATTTTTTTTTTTTTACATTTACTTTCAATCTCCTTCAAACCTGTATACATATATTTAATTTGCTGAATACACACACACACACACACACACACACAAAGACACACACATACACACACACACACAAATTATTTTAAAATATATTTTGACGAATGTTAGTTCCCATTTTTTGGGAAGTTTGTTTCCGACACATAATAAAAAAATGAAAAAGGTAATAGTGACTTTTTATCTCACAATTCTGAATACATTAAAGCTGCAGTCCATAGATTTTCCTCTTTGTCGCCATCTCTGTTCGAAAACTGCAATTACAGTTATTGGCGGAATTATCAACTTTACGTGAGTAGTGCCCTGGTCGAGACAGCGCGGAGGAATCAAATGTTGAGAGGAGAATGTGCTGCTATCAGGAGAAGGGCTGTCAGTCACCGCGCCGGTGTGGATACTGTCATTCACAATCACAGACTTTACTGTTTGAAAGTATGACCGACATAAGAATGTCATCTGAACAAGTAAGTAGCTATTATCCACTTTTGTTCTGACCAACTAAGGAGAAAAAAACATTGCAATACGTGATATGATAAACGATCGTTAGATTAACCATCGCGATGATATCTAAAGATCGTTTATCTTATCACGTCAATGTCACATGCCTGTCCTGTCTTGTGTGCACATGTGGGTTTTGTCTGTATGGCCTTTGTGCTTCTGTCATTGTCTGATCCCTCCCCCCTTGTTATCTAATTAGTGTTTGATTTCTCCCACCTGTGTTTCCTCGTTCCCTGCCTCATTTGTTCCCTGTTATAAGCTCCTGGTGTTTGTCAGTCTTTGTGGTATCGTTGCAATGTCTGCGTCTCCCGTCCTCCCCATGATTCTGTTCTGGTATGTTTTTGAGTTTATGTTTTGATTACGTATTTTTGCCCCCTTGTGGGTTTTGTTTTGTATTTATGTTTTATTTTATAATAAATTACCACTTCTTTGCACATGAGTCCTCGCACCATTTTCCTTTGTGTTTGTGACGTGACAGAACGATACCACCATTAGAGGACTCAGCAAGATGGAAGGCTTCCTTTTCCCATCTCCCTGCCCCTCTGCTTCACCGATGGCAGGACGACGGCGCAAGCTCCTCTCCCTCCGGCAGGAGGGAACCAGCGTGAAGGAGTTTGCGCACCGGTTCGTATTTGCAGCAGAGGGGCTCAACATCAGCGCGACAGAGCTCAAGGACATTTTTAACAACGGACTAAATGAGCCTGTTAGCGCTTGGGAGATGGGAATGCTGGGGATTTTATCATTTTGGCAGTTTGTGGGATTTATGTACAATCGTGGTGGTGGAGGAGAGTTATGGAAGGGTGGCCTTCCTCCGCTTGGTCCTCCTCCACTTATCCTCACAGACTGCCAGGTCCCCAGTCCTCCGATGACCCCTTCGGGGAGAGGGAGGAGGAAGAGAAGGAGGGCTCCTTCGGTGATGGATCCGGTGGTCCCAGTTCCAATGGATCGTATTCCGGGGGTCCCTGTGCCGGTGAACTCAGTTCCAGTGGTTCGTATGCCGGTGGACCGTGTTCCAGTGGATTGTGTATCAGTGCTCCCTGCTCCAGTGGCCTCGAGACGGCGGCGGAGGAGAAAGGCTTCCTCCACGCCAGTTCCGTTGGTCCCTGTGCCGGTGGTCCCGGTGGATCGTGTTCCGGTGGTCCCAGTGCCGGTGGATCGTGTTCCGGTGGTCCCAGTGCCGGTGGATCGTGTTCCGGTGGTCCCAGTGCCGGTGGATCGTGTTCCGGTGGTCCCTGTGCCGGTGGATCGTGTTCCGGTGGTCCCTGTGCCGGTGGATCGTGTTCCGGTGGTCCCTGTGCCGGTGGATCGTGTTCCGGTGGTCCCTGTGCCGGTGGATCGTGTTCCGGTGGTCCCTGTGCCGGTGGATCGTGTTCCGGTGGTCCCTGTGCCGGTGGATCGTGTTCCGGTGGTCCCAGTGCCGGTGGATCGTGTTCCGGTGGTCCCAGTGCCGGTGGATCGTGTTCCGGTGGTCCCAGTGCCGGTGGATCGTGTTCCGGTGGTCCCTGTGCCGGTGGATCGTGTTCCGGTGGTCCCTGTGCCGGTGGATCGTGTTCCGGTGGTCCCTGTGCCGGTGGATCGTGTTCCGGTGGTCCTTGTGCCGGTGGATCATGTTCCGGTGGTCCCTTTGCCGGTGGTCCCTGTACCGGTGGATCGTGTTTCAGTGGACCATGTTCTGCCCGCGCCGCCCCGGCGCCCTGCTCTGACCGCGCCGCCCCGGCGCCCTGCTCTGACCGCGCCTCCCAGGCGTCCTGCTCTGACCGCGCCTCCCAGGCGTCCTGCTCTGACCGCGCCTCCCAGGCGTCCTGCTCTGACCGCGCCTCCCAGGCGTCCTGCTCTGACCGCGCCTCCCAGGCGTCCTGCTCTGACCGCGCCTCCCAGGCGTCCTGCTCTGACCGCGCCTCCCAGGCGTCCTGCTCTGACCGCGCCTCCCAGGCGTCCTGCTCTCACCGCGCCTCCCAGGCGTCCAGCTCTCACCGCGCCTCCCAGGCGTCCAGCTCTGCCTGCGCCGTTGAGGAGCCCTGCTCGGCCCGCACCGCTGAGACGTCCTGCTCTCCGTGCGCCGCTGAGGCGTCCTGCTCTCCGTGCGCCGCTGAGGCGTCCTGCTCTCCGTGCGCCGCTGAGGCGTCCTGCTCTCCGTGCGCCGCTGAGGCGTCCTGCTCTCCGTGCGCCGCTGAGGCGTCCTGCTCTGACTGCGCCTCCCTGGGCACCTGAACTTTGTGGGCCACCATGGCCTCCTGAAAATTTTGTTTTCCCCATTCCCTCCTTGTTGACCCTTCCCTTGTTTGTTCCTTCCTTCTCTGTTTCCCCTGTCCCTCCCGTCCCGCCCTGGTCTGTCCCTCCCGTCCCTCCCTGGTCTGTCCCTCCCATCCCGCCCTGGTCTGTCCCTCCCGTCCCTCCCTGGTCTGTCCCTCCCGTCCCTCCCTGGTCTGTCCCTCCCGTCCCTCCCTGGTCTGTCCCTCCCGTCCCTCCCTGGTCTGTCCCTCCCTGGTCTGTCCCTCCCGTCCCTCCCTGGTCTGTCCCTCCCGTCCCTCCCTGGTCTGTCCCTCCCGTCCCTCCCTGGTCTGTCCCTCCCGTCCCTCCCTGGTCTGTCCCTCCCGTCCCTCCCTGGTCTGTCCCTCCCGTCCCGCCCTGGTCTGTCCCTCCCGTCCCTCCCTGGTCTGTCCCGCCCGTCCCGCCCTGGTCTGTCCCGCCCGTCCCTAGTGGAGCGTCTGGTAGCCGCTCCTTAAGGAGGGGGTAATGTCACATGCCTGTCCTGTCTTGTGTGCACATGTGGGTTTTGTCTGTATGGCCTTTGTGCTTCTGTCATTGTCTGATCCCTCCCCCCTTGTTATCTAATTAGTGTTTGATTTCTCCCACCTGTGTTTCCTCGTTCCCTGCCTCATTTGTTCCCTGTTATAAGCTCCTGGTGTTTGTCAGTCTTTGTGGTATCGTTGCAATGTCTGCGTCTCCCGTCCTCCCCATGATTCTGTTCTGGTATGTTTTTGAGTTTATGTTTTGATTACGTATTTTTGCCCCCTTGTGGGTTTTGTTTTGTATTTATGTTTTATTTTATAATAAATTACCACTTCTTTGCACATGAGTCCTCGCACCATTTTCCTTTGTGTTTGTGACGTGACAGTCAAACTGCAAATTATACTTTTTCAAATTGTTAATGTTATCAGGATTGCGTGACTACATTTAATGTGTATTAGGGTTACCTGTAGTAACCTACAGTCTCCATTTCTGTGCAGTCTGATTTTTAATCGTCATATACCAACACATTAATGTGGAGTAGAGGTGAAGCTCCCTCTCATAGCAAGTACAAAATAACTGATGTTACCATAATGCACATAGCAAAACGAGAAAGGCACAACAAAGGAAACTCCTAAACTGCATGAATTAAGCAAACAGGTGTGCTACTGTTACATAGCCTAAGGCCGTGTGTCCACCAAAGCGTTTTTTTCACGCTGCTAGCTGGCGTTTTCAATTGTTTTCAATGAGAGTGCCGCGTTTTTAGAACGCCTGGAGCGCAACGAAGCGCTGCGCGAGTATTTCACGCTCAAGCGCTGAGCGCTCAACGTTTTTTACTGGTCCTCAAGAGTTGAAGAATGTTCAACTTTGAGTAAAACACAGCGCTCATCACTGTCACTCTTCACCCAGCCGTCCAATCACAGTGGAGGAGGGGCGGGGCAAACACAACACAGACCAACCGCCACATTCTGCGTGTCATCATCAGATGAAAATAAGCAATAATAATGGAACAAAATGATTTATAACGCCAGAGCAAAGAGCCAGAGCAAATACTTTACATTGGATCTGCAGTTTTATATAGAATCAATACAGAAACAAACTACCTGTGAAATTTGTAAGACTTCCGCGGATTTCCGTATCATAACAAGCAAAGAGTCTCACCTGAAGAAAAAAAACGCTGCCTGGCAAAACACTCTCAAGCGCTCACAGGGAGGCGTTTTCAGCAGAGCGCCTAGTGCTTTCTGCTGGCTAAAAACGCTGAAATGAAATGTCTTACCTGTTCAGCAGAAAAAAAGCTGAAAACCCCCTTCAAAACACGGAGTTCACGCCACCTTTAATTATCTTTGTTCTCGTGTCGCCTGGGTGAAGTCTCTTTTTTCATGCCAAAGTCCGAAGACTTTTGCATTTTACAATGGATGAATCTCCAGTTGTCACTGGTGACTGTCGTTTGAACCTTTTTGGATCCGCCATCAAATTGATAAGTTTAATTATATCAAGTGGTGTGAGAAAAGGCTATCTCCACTTCCAACATCCTCACATGAGATAGCCTGCTAACCGGGACTCTTTCTTTATGTGTACAGATGTGACGTAATGAAGCAAACATATGTTTGAATTTCCCGCGGAAATCCACCAGTACCACTGAAATTAAAAATATTATTAGAGGCTTAATGCTGTAAATCGAGCTGGGGTAAACGGTTATTCTAACCCTGCACGCAATAGGACAGCGCTAAAACCATCCAGAGCAACGAAGCTGAAGTGGAGCTAGTTGACAGATTAAACTTTCGCCCGTCGGCAAAACTCTAAACACATCTTACCTTTTTGGGAATGACTTCAGTGCCGTTTTTTGTTCTTTTCTCAGAGAAAAGCTTAACTCCAAGTCTTTCAGAGTCACGGTCTAAGCTGTGTTTACTAGTAGCACGCATGCGCAACTCGGCCGTCATTATGTTAAGCCCCACCCACCGACTCTCTACACAATGTGATTGGCCTGACCAGAGTTTGGTTTTTATAGCTCAGAAGGTATTGAGAGTTGCTAGACGACACTCGCGGCAGATTAGATTTGCTGCCGCTAGGGTGGGTCTAGATTTCTAGGCTAATAGGGGACATGGTGATGGAAAAATCATCTCCCCGCCTCATGCTAGCACAATCACAAAAGTTTTGCAAGAAAATGCAGTTACTCAGGGAATACAAAATGTTTGCGAGCAAACATAAAAGCAATGAAATATAATAATTCCTCCTTTTTTTTCTCTTTTTTTTTTACCTAATTAATATTTTTTGTGATTTTTTGTATATTTGCAGCCATGTTTCTGGAAGAGACATTCACTAAAGGCTTCCATAGCAACAGAGCTGACTAACTGAAACCAGATTGAGCACTGTTTCTCACAAACCAAGCGTGAAGGGCGGATCATTTTGTTAGTTCTCAGATTTTAATTGCCATCGCCTCCATAATCTGATTATATGCTGTGAGTGGTTGCATGAAAGATAAGAATATCATAATTAAATTAAAACTAATATCGAGCCTAACAGAGCTTCAAAGGTAGCTGGCACATCTAACAAAATACTATTCACATCACTGATCATGTTAGAGTCTATAAGGTAAACCACTTCTCACATGAAGACCCATATCACTTATTGAACTGTTCCTGGACTTGTCATGATCAGAATGTCACAAGCATAAGACTCAAAAACTATTGCTGTATATGTTTGTATAACCTCAGTGCTGCTTCTTAGTTATGGCCAACCAAATCAAGAGATACATATCGATTAACAGTTGCAAAGTATCTGCTTGACTTACTTAATAGGGGTCATGCTATGTTGGCAGTGCAGTGGCTCAGTGGGTTCGCTTCACAGCAAGAAGGCCTTTCTGAATAGAGTTTGCATGTATCTGCAGGGGTTTCCTATATGGGTGCTCCAGTTTCCTCCCACAATCCAAAAACCATACAATATAGGTGAATTTCAGACGATTTTGACACTCGGGGAGGGTAGGGAAAGACCTAGTCTCGCCAGCCATACCTTCAGACCGACGGCAGAAGGTATGACATGTAACGCAACCAATGACAGTTTTTTTTTGTTTTGCATCATGTTTATGGGCATAAAAATGTAAAGTCGATATAATAACAGACTGGTGTGTATCTAGAAATGATTAAATCAAGAACATGTGCAAGTTTACTGCAACAATGGATCTGTGAGCTTAACATACTTTTGAAAATCGAGCATTTAGTCGATCCTGGTAAGCGCTTATTATCACAGTTGTAAACATAACAGCTTTCTTTTTCCTCTAGCTAAAAATAGAATGCGTCCGAAAGTTGCATTTGCTTGTCAGCTTGGTGTAAATGTAATATTTTCCACTTCTGATGTCATTTCTAGTGAGCAATTACTAATGTATTATTTCTTTAGTTCTCAACAAACCTCTCTTCATTTTGCTGTAGATAATTTAGCTGTTACACTGCCTAAGAAGTCTGTCAGAAATCAGGTAAGCGAGCAAAGCAACAAGTAATTTGCCTAAGTTTTCAGACACAGCCTACATTTGGTCAGAGGTCACTCTTCTGCAAGAACTAGACTCTCTTGTGAACATGTGCACGGCCATTGCCGGAAACCAGTGATTATAATTTTAAAAAGTTTTAAATGTGTATGTTTTCTAACAAAAACTCATTGCTTCACTTAATCAAGTGTTATATATTAACACCCAGGAGCTGTATAGATTAGTTTTATGATGGATGGATGGATGGATGGATGGATGGATGGATGGATGGATGGATGGATGGATGCACTTTTTGGAGTGGATGCCCTTCAAAAACTCTGACACTATTCAGTGCCATTACAAAGCTAGAAAGAGCCAGGATATTAGTTAATATAACTCTAATTGTGTTCAGCTGGAAAAAAAAAGTCATTTACACCTAGGATTGCTTGAGGGTGCGAACATTATGGGATAATTATTTGTGTGAGCTATTCCTTTAAATATCCGGCTTGCAAGGTTCCCTGGTGATCTTTAGCTTCGGCACTCAGGATTCAAACAGCAATGCTCAACATTAATAAATATGATTGGGTCATTGGGTCTGTCATATGCATACCATTATTATGAGAATACCATTGTAATACAACACTGTGGATTATTTGGGTTTAGTTGCAGTGCTCTAGCACATTGTTACTGAAAAAGAATTTTGAATTTCTGCAGGTAAAGTTGTACAATGACTTGTTTGCACTCTTTTGACATTATTGTATTAATTTGTAAGGCATATATATATATATAATTTATTTTTGTTTTGTTTTTGTAGTTGGCCATGTGAGTTTAAAAAATATTTTAAAACTTATACTGGTCCAAACTAGGCTACTGTACTGTATATATATATATATATATATATATATATATATATATATATATATATATATATATATATATATATATATATATATATTATGTTGAAATGTGGGGGGGGGGGGGTGGCTTTAAATTATGATATTATATTTTTTATAACCAAGCTCTCAAAAATTACACACATACATTTTTTTAATTAGATTTATTTATTAGCTTTAGATTTAATACATTTTTTTGCAGTAGTAATATCTGGGCTTCAATCTATGTGATTTAGGCAGGTCTGGAACAATGTTTTCTGTTAGAATAACACTTTTTTTGTGGGAGACTATAATTTTAAAAATTTTTATACATGCACAAAAACAGATCAATTGCACACTAAAGGACATGGAAAATAAATAAATAATCATATCGCCCCTTTAAAACTTCTTTGTAATTGTATACACTCCTACATTCCAGCATTTCATTTGTCTTTAGGAATTGCATCGTTTACCTTGGTTTTTGGACTTCACATGGGCAGGGATGTAAATCACAGTGTTGATTAAGTATGTATAATGATATTGTCTCTGGCTTTAACTGTGGTTAAGCCATTTGTAGAACAGAATCCTGCTGCTGTAGCTTCTGTGATCTCTGCTGGAACATCATCTGTTTAACAAGCTGTCTTCATATGACAGCACCAAGCTCCAGTTTATCAGCAAGTGCTTAGACGTTGTGCGTTTAAACAAAGGTAAAGACTTTTTGGTGAATTTTCAACATCACTCTCTCAATGTCACTCAACTGAGTTGTGTATTAGCAAGCCCAAAATGTCAAAGACCTTTGTGTATGTGGGATAAAGACATCAAGTCATCACTGCAAGCATTGGATAAATGCATTGTGCAGGTTTTGGTTCACACTCAACATGGCAGATGAGATCTTGTTGTGTGGGTGTTGAATTATGTAATTTGAAAGGGTTAACATTTTTTTGTATCTTAATAATTTAATTCCATGCAGTTTTTGCCATATGATGTATTGCTGGAACAACATCCTGATTCCTATTACCCAAAGAGGTTTTAGGTTAGAAGTTATGACTTCAACAACATTCCTATCAACCTTTTCATTGCCCTCTGTTAATGGTTTGGGTTGTCGGTCAAGGAACAACAAAATATCTTATTCAGAGATGTTGGAGGAAAATGTCCTACAGCGCTTGACAAAAACATAGTCATACACTCGTAATATTGGTAAATGTTTTTTTATTATTTAGAATTTCTTTAGACTTTCTCTTCTATTTGAAAATAACCTCTGTTGTAATTTGCTGACCCCTTCATAGAAACCATACTAATGGGTTGTGAGTTTGCTGTTTGAAGATATGTGATGTGAGCTACGAAAACCCATCGCATGGTAAAATTTGACCTTTTACAGTTTTTGATACCATATGAAATCTTGGGTCAAGTCCTTTTCAAATATAGTTTTATTTATTTCATGGCTTGTCTGAAACAAAAGTTATGGTTATCTGAAGTCGGGTAGTCGCTATGATTTTTAGGAACAGAATTTTGAATAAAACATAGACATGAAAATGCTCTATACAAACTTAAATGTCTGTTCAAGAATGCTTTGGAATATAGACCTCAATTTGGTCTCGTTTTAAAGGGATCCCATGGTGTTGAGACTTGTATGGCTTAATATAACATAAATGATGTCTCTTACTGAATTATGTAGTAGAAAACCCATGAAAGATCTACGTTATTTTAAAAATCGATTTTATATTTGGACCATGGGCGGCGCCATTTTGTTTGCGTTCTAGGTTGATGACGTAGAGTGGTTGAACTCCTCAATCAGCTGGCATTACCCGTAGCTATTTTTACCACAACGCAACTCGAAAATTGTTTCAGAGTTAAACAAAACCAATGAATTCCTTTGTAATTATACTTAAAACACACTCAAACATACATGTGCACACAAACTCACCTACACAAGTCACAAACAGATCGGCGGGCGCGCACACGACAGGCTCTGTCTCAATCGAGATGTTGGGCTGCTCAGTCTCCACGACAGGGGCTGAATCTGAAATCGACCCTATACCCTTAAATAGGGCATTATTTGAAGGGACGGACATTTGTAGTGTTGTCCGACACCATAGTGGACATGTTCGAGTGCAGTCATTCAGTCTCACGTTCCACCGCAATAACGAGTAAAGCCGATTTACAAACAGCTGTCCGACTTCACGCACTCAAACATACATGTGCACACAAACTCTCTCTCTCACACAGACTCACACACACCCCAACAGATCGGCGCGAACACAGCAACACACACACACACCAACAGATCGGCGCGAACACACACACAGCCCAACAGATCGGCGCGAACACACACACACACACGCACGCACTGCGCGCGCATACATAACCCTCAATCTATTCCCTGTGTATATCCTGTTCAACACATCCTGTTCCCCAGATAGACTGTTGATAGTAGATTAACTATAATGCCTAATGTGACCAGCAGAGGGAAATATCTAGGTAGGACGATGGGATAAAGTAACGTGAGGAAGAGAGGCAGGATGTTTTGGTGATGATGCATGCGATTGAGACAGAGCAGTCAGGTGTGTGTGTGCGCGCCCGCCGATCTGTTTGTGACTTGTGTAGGTGAGTTTGTGTGCACATGTATGTTTGAGTGTGTTTTAAGTACAATTACAAAGCAATTCATTTGTTTTGTTTAACTCTGAAACAATTTTCGAGTTGCGTTGTGGTAAAAATAGCAACGGGTAACGCCAGCTGATTGAGGAGTTCAACCACTCTACGTCATCAACCTAGAACGCAAACAAAATGGCGCCGCCCATGGTCCAAATATAAAATCGATTTTTTAAATAACGTAGATCTTTCATGGGTTTTCTACCACATAATTCAGTAAGAGACATCATTTATGTTATATTAAGCCATACAAGTCTCAACACCATGGGATCCCTTTAAAGAAGACACTTGGCAGATTATTGTAGTCAAATAAATTATGAAAATAAAATAGAAAACAAGTTATACAAGTTTAGGTTAATGGAAATGTAAAAATATATATTTTACAATAACAATTTACGTAATATTTTATAATAATATGTATTTTACAAAACATACCTTACTCTAAAACCCCAAGACAATCAAAGCCAGAAATATGAACAAGTTCACTAGATGACACCTAAGCTTGACCGACCATATAAGAGCGCCTCCATTTCCATATGGTTTGAGTGATCTAAATTATTTATTTCCATAATTTTCATTCATTTTATGATGTACACATCCTATTCAGAAGTAGTTTAGGCAGTTTGGCAGTATTCAATCTCTAATAAATATAAAAAGAACATGTGAATTATAACTCGCTGCTGCATCACAAATGGCAAATCTATATTTTTTTCCTTTATACTTAAAACATTTTAAAGTAAAACAACGTTAAGGTCATGGTTTTGCTTCCCAGGGAGAGCAAGAATTGACAAAATGTAAAATGTGTACCTTGAATGCAATGTAAGTCGCTTTGGATAAAAGCGTCTGCCAAATGCATAATAGTGATGTGTCGTTCATGAACGATTCGTTCATTTTGAACGAATCTTTATTATGACTCGGGACTACCGAGTTGTCTCAGATAGTGATTCGTTCATTTTGTGTTGACCGCGCATGCGCATTATGAAACATATGGCCTCTGAATCAGCTCTGAATCTCCGAATGATTAGTTCTTTTGAGTCTCGGGTTTGAGTCTTTCGTTCTTCCTGTTAGTCCCGTAGAGTCTATGCTGTCAGTAACGGAAACAGAAAAGATTAGTTCTTTTGAGTCTCGAGTTTGAGTCTTTCGTTCTTGCTGTCAGTCCCATGCTGTGTGTGTGTGTGTGTGTGTATGTATATATATATATATATATATATATATATATATATATATATATATATATATATATATATATATATATATATATATATATATATACACAGTTGATTCAAAATTAGTCTAATTGAATTTGTAATGTTAGACTTGAATAGTCAATATATTTCCCATATTTGTATATGTCTGATATTAACTGAGAATAGTATAAAATAAAATAAAAATAATAACTACGTGCTTTTTACTAAAAAGGTTGTGAACTAGTGTTCTATACGGCGACAAGTCACGTGACAAAAGAACGAACGACTCAAACCCGAGACTCGATCAAAAGAACTAATCTTTTCTGTTTCCTTTATTGACAGCATGGACTCTATGGGACTAACAGGAAGAACGAAAGACTCAAACCCGAAAGACTCGTAAGAACTAATCTTTTCTGTTTCCGTTATTGAAAGCATAGACTCTATGAGACTAACAGGAAGAAAGAAAGACTCAAACCCGAAAGACTCGTAAGAACTAATCATTTTTGTTTCCGGACCTGTGTCACGCACAGTCCGGGCGGCCCAGCCCCCAGATCTGATCAGAGTCTGACACAGACGAGTCGACAGCTAACGTCTCGAGGAGCTCGAAGACACGAGAGGCGGAGAACAAACGTGATGAATATGAAGTTGCAAGAGAGAATGTTTTGGATCAGGAGGTGAGGTGAACAAACAGAGACTGCAATAGCCTGACCCAACAACTAATCAATTAATTAAACATTTCAGTTTCTTATAATTTGGCTTTGGTTGCAGTACCCTATAGTTTATTTTTATGTAGTTTTAAAATGTAATCAACATTTTCATAAGTACTAGATGTGTTGGGCTATTTAACATGTCATTTTGGTGAAATGAACGAAATGACTCGAAATGACTGGAAAAAAGATTTGTTCATTTTGCTGAACGAGACTCGAAGATCCGAGTCAGTAAAATGATCCGAACTTCCCACTACTAATGCATAAATGTAAATATGTTCTGTTTCATAGTTTCACTTCGACGCCGCCTCTCTAGCTCATCACCTTTGAGCTATACTGGCGCGCACAACATCTTCTCCCGAGATTTCTCTGCCTTCACGAAGCGGTAGCATCGCTCCCTTCGTGCGATTTATCTGACCCTTAAAAACTGGATTTAAGCATCTTGTTCTTTCACTACTTCAACGGCCACGGATG
This sequence comes from Pseudorasbora parva, assembly GCF_024679245.1. Classification (NCBI taxonomy): domain Eukaryota; kingdom Metazoa; phylum Chordata; class Actinopteri; order Cypriniformes; family Gobionidae; genus Pseudorasbora; species Pseudorasbora parva. The sequence goes on along the minus strand of NC_090182.1, from coordinate 36,009,838 downwards.
GCGGAACTTTGTTCTCCCAACTGGTGAAGTATATGATGGAGTTTCGTTGTTGCCCCGCCGTGCACTCGCTCTATTCAAGCGATGACCCGCATGGTAAGTGATACATTATATATTTATTTTATATATATATGGGCCTGCCCACACACATGAAGCGGCTCAGGGCACTTCGAAATGCAAACATAGCTATATATCCCTCTTATAGAGGTATCTTAAAACCGTTTGATTCCCCCACTGCCCGCCCAAGGCGACCGCAGCCTGGGGTTCGGATGTTTAGCTCTAGGACATCGAGTGTGAGAGGGCTATTTCCCTTCTCTCACTCTCACTCCCTCTCCCGAGCGCGCGTGTTTAGCAAAGTTTTTCCGCTTGTATGCATGCAGAGCAGGGCAGGGCTACTAAGCACACCTCGCGTGATAGGGCGCTCAATGGCTGGTCTGGTGGCCGCTGTACGCCACCTTTGGTTAAACCTCACTGAGATTCGTGACAAGGAGAAGGTTTTTCCTCCTCGAAGCACTCTATTTCTCAGGGGGATTTATTTGGTGAGGACTGTCAACACCTAAGTGGTTGACAAGTTCAGAGCAGCGGTGGGTTTCAGGCAGTTCATGCCTAGGCTAGTTTCTTCTAGCACCTCTTCTTCCCAGCCTAGAGAGCACCCACCGTTCAAAGGAATTTCAGGAGTGACCAGAGTCATCCCCCACCTACCACGGTTTGGGGAGCTTGTGGTCGCCCCTTTCCACAACAAAGACCTTACATTTCCCACTCAGGACATCATAGCATATGGACGCAGTCAGCTTTCCGTTGCGGCCGGGCGATCTCCCCGGCCGAGTCCCAGATCGCCACGCTAATCAGGTATGCCCACTGCACTTAACTACTCCTCTTCTCGTTTCGTCCAAGAGTGGAAATGTCTTCCAGGAGTGTCACCCTGGGCGCTTCGCACGATTCAGCTGGGCTACACACTTCAGTTTTGCCGCAACCCCCCTTGTTCAGTGGGATCCTCCATACTGTAGTAAAACAGCGCCCCAGAGGCTTCTGTTCTACAGGAGGAGCTGTCCTCCCTCCTTCTCAAGGTAGCGATAGAGGAAGTCCTGCCTACGGACGTAGAGCGAGGATTTTTCAGCCATTATTTCTTGGTTCCCAAGAAGGATGGAGGTCTGCGGCCCATATTAGACCTCCGACGTCTGAACTTAGACGTTCACTAAGTGTGTGGATGCTGCTCTGGCCCCGCTGAGTCTCCAGGGCATCTGCATACTCAACTGCCTGGAAGATTGGCTCTTATTGGCCCAGTCCAGAAAGATGGCGAAAGATCACAGAGACTCTGTGCTTCGTCACGTCCGTTCCCTTGGCCTAAGAGTTAACACTGTTAAGAGTGTGTCCTTACTATCCCGACAGACCACCTTTTTAGGGGTCTATCTGGATTCCGTGCCATTCAGGCCCATCTGGACCCTGTCCGGATTTCCAGTATCAGGACATGTCTGGCCTGCTTCAAGCCCGGCCATAATGTTCTTGTAGGGACATGCCGCAGGCTTTTAGGCCTCATGGCCGCAGCCTCCCAGGTCCTTTCTCTGGGGCTGCTCCACATGAGGCCCTTCCATTGGTGGATGAAACATGCGGGGATCCGAGTTACAAGATCCCCCCTACCGCCTTCTGAGGGTGTCGCAAGGTTGCTTTTGAGCCCTATCAGTGTGGCGAGACCCTCTTTTTCTCCAAGAGGTGTCGGCATGGGGGTCTTTTTCCATCGCCAGATGATTACGACGGACGCCTCCCTCACTGGTTGGGGTGCGGTATTCGAAGGCTGTTGTTGGAAACTCTGAAGTGAAGACCAGGAGAGCTTGGGTATATCTTTCGGGCAGGCTTTCCTCTTTATTGAGAAACACACTCACACAGTCTGTGGCTGCGGTCGTCCAAGTCTAATTCTAACAGTATACATTGTAATTTATCCACATTTCAGGGGGAGGGATTTACACAGTAGAGGAGGAGACAATCTAAACAAAGGAATGCACATGTTGTTTAGGTAAAAGGGACACACCCCATACATTTCCAGGTCACCAGTCCTAATCCTATCAGCATAACAGTGCCAATCAGACCACCAATCCAAATCCTATCAGCATAACAGTACCAATCAGACGAATAGATGCAAATGTGATCACTGACAATGTTCCTTATAGATCAGGAAGTGCATAAAGACAAAAGACTGATTAGCTTGATCTCCCTAGAATGTAGTCAGTCTGTAACCTCCAAACTGTAAAGCATTATGTACATAACAAACTATTAGTATACTATTACATTGGAACCTTGATATAACAATTTATAAATTTGTAATCCCACACTGCCCAGCATGTGGCATCTGGACAGAGGAGACTCAAGCCTGGCACGTTAACTGCCTAGAGCTGAGAGCGGTCTCCCTGGGCCTTCGGCATTTCCTCCCCTTCCTCACAGGGCACCATGTCATTGTCAGGACAGACAACATGGCGGTGCTGTCTCATGTGAATACCAAAGGGGGCACTCGGACGTGCACCCTGGACAGGCATGCGCGCCATCTCCTCCGGTAGGCCCAGGGCAAATTCCTGTCCCTCAGGACAGTCCATATCCCCAGAGTTCTGAACCTCGTGGCAGACTTCCTTTCGAGGCAGAAACTCAAGTCAGTGGAATGGATGTTAAATCCTCTCACAGTAGCCCAGATCTGGGAGCGGTTCGGCAGAGCAGAAGTGGACCTCTTCGCTACGAAGGAGTCGTCCCAATGTCCGCTTTGGTTCTCTCTAATTCTTCCTGTGCAGTTGGGAGTGGATACGTTCACTCACCCCTGGCCGAGGTTGAAGCTCTATGCATTCCCGCCCATAAAGCTGATTCCGGCGGTTCTGTACAGAGTGAGAGCGAGCAAGACCAATCTTCTGCTGGTGGAACCGTTCTGGCCATCCCAGACGTGGTTCTCGGAGCTGATTCTCCTCCTGGACTCCCCTCCTTGTGGGAGGTTCCGATCAGAAAGGATCTGCTTTTACAGCTCCAGGGCAGGATTTGGCATCCTCGTCCCGAGATCTGGAAACTCAAGTCAAGTGATCTATCAGGGGCCGTCAAGCTTAAGGGCCGGTCTACCAGCAGATGTGCAGGAGACCATCGCTAATGACATAGCCCCCTCTACGAGGAAGCTTTATTCTTCTAAATGGAAGGTTTTTCAAGCATGGTGTTTGGCCCACAGTAGAAGTCTAGTTGACTGCCCTATTGGTTCAGTTCTGGAGTTTCTGCAGGAGAGGTTTGCAGCCGGGGCAGCAGCTACTACTCTCAGAGTGTACAGTATTGTTCAAAATAATAGCAGTACAATGTGACTAACCAGAATAATCAAGGTTTTTCATATATTTTTTTATTGCTACGTGGCAAACAAGTTACCAGTAGGTTCAGTAGATTCTCAGAAAACAAATGAGACCCAGCATTCATGATGTGCACGCTCTTAAGGCTGTGCAATTGGGCAATTAGTTGAATTAGTTGAAAGGGGTGTGTTCAAAAAAATAGCAGTGTGGCATTCAATCACTGAGGTCATCAATTTTGTGAAGAAACAGGTTTGAATCAGGTGGCCCCTATTTAAGGATGAAGCCAACACTTGTTGAACATGCATTTGAAAGCTGAGGAAAATGGGTCGTTCAAGACATTGTTCAGAAGAACAGCGTACTTTGATTAAAAAGTTGATTAGAGAGGGGAAAACCTATAAAGAGGTGCAAAAAATGATAGGCTGTTCAGCTAAAATGATCTCCAATGCCTTAAAATGGAGAGCAAAACCAGAGAGACGTGGAAGAAAACGGAAGACAACCATCAAAATGGATAGAAGAATAACCAGAATGGCAAAGGCTCAGCCAATGATCACCTCCAGGATGATCAAAGACAGTCTGGAGTTACCTGTAAGTACTGTGACAGTTAGAAGACGTCTGTGTGAAGCTAATCTATTTTCAAGAATCCCCCGCAAAGTCCCTCTGTTAAAAAAAAAGGCATGTGCAGAAGAGGTTACAATTTGCCAAAGAACACATCAACTGGCCTAAAGAGAAATGGAGGAACATTTTGTGGACTGATGAGAGTAAAATTGTTCTTTTTGGGTCCAAGGGCCACAGGCAGTTTGTGAGACGACCCCCAAACTCGGAATTCAAGCCACAGTACACAGTGAAGACAGTGAAGCATGGAGGTGCAAGCATCATGATATGGGCATGTTTCTCCTACTATGGTGTTGGGCCTATTTATCGCATACCAGGGATCATGGATCAGTTTGCATATGTTAAAATACTTGAAGAGGTCATGTTGCCCTATGCTGAAGAGGACATGCCCTTGAAATGGTTGTTTCAACAAGACAATGACCCAAAACACACTAGTAAACGGGCAAAGTCTTGGTTCCAAACCTACAAAATTAATGTTATGGAGTGGCCAGCCCAATCTCCAGACCTTAATCCAATTGAGAACTTGTGGGGTGATATCAAAAATGCTGTTTCTGAAGCAAAAACAAGAAATGTGAATGAATTGTGGTATGTTGTTAAAGAATCATGGAGTGGAATAACAGCTGAGAGGTGCCACAAGTTGGTTGACTCCATGCCACACAGATGTCAAGCAGTTTTAAAAAACTGTGGTCATACAACTAAATATTAGTTTAGTGATTCACAGGATTGCTAAATCCCAGAAAAAAAAAAGTTTGTACAAAATAGTTTTGAGTTTGTACAGTCAAAGGTAGACACTGCTATTTTTTTGAACACACCCCTTTCAACTAATTGCCCAATTGCACAGCCTTAAGAGCGTGCATATCATGAATGCTGGGTCTTGTTTGTTTTCTGACAATCTACTGAACCTACTGGTAACTTGTTTGCCACGTAGCAATAAAAAATATACTAAAAACCTTGATTATTCTGGTTAGTCACATTGTACTGCTATTATTTTGAACAATACTGTATGTAGTGGCTATCGCTGCTCACAGGGAGTTGGATGAGACCCCTTTGGGAAGCATTCTTTAATCTCATCTTTTATAAGGCCAGAGGCCAGTTCGCTCCCCTGGTCTACCCTCTAATAAACTTATCTATTGTCCCGGAGGATTACATTTGCTCTGCCCAGTTAGGGCATTGAAGCTGTATGTTGATAATTCGGGTTGGTTGGAGTAAGTCTAACCAGTTGCTGGTGTGTTTCGGAGCCAGCCGCCATGGGCTTGCTGCGTCGAAGCAGAGAATTTCACATTGGGTGATGGCTTGTGAAGGCTATCTCTTTACCTTATGAGGTGCGCGGAGTTCCTTCACCTCTGGGCATTAGAGCACATTCTTCTAGAGGTGTGGCCTCTTCTCCAAGGGGGCTCTCTTGGAGGACATTTGTGTTGCGGCAGGATGGTCCTCACCGCACACTTTTGTTAAATTTTATAGTTTAGATCTTGACATGGCTCCGGGTTCACATGTTCTGTCAGCTTCATCCAGCCATTCAGGTCTACCTGACATTCGTGTCAGATGCGGCAGTGCTTTAGCTTGGCGTGTGTGGTTTACCTTTCCCCATATGCATCATTACGCAGCGTCGAAGTGAACCTATGAAAGAGAACGTCTCAGGATACTCACATAAACTTTTGTTCTCTGAATAGGGAACGAGACGCTGCGCACGCTGCCAAGCTCCCCACACTGCCGACAAACCGTCTTGATTCTATAAGGGCTTCAGACAATCGGCACGCCCATGGGCGTACCCCATATGCGTCATTACGCAGCGTCTTGTTCCCTATTCAGAGAACATAGGTTACGTGAGTAACCTGAGACGTTTTCTATTGTTTATCATGACATAGGCAGTCTCTGAACTTTGATCACCTATTGTATGTTTAGATTGCAACTTAGTGCGCATCGTAGTGCGCTGTAATGTAGTATATTGTATATATATATATATATATATATATATATATATATATATATATATATATATATATATATATATACAATCAATATATACAAGCAAATGAACATTTTGTCCTTAACGTTGATGTGTCAGAAGCAGAAAAATGTGCAAGTATAAGAATTTGAGCAAGTTTTACAAGGTTTAAATTTTGATGGCTAGACAAGTGGTCAGAGCATCTTCAAAACTGCAGCTCATGTGTAGTATCCCGGTCTGCAGTGGTCAGTATCTATAAAAAAGTGGTCAAGGCCAAGGCTCATTGATACTCGTGGGGAGCAAAGGCTGGCCTGTGGTCCACCATTTGATTTGGATATGGCCTGGCTGACTAGAGTAAACCTCAGGATAAACAGAGAGACTAATATTAGTATAGATGCCATTCTTGTTATAATGTATCTTGTTGTGATGTGACATTGAGACATTGGGTTTTTTAGGAAGTGTTTTCGTTTCCAGTTTACCTTATTTATACAGCCTAACAATCATTTTATATTATTTGTATTATAGAAAATTATAATGTGTTATGTGTATGCCAGGTTAAAGATATGTGTTTTTAGTCTAGAGTTAAACTGACATAGTGTGTCTGCTTCCCGAACAATGCTAGGAAGACTGTTCCAAAGTTTAGGTGCTAAAAGGAAAAGGATCAACCACCAACATTTGATTTTGATATTCTAGGTATTATCAAATGGCCAGAATTTTGAGCTAGCTCAAGTACTGGGGAGAAAATCATTTAGTGCTCTGTAAGTAATTAGCAAGATTTAAAATATATGCAATGTTTAATCTATGTTAAAATCTGTGCAGTGTTTAAAGAACTGGCCTAATATGGTCACACTGCCTTGTTTTAGTAAGAACTCAAGCTGCTGCGTTTTGGACCAGATGGAGTTTGTTTATTAAGCAAGCAGTGCAACCACCCAGTAAAGCATTACAATAATATAGCCTTGAGGTCATTAATGCATAAACTAAATGAGAGAATTGAGAGAATATGTCATAATTTAGATATATATTTTAAAATGGAAAAATGCAGATTTACAGATGCTGGAAATGTGGCTTTCAAATTAAAGCTACACTGTGTAACTTTTTTAGTTTATTCTTAGCTAAAAACACTTAGTTCTTTCAAAAATACATGTGCTCATATATGTATATTTACTTGTTTCAAGTAATAAATTATTCTCCTAAGTTTATAATATGCCTATGAAAATACATACGGGTGAGGGGTTCGAATGCCGGTCGCCATGTTGCCCCTCCATCTTGAAAGTACATTAGCCAAAGAGGGACATACCCGTAAATTCAAGCTTCGCCTTTCGCGTTTTAACACTCGATGGCACTGTGTTGAATGTGAAGAGGGGGATTGCCATGTTAATCTTGGACTACATCAGCCACTGTAGGAGTTAAAATGAAATCAGAATTGAGAGGAGCAGAAACTATTATTCACTGGATGGTCATATACCTTATCACCACTAGATGGGGGAAAATATCACACAGTGTAGCTTTAAAGATGTTTATCAAAGAGCACACGTAGGATCCTAACTGATGACGAAGAAAAATCCATCGTTAGACAGTATTCTAGGTAATTACATATGGAGGATTTTAATCCAACAATTAGATTTTTTTTCTTCTTCCAGAATTTAGTAATAGGAAATTACTAATCATTCTATTTTTTATATCAGCTATGCATTCCCGTTAATCTTCTGACTTTGTTGGGCTATATATAAAGAGCTGAGTATCATCAGCATAACAGTGACAATACTGCCTTCATGAGGCTGCAGAAATTGCTATGAAAGACTGGCATGGCCATTGGGGGAAATGAAGCATGGCAGGGGGACACTCTCCAGGCATGTCATTCCCTGCTCCCCCTCCGCCTCACAATCATTCAAGGGGAATTAAATGAGCAAGGCACTGTGTACTTCTGCATGATTGATGCTTGTCAACAAGAGCAGCCCAGGGTAGAAGAATCATCCTCAAAGACTCTTGTACATTTTGATGCAGAGAATGATTTTCTCACTTGTCGGTTGATCTTAGACCTGTCCCTACTAGCAGGGTGGAGGTGCTGAAAAATATTTAAAAGGTTTCTCATGGCTGTTTTGTGTGTTTGTGTGTGTGTGTGTGGGGGGGGGGGGGGGGTCATTTAAATACTGTCAATCTTATAAATATTTCAATCTTTGATCTCCCTTAAAGCATGGAATTATTCTAAAAATTGGCACAATATGGCAATCGTGTCATTGAAATCTTCACAAATAATATTCTGAGCAGTGGCATATACAGGGGTCAGGGGCCTGGACGCTTGAGCCCCTGCCTCTTTAATCATGAAAGTGCCCTTTTTCGATTACACTGCAGTTCCCCCACAAACGTGATTTATAACACACGTTCGCGTTTTGGGAAAAAAAAACGAAATATCATTGTTTTCTCAGCTCTCGCTCCTATGTGTTTCAACAAATACCATAACCATGAATGGATGTCTTAACATTGACCCCGGAAACCTGCTAAATTGCTGAGATCCTTTTTCTAATCAGACACAATCTGCTTTTCAGAAACTGGAAATTGTATTAAGTGATTTCATTGTGGAAAATCCTGGATGGCTCCCCCTCTCCTGCTGAGACTAAGCAGGCTCTCCAGAAAGACAGTTTATACACACGCATTTGGGAGATGGAGATGCAAGCAATAGGCCTGCAAATCCTTCCAGTATGACAAATCCGCATTATGCATTTTCCCTCTTTTCGAAGCCATTCAATTAATTGGGCCATTGGAATCAGAAAATGGAGAGGAATTAGAAAGCTCGTAGTCAAACGCGAAGATCTCTGCAGGCCAGGAAATGAAGGAAACAAGTCAAGTCAACTTTATTTATATCGTGCTTTATAAAATACAGATGGTTTCAAAGCAGCTTTACAGTGATAACAGGAAAATGATGCGCTGAATTCAGTTCAGTGTTGATTCAGTTTCTTTGTAAAGATAATCAATTATTAATTTTGATAATTTAATATATAAAGCAGGTCTGCAAAAAATGTTATCATCCAGCTCAGTTCAATTTTCATACAACAGAGTCAATACAGTCATATATCATATTGTTGATTATTAAGTTTCCCAAACTAAGCAAGCCATAGGCAAGAGTGGCATGGACCTCAAACTCCATCAGGTGACACAATGGAGAGAGAAAAAAAACATGGGAGGCTCATTAGAGGGGTCCGTTCTCATCTGACCAATGAACAAATTGTGAGTGTACAGTTCAGGCTACTTCAAGTCAGAATTCAGATCGATTCGGTAGCATTCAAATATTCATCCAGTTCCAAACAGCATTGTGGCCATATCTGAGAGACTGCAGTTTAGTGGGCTCATTTATATTTGGCTTTGTTACATAAAAAGACCCATTTTTGGATCAGACCATATGGGATAGATGGAAATAGATTGAGTCTCTTGAGCCAAGAGGGAGCCAAAAAATCCCCCAGATCGACTTGACTCACTCATTATCAAAGTCCCTCAAGTGGCCCTCTGCCCTCCTTTAGTCAGGAAGTGGAGGTGATAAAGATTCCACATTTGCTGAGAAGAGTAGTCTTTCATGCTGATACCAGACCAGTTTTACTGTTCTGTCAGTGAAGGGTTAGACTGGGGTCCAGCTCTGGTTCAGGATCAACTCGCAGAGACACAAATAAACCTCAATAAATGGAAATTTATGCAAATTGCAGCTTTCAAGAACACAGCTTTGAGAACTGATTTTATACTATGCAATAGCAATGTTATATTTCTAAAATGTGTTGCATCTCTTTTCAGTTTAATACATTGAGCTGTAAAGTTAGTAGGGTTATAGGCGAGGTAAACCTTAAAGAAGGGGCTTGTTTTTTAATATATAATTATAATGTTGTGTAACATTATTACAATTTAAATGGTAAATGGACTGCATTTATATAGCTCTTTTAACAGACCCTATGGCCATCCAAAGCACTTTACATTTTGCCTCGCATTCACCCATTCATACAGCCATGTAAGGCGCCATCCAGCTCGTTGAGAGCTGCTGGGGTTAGGTGTCTTGCTTATGGACACCTGGTCAGGTGGAACCGGGGATAGAACCACCAACCTTTCGGTTTGTAGACAACTTACATGAACCACTGAGCCACTGATGCCCGCAAAAATAAAATAAATAAATGTTGTTTGTTATTTATTCCTGTGATTTGATTTCTCTAGTATTCAGTGTCACATGATCCTTCAGAATGTTGATTTCATGTTCAAAAAGTTTAAATGAAGAGCATTTCATTTAAATACAAATATTGTGTAAAATTATAAGCTTATTTAATGTCATGTTTGATAAATGTAATAAGCCCTTGCTGAATAAAAAGTATTACATTTCTATATACACCGTAACTATTATGTACTTACATCAAAAAAATATGTACAATGTGTCGCAGTACGGTTAGTTTAAGGGTGGGGTTAGGTGAAAGGAAAGTGTCAATACTGTAATTATAAAATGTAACTACAGAAATGAATTACATTAGATGCTGGTCATTTTTTAAATGTAAGTACAATGTAAAAACATGTATACAATAAGTGCAGTTTATGTAGTTAAGAACACCTATATAAAGTGGGTTAATTTTAATTAAATACGGTGTTCCTCCACATGGAAAAACTGCGATGTGTTGTTTATGTATAGAAGTTGTTTGTGATTCATTTTCCATTTGACTTCTTTAATTAAAATGTTTCATACATTTTCCCTCTCTTACACTTGATTTATTGCTGTTTAATAGGAAGAGCAGGGTTATTCTCTTGATACTGTGGTAAAAAGAATGAAAACATGATGCCAGGCCTCTAAGGTTTGCTATTTATTACGTGCCATCAGTATTTCGTTACAAGCACTGGGTACAGGGATTTTAACAAGCTCAGCCAAAGCATGATTGCAGTGGCCTTTTTATATGACACAGTTTATGAGATGACTTACTGGAAGAAAGCACTTCTCCTCAATGGATTTTATTTGCAAATGTATCATGCAGAATTATTGAATGACATACTGAGATTGCTATCTTTTGATTTGATGGGCATGCCACCATATATTTTAATCTGGTATAATACTTTTATCTGTAAGAACTTGTGCCTGTTAACAGACTCACAGGAAAACAACATCTCTTCAAGGAAATTCTTGATTTAATCACTTGCAATGTGCGTTAGAAACCACAGGGGACTCGATTATAGTACTAATGACTGTGAATATCCTAGATGCCACGTGTGCTTTTGTATTTCCAGGTGTCTAATTATGAATCACTTACAATCCTCTTCATTAATGGCTCATGGATGGTGAATATTATTAACAAATGTTTTAAGTCAATGTTTGAGTTAGCAGAAATTAAATGTGGGATTGCATCCATTTGTTTGGAATACATGTTTCCAAAAATCACATTTTCTCAAACAAACCAAAATTTGGCAGCCCCCCAGGGTTCCTATTATATTACCCAACAGATGCCTTGTTCTTGTGTTTTACTGTTGGTGCACCTGCAGTGCATGACAACATTTGAAAACATAATTTATCTATTGACACTCCTAAATCTAAATCTACAATTCCTAATTTGACCTGCAGCCTCCCACACGTATGTTGCTTCTGGGAGTTTTTTTTTTTTTTACATATTCAGAAGCAGATAGCCTCATACTCCTGAGCTATTTTATGTTAATAGCTCATGATCAATTCATGAGAAATTTGGATCATGCTAGCTAGGCTTCCTTGTTAGAGTACATTTCAACTTCCTCAAATTACCTCCAAGGCACCTCGGATGCACTTTATTATTCTCAGGTCATGAACCTTCAACACTGAGTCAAGTTAATAAACCTGTTGTGCTCTAAGGAAATGGGGTCGATGCTTTAATCAGCTATTGTTTTTTTATTATTATTATTCAGATAGATTGTGGCAAGCATTGTGAAAATCCACTCAAGGCTACATTTCTATGAAACTTAGTTACCCTATTTAGTAGTGAAGTTACAAAGGTTTTTGTGTGTATTTTTATTTATTTATTTTATTTTAAATTTGACTAAGAAGTACCTGTATGTTGACATTTTTGCTTTTGCTTTGTATCCTGCTGAAAGAGGAATGCCCCACCAGGAAATATGGTTTCCATGAAAGTGTGTACATGGTCTGCAACAATGCCACATCAAATGTCTACTCATCAAAGTAACATCCACATTGATGGCAGGACCCAAGGTTTCCCAGCAGAACATTGCCCAACACATCACACTGCCTCTGCCGGCTTGTCTTCTCCCCTAGTGCATCCTGGTGCCATGGTTCCCCAGTTAAACGACACACACACACACACACACACACACACACACACACACACACACACACACACACACACACACACACACACACACACACACACACACACACACACACACACACACACACACTGTGATGTTGGTCAAATGTTGGTCTATGTGGTTTACAGGGACTCTCCATAGGCGTAATGGTTTTTATACCGTACAAACCGTATTTTCTATCCCCTTACACTGCCCCTGCCCCTAAACCTACCCATCACAGGAAACATTCTGCATTTTTACTTTCTTAAAAAAACATCATTTAGTATGTTTTTAAGGCCATTTGAATTATGAGGACATTTGATATGTCCTCATAAACCACATTTATAGTGTAATACCAGTGTAATACCCATGTAGTTATACAAATTTGTGTCCTCATAAACCACATAAACAGGCTCACACACACACACACACACACACACACACACACACACACACACACACACACACACACACACACACACACACACATCCACATGATGTAAAAGAAAATGTGATTCATCAGACCTGGCCAACTTCTTCCATTTCTCTGCGGTCCAGTTCTGATGCTCATGTCCACACTGTTGGTGCTTTTGGCAGTGGTCAGGGATCAGCAGGGGCACCCCGACTGGTCTGCAGCTATGCAGCCGCAACAAAACCACGATGCACTGTGTATTCTGTAGTGGTGGAATGTAACGAAGTACAAATGCTTCGTTACTTTACTTAAGTACATTTTTCACGTATCTGTACTTTACTTAAGTAGAATAAATAGTGCATACTTTTTACTTTTACTTCGTTACATTTTGCAGCAATTATTATACTTTCTACTCCACTACATTTCTACAACATTTCGTTACATTTTCGTTACATTTTCTGATCAGTTTCAGGGCTCAAGATTAAGGCTTGCCCGTATAATAATATATAATGTACGTTATCAGAGGCTAATGAATTGACGGTTGCGCTATTGAGGATCGCGCAGCCTCTCGAGGAGAAATGGAAACAAATCAGCCCCGCTCACACAAAGAAACTCAGTAACATACTGCATTAAAATTTCAAAATGTTTAGTTTTTATATTTTATAACAGTTAAAAAAACATCACATGACATGACCAACGAGAGTAGTTTTCCTGAATATCATCACGACAGAAAATGTGACACTGATTTCATTTGACAGTTCCATAAACAATTAATTAACATCAAGTCACTTACATTTTATTGATTGCTTTATTGCTTTTGTTCTATTTCAGCAGCGAAAATATTTCCACATCCGAACCATAACGTATTGCACAGCAACAGTGCATTATTGAATCAAAGATTCAATACCCTATTCATAAACGACTGCCTCATTTATGAACGAATCAGCCGTTTGAACGAATCGACTCGACTCTCTCATAAGGATTCACCTGCCGCCATCTACTGGTGGTTTAGTTAACTTTTTTTTTAGTAAAAACGATCTCATAGCATTATTTGGTGCAGTTGAAATTTTTCAGTGTTAATTATTTAATTTGATTGGTAACAACCCTATTGTATCTTATTCTAAATTCATTTATTAATCAAATTTAAGAATATAAAGGGAAAGCTGAAGCAAAGCCTATATTTAATAAGATTAGGGGAAAATGTCCTTTATAAAAGGTAAAAATATCATAAATATGAAGATTTAAATACATCAAAGCTGATGAGAATGTTGCTTCAGAAAAATGACATTTAACTTTGCAGATAACCAGAACTGTAAGTCAGAATGTAAACTAGACAACAGATGGTAAGAACAATTACATTAACCCAAAACTAACTCAATTAAAATGCCACCGCTCATACTGTTTTCTTCTTTTTAATTATTAGAATTAGACATTAAGAGAATACATTTTTATGCAAGTACTTTTACTTTTAATACTTAAAGTACATTTAAAATCAGGTACTTTTTACTTTTTACTTAAGTAGGGTTGTCGTTGTAGTACTTCTACTTTTACTAAAGTAAATATATTTCTGGTTACTTGTACTTTTACTTAAGTACTGAGATTCAGTACTTCCTCCACCACTGGTATTCTGACACCTTTCTATCAAAACCAGCATTAACTTCTTGAGCAATTTGAGCTACAGTAGCTTGTTTGTTTGATCACATGGGCTAGCCTTCGCTCCTCATGTGCATAAGTTGGCCTTGGCCGCCCATGACCCTATCGCTGGTTCACCACTGTTCTTTCCTTGGACCACTTTTGATAGATCTTGACCACTGCAGACCGAGAAAATTCCACAAGAGCTGCATTTTTGGAGATGCTCTGACCGTAAAATCTTTACTCTTGCCCATTTTTCCTGCTTCTAGTTTTAACACATCAGCCTTGAAGACTAAATTTTCACATGCTGTCTAATATCACCCACTAATAGGTGCTGATGAGGAGATAATCAGTGTTATTCACTTCACCATTCATAATGTTATGCCTGATGAATATCTATATCCAAGTGAAATGGCTTCTCAAACAAGAATCAAGTAAGGGTGTAATATGTTTTGTTCCATGAGACATTGATTTGATGGATGGTTGTGGTTTGCTATTGCTGTGATCTCATGTAAGTGAAAGGTTGGCCCAACCCTTGTGCTAAAAAACTAAAGTTCGGACCCAAGTTTGCATCTACATCTACCCGCGATCATTTTCTAATCTCACTCACCCCTACTTTCCTCACTGTACTTGACTGTCTTGTAAGAGAAAACGGTTCAAAAAGAATAATAAAGTTAAAAAAAGCTTTATAGCATGTTGGTGGATGTAGGTGTTTATCTATGACACACAGAGTGCAATACAATTTTCTCTTAACCCACCCTTAAATGCATATTTTAAAAATGTCACAATACTAGTAAACAAAAATAAATAAGAATGCTTTCGAGGAATCCAGTTTCACAGAATTTGAAAAGATTTTCTATCTATCTATCTATCCATCCATCCATCCATCCATCCATCCACCCATCCATCTATTGTTTGTTTGTCCTTGTTTGTTTTGTAAATTCTTGATTAAAGCAAAAAATAAAGCAGAGGTATTAATATACTTATTAAAGTTTTAATATACATTTTAATATATAATAATGGATATTATAATAATTTATCACATTTAATCCCCAAATAATATAGAAACAATATAAGGACAGTTATTGTTTACACATTATTTGGGGATTCAATGTGAAATGATTATGATATGAAGTTATTAAAATTTTAATGTTAGGTGTGATTCATTACAAAAAGCTAAAAAAAATGTTTGAATATTTTTTTTTTTTTTTTACAGACTGACAGCAGCATGCATTTGCTCTCGAATGATATAAATAGGTATTTCATTAGTGTCTACTGTTTATTTACATCAAATATTATTTAAAATCATATTTACTTTAAATGCCAATTAAAAAATATAACATGCAAAATACAAAAAGTTGGGGTGGTTGCAACAACTTAACAAAAAAAAAAAAAAGTGCTTTGAAGAATGAAACACAATACAAACATGTCCATTGCTGTGAAAAACAGCTTTTTCAATCATTGAAGGTGTCAGTCACTGACTGAGCTCTGCACCGTTATGAAATCACCTGTTAATAATCAATGAAGCTGTCAACAATCGATCTCCTCAAATTGTATTTACACTTTGTTGGTTATAGTGAAATTATGTGTGAATGTGTCAAACACCGTCTGAATGAAAGTTTTGATACTTTGAGCTGTATTGATTGGATTCTGACTAACCTAAACAATTCTGATTTTGCTATTTTGATCATGCTGTCAATCGAACAAGCCTATAACTGGATACTATGCTCAACACTATTAAAACATGAACAAAGAAAACTGTCACACTCTTAAAAAAAGCACTTACAGTATTGCAGTATGAGGGCAAAAGCATCGTTCATCATTGCTGCCTTTTTAAAAAGGCATTCAGGCGAAATTTCATCAATTCAAATCAATGTCAAACAGTAGATTACAGTTCATTGAAACACTGGTGTGAATTTAAGATAACTATGCATATGTATTAATACGAATGTAATAAATCACTGCCAAGTGAGTATTTGTAAGTTAATGACATGTGCCATCACCAGCCCACTACAATGCTTAAACTTAAAGCTAGAGGTACTTCATCAGCTTGGCCTACTTTTGATTCAGTGCTGCACCTTTTCTCTCTTTCTATCTGGCTTTCATTTCAGAGAGAGAAGGAACCTTCAAAGGCCACTGACTATATTTCAGATTCATTAAATCTTGCATAATGGTAAGTCATGTTTAAAGAAGAATCACTGTCTGGACTTCCATGAAAACAGCTCATATCCATACCTCATTATATCCTCCATATTTGTGGGATCCTCTGAATTTATGCATTAAAGCTACACAATGCTTAATGAAATGTCGAAGCTAATTACTGAGGGCTTCGTCTAATTCCAAGATCAGAGATTCTCAGTATTACTGAAGGGGATTGCTTGGCAGCATCTTTGTCATTCCTTGCTTTTTTACACTTAAGGTCATATGTTTGTTTGACAATTATTTTCCTTTAAAATGCCTCAGTGTCTTCATCATCTTGTTTTTAGACATTCAATTTAAAACTTCAAACACAGATAAAACTACAATTTATTTATTCATCCATTAAATTAAATAAATACAAGGAAAAAAGAAAGCAGAGACAGAAGTGGTAGTCTGAGGCGAATCTGAAAGCAAATTGAAGTATACAGAGGAAGCTGGCAGTCACCTTGTGAGGTTGTGCTTGGAGTAGTAAACACATGCAGAGCATACGGTGTCTTCAGTATCCCAAAGATGCTGTGGCAGATGGCCGCACATCTCATTATGGAATGCCAGCACCCTTGGCACCGGCGCTCTAAATGCCATTGTTGCTGCTCATGCGAGAGCTGTGCAGGGTCAGCTCTTCTAACCTTGCAAAAGCTGCCATAATCCCCTGCACAATAGCCTGTCATTTCGCCATGTTACCTGGAGTTAAAGTTAAGAGGGTCCTCCATCTGTAAGAGCTGATGCTACATCCAAGTTTTCCAGTCAGTTGGGAATGTGGCAAAATGTGGAGACTCTAAGGATGCTGGGAATGTTGAAGCTGCTGGATAAAATTTTATATTTTCCCAAAACTATAATTTGCAGATCTTAGTGTTCATGTAATAATAATAAATAATAATAGATTTTATTTATAATGCACTTTTCATTACGAAGAATCTCAAAGTGCATTATTTATTACATATACTACATTTTTGAAAAGGACCTGTATATATATATATATATATATATATATATATATATATATATATATATATATATATATATATATATAGTAATAAATTGATTCGGATCAAATAACTCAAAGTGGTATTGAATTACAGTGAAAGGAACCATGATACATATAAAAGGATTCAAAAATTAATATTTAACACTTTATCAACTATTCGTCCAGCGAAACATTGCAATTAAAGTACATTATCATTAACTTGTTCCCCGGGAGTTTTAAATGGGCCCCAAGGTCCCTCCTTGTGGGCGTCTCCGGCCAATGAGATATTGTTGTGGGCGGGTGTCCTGCCCACTTCTCCTGTTCATGCATATCATTAGTGTAATGTCTGATTAAACACTTTTAAGGACCCAACTTTCCTATTGTGATCACAGTACATTTTACACAAATTTACCTTGCATCAAAATGACGAGAATCATTTTTCCATCACATAGACATCAAACAGCTTGCTATTCCCATGATGGAAGTAGGAGATAGTAAAGATTCATATGTAACACAAGTCTCGCATACAGATAAACTTTACAACTTACATGAAAATATACATAATACCTTAGTATATGTTTAAATCGCCATTGGGTGGATTAATTCATGTTATTGAATCTATGGTTTAAGTTTACTCCTCATGTCTGCATTGGTGTGAGGTCTTTGTGTGATGTTCAAAGCCCCGATGGAGTTTTGGTTCCTTGCCACTGTCGCCTTTGGCTTGGCTTGCTCAGTTGGGGACACTAAAAATATGATTAAAGTTATTCAACTTATTATACAAATAAAATATATGAATTAGGTCTTATTTAATTCTATAAACTATAATACTGATCTGCCAACATTGTCGCTATATGATAAATTAAAATAAGCTGATAACATCACTGTTTTCTCCAGTACGGCTGTACAGCCAAATCTAATTTTGTCGCAATATTACCCTGTTTGACACTGTGAAGCTGCTTTGACACAATCGTGATTGTAAAAGCGCTATATAAATAAAGTTGATTGATTGATTGATTGACCCTTTGGAATGCACGGGTCAAGGAAGGAGGGGGGACGACATGGTGTCCTGGATGGTGTCAGGGTTGACTTCGAGCCTTGGAAAAGCTTTTAGCAACTCTGTGTCCCGATAACGAATTTATGCCCGATAACGAATTTATAATTTGAATTTATGCCTGTCGGTAATAAATGAGTCATTTCTTCGTGTGGTTCTACTCGCTGTTATGCTTGTAGAACAAAGAGGAAACCTGTCATGTGACTCATCTTTTTTATCCCATTGGCAGATATATTTTCTTGCTTTAATGGAATTTAAATGTGACTCCAAATCATTAAATTATTTTCACAGTGAAGTCTCTCACCAATACCATCAGATAAAAAGGCTCCCCATACAATGGCACTCTTCATCCATGCTTCACTGTGGTAGAGATGGATTTATTATTATATTTCTCACCTGAAGCATCACCATGCAACTCGTGTTGTATTGCGATCACTTTCACACAACTTCCCATATTCTGTCAAAACCTTTTTTTTCTAGTTAATTTAGCTAATAACCTGACAATTCATTTGTGGTTAAGATAATTAAAAGCTTAGTATTCAGCAATTTTACACTTAACCTTTTTTATTTTATATATATATATATATATATATATATATATATATATATATATATATATATATATATATATATATATATATATAATTTATTTTTTTGTTGTTGCTCAGGAGTAGGCTTTTGGTCAGTCTATAAGCTTTTAAGTCATGCATATGCTAGCACACTCCTAAAAGGATTAGAACTATTGATGGCTCATTAGGCACAGATTCTTTCCAATCGAAAGCTCTCTAAGTGTGAATGCATGATTATTTATAATAGAATACATCAGTAAGGGCTACGGTTTAGGAAGGAGCCTTTTGATATGCCTCTGGTTTCAAATAATATTTTTAACTTTCATTATTCAAATCAATTGACTGTTTGTTAGGCTGCATTAAGGTCAGCCAGAACCAGGAAACAATCGTCATTGTAAAAGCTCTATATAAATAAAGTTGATTGATTGATTGATTGATTGATTGATTGATTGATTGATTGATTGATTGATTGATTAATTGATTGATTGATTGATTGATTGAATAGGAAATATGTCAAGGCATATGTCATAAAACGGTGATGTAATCCAACTAATTTCAATTATCATGTAGTGTCAATGCAGGCAGATCAGTAATATAGTTGAAATTTAAGTGTCCTCATCTAAGCAAGTCAAAAGCCAAAGGCAACAGAAAAGTAAGAAATAGTTCTTGATTGGATGTACAGAACTTGTTTTTCTCCACACGCCTCATTCTCATGGTGCTCTTCATTAACACTACAGCTAGAATCAAGCATGACTGTGGAAATATCTCTACACAGTCACACGCCAGATGTACTGCAGTGTCAGTGTTTGTTTCCTTTTCCTGTCACTGATCTATCACAACAGACTCTTTATTTTTTTGCTTCTGTTCCATTTACTTCTGTTATGGTTGAATATACAGATTAAAATACACAAAACAAAAGTGGTTTCTCATATCAAAAGACTTCATCATAGACTAATAAACAATTGTAATCCCCCCCCCCCCACTGTAATCCATGGATAAAAAATAACAAAAAAAGTTTCACTCAAACCTAAGTGCACAGAACAGTTCATTATTAAAGGGATATAATTAAGTATTATATAATGCAATTTTTGTACAAGTTAATATGATTATTTAGTGTCTAAATAAAAAGTTTGTAATATACTTTAATCAAAAATTATCCGTAGTATTTTAAGAAAACACTAATTTTACCTGGACAAAAACAGCTCTGTTTTCAGCAAGCCATTCTAGTGCTTTAAATGATAATGAGCTTTGCCCTTCTGTTCTGTGGGGCGCTTGACACACACTCCCAAAAGGCAACGGGAGTATATAGGACACATCGAATCAATTTGAACCCGGAACAAGATGACGGCCGGTGAGCTGGACGTTTCTGAATGGTTGCACATAATATCACTTTGATCTATCTTTGTAGGCACTAGCAGAGTAACGTTAGCACAATTGCTTTGTTTACTGACAGATTGATGTTACAGCTAATGGTCATGAAAAACTGTTTTCCAGTAAATGTAGGATTGTCAGTGATGCATAACGTTATTTTTGCAGTGTTAGGTACAACTGTTAGGACTGAAGCACTGACATTAGGTCACCACAATGTTTCAACAGAGACCGTTATAAACCATCTACAAAAGTAAGCTTACGCCCGTTTCACACATGCTCTGTGTGCGGTGCGTGTTGCGTTGCAGGAGCCCCACACCCTGTAGTGCTTTCACATATGCTGCGTTTGCAGTCCGCAACTGATCGCTGTTGCACACCACAAACACAGCATTTATTCATTATTTTTTATTTAAAATCCTAAAAAAAAGTTTTTACTGAACGTGGCACGTCAGAATTCCAATTCTCTTTGTTTACTCTTTAATAGAAGTCAGGTTAAGTAGCCTACTACATTTAAACAACATTTTATTAAATTCATTTATTCATATTTATATACTTTAGATTTAGCTCACACAAGTGGCAAAACATTTAAACATAGGTTATAGCCTTAAATCACAAACATTTTAAATTAGAAACTTACAATAGTCTATTCAAAAACAGCCGACTCTCATCTTTTCTTTTGTTTTTACACCCTTTTAAAAGAAATCCTGCAGGTCAAAAAGAACTTTGCTCTTCACCCCCAAGAAAGTACGAGTGCTATCCATTATGGCAAAACATTTTTTACCTAAATGCCAGGTAAGGTGTCGTTTTGTTGCTTTACTTAAGAAAAAAAGTCATGTGTTGACTTTGAAACAAGATAATATTTTAAATGATATGCATCTGTGGTGAAATGACTAGATTTTCGCGTCGGTACATGTTTATTTTAATGCGAACAATGTTCTGTCGCTTTAATACAGCAACGCAGCGCAGCAAAAAATAGATTTGGTACGAAAACGATCCGTGCACTGCTGCAGACGCAACGCTCCTGGAACGGACTGATGGACCGCATCCGCGTGCAGTGTGAAAGCTGTCATCCGTTAACATGGGTCCTGAAAAAAATACGCACCGCAGACGCACTGCAGATGGAGTATGTGTGAAACGGGCGTTAGTGTTACATGTTAACTTTATCACCAGCGTACAGTTTGTAATAACACAATAACCATAACAAGTTGTTCATTATAAACGTGGGATTATGAATTATAATGAGAACATCATACATAGAAAGCATGCCGAAATGCAAGTTAACTTACCCTGTAAACTTTAGCCAGATTCATCGTGAATCGTGCACGCGTTTCAAACTACACTCACTTCTTCTTGAGGGGCAGCAGAAACACAAATAGTTGGTACGTTACCAATCTTTTTTTCAGGAGCAGCTTCTTAGCGAAACCTGAAAACCTTTTATTTATTTTTTGTAAACGAAAAAAGGCATGGCCTTTTGTATTTCGTTTTGGTATATACATGTGGTGAAGATAATGCATTGCCTGCACTACATTTGTGTGGCTTTAATATGTTTTTTTTTTTTTTTTTTTTATGAAAATGAAAAGAGGCAGAATAGTGTTTTATCATATACATTTCATTTTATTGTAGCCTAAAATATACATGATGACACTATCAGGAATGCTGCTGTTCCATTAGCAGAGTACCTTTGGTAGCGGAGCTCACGTTATTCTTTGCGTTCACCGAGAGACTCTTCCTGGGCATAAGTTGCATGTTACATAAACATTCTTACTAGGGATGTCAATTTTCACAAATTTCCATGATCGATCATCGTTTAAATTAATGATCAATTCATCGATTAATCGTTAACCGTAATACTGAAATATACGTCTACAGCAGTGGCTTATAGCCGACAGCATGACAGGATGTGCAATGCTGCTCAAAACGCTATGTTCTTCACCAAATGAATGAGAAGAATTTTTTTTCATCTAAACAAAGGGCTATGGGATTGTAAAATTAGTCTATGTTATTTATAATTTAATTAAATGACTTATTTAATAACCAAATATAACCTGTAATACAACACGAACACGCCGCCTCAGATCTGTTATTCAGAATGTGTGGACACACTTCCAAGAACAACGTGCTGAAACGTCACCTAAACCCAATTTTTATTTTTAATATTGTTTTCATTAATGTTATGTAATGTGACAGTCCCAATCATAGTTATTATTAGTCGCGCGTTGCTGAACAGCGCGAGCTGAAGCTGATGCGCTGAATCAACACTGGTAAGTTACACTGAAGCTCTATGCAAGCGCATTATTTAACTCAACAAAAAACTTCCTATATGAGATGAATCAGATTTATATAAAGTTAACAAAATATTATAGGTTATATATCTTCACAAAATGATGCGAATGCACAAGTGAACTTGAATTAAGTTGCTGATATTCATATTCAGAATGGGAGACGCGTGGTGTTCACGCACTCTAGGAACAACGCTCTGAACACGGCACCTAAACCCAATGAATTTACAACCATTTATTAAAATAGTGTTCTCTTTTCTGTTATATAATATGACAGTCCCAATCATAATTATTATGCATTGCTCTGTATGCGCTAAAGCCGAAGCACTGAATGAAAACCGGTAGCCATCACTGACTGAAGCCATTTGCTAGTATATTTTATTTCGCTAAAATAAACACATCCTTTATGATTGATCATATATATAACGTTACAAAATAAATGTAATATTACAAATGACTTCAGCACAATCTGATGCGAATGCACAAGTGAACTTGAACTAAGTTACATGCGCGAGTCAGAATGCGTTACTCATGTTGTGCACGCGCTCTTCCTGGATCAACGCAATGAAACACACGGCAAATAAACCCAAATACTTAACAATCACAATGTTTTATTACAATAGTGTTCTCATTAATGTTGCGTAATATGACAGTCCCAATCATAGTCATTATTAGCTGTGCATTGCTGTTGGAGCTGAAGCTGATCACCGCCACGCTTTGACTACCGCTCGCCTCTAACGTTAATTATTAACCAAATGCATCCTTATGAGATTAATCAGCTATAGATAGGCCTGCACAAAATAAACACAATATTACAACATACATTTGCACAAAAAAAAGGCTGCGAATGCACATGCAAACTTGCAGTCATGATGAAGGTGTAACTCCAGCTGTAAAATGGTCCCAAATAGAACTCGGGCACGCTCGCTTCATTTTTCCTCCCGTTTCGAGTTTGAGCCGCACGCACGCGCATGACCCAGCTTAATCGATGATCGTTAAGTCTTATCGATCAAATGTCTTATTGACAATTAATCGATCGTCGATTAATCGTTGACATCCCTAATTCTTACCTTTCACCTTAACGAGGTAAAAGTAGTGCTTATACTTTCAGTTTGCGAAAGCTACCTTTGAAGTCATTGGACATGCCATCGCTCTGACTCCTGGACCTGGTCGCTGGTAGCCTGCACGCGCACCCATATCGAGATATGAACTTTCAAGATATTACTATCGAAAAAAGCAACGATATAGACGATATAGATTTCCCCTCTCCGCGCTCGCCCTGCATACAACTCTGGTAGTCACAACAAACATCAGTTTTATGAGAGTGCCCTTGAATGTGCCGCTAAAGCCTGCGTGTGAGCACTACCAGGGACGTGGTAACTATATTGTGAGAGGAGGGGCGGCATTTCCATAGTGACGCGTCATGGCTTGTCATGTGACACACCGCAGCAGCAACAGCACTGAATGAATGATGATCTGCTTTGTCATTTTTCCTTTTTTATTCAGGATATTCACAAATGTGTTGGATATTCACAAATGTGTTAGCTATGGCATGAAATATCGGCTATTCCGATTGTCGAATACATGAAAGTGGAAGAATATTGTTGTTTAAACACCTTTAAAACGATCGCGTTAGTTGAGCTGTATGCGCGATGGGCGCCGCCATGTTAGTTTGTGCCTCAGACGCAGTTCAGAAAATCGGATCTGTTGGATTTACAACCTCTGTGTTAACAACATGTGAATTCATCCATTTCTCCCAAAATACTTCACAGTAAGTGGCTGGTGAACTGGGAATAGAATAGAGTAAACATTGAACTTACTTACACAATGTGTGTATCTGATATAAATTAAACGTGTCGAATTATAATGGAAATGATAATTATTACCTCTTCCATAGACATCAGCGTGTATTTTACAAACTCTAAATGTATTGTTTATTTAGTACTTATGTGAATTTATATGTTTGAAACCTAAAATAAACAGTATGTGGTTGAAAACACAGAAATGTTGTGATATATAACAGCTCTGAGCGCGCCTGTCTCTGGCTAAATTCAACATTTGAATTTTAGCAGTTGATCGTGATGCACTTGATCACGCTCCAGGGACCAGTCTCTGATTAAACCTGTGTGATCGTACGTGCGAAAGGCTTAAAAACAATACATTTTCTGACACAAATTTTTGAAATATAGGCTTAAATCTTTTTATTTTTCTGAGAAATGCTTGTTTTTCACCGAACACATAGTCATATCGTATTGTAGCGATATCGAGATATCTGGCATGAAAATCAGATATTAAATTTTGTCCATATCGTTCAGCCCTAAAAGCCAATCATGAATCATCATCAGTTGTGGTTGTCTCCAGCCCACCTATCATAATCAGTTATGTGTACAAAACCCACCCCCCAACACGTGTGCATGCAAGCACTCTCTCTCAAGGTGCAGACCCCGGTGAAAAAGTCTTACTATTAAATATATTAAAAATATACTTGAAATTCAAGTAGTATGCTTGTAGTTCATTTGTAATACATACAAATATATGGTTAATTACACTTTTAAGAAATATTCTAAACTCAATTATACTTTAAATTTCTAAAAAGTATACTAGAAATACATTGGTAATAAATATATGCTTAACAACACTTTTTAGAAATATGCTAAACACAAGCATACTTTTAGTGATGTTTTAGTGTATTTATATATGCAATATATAATACTTACATAATGCAATATATTAACCATGCATTTATCATTTTAATGTTTTCAAAAGATATTAAAAAAACATTTAGCATTTAAAATGTAACAAATTATAATGTATTATAGACATTTGTCAACTATTATTAAGCATTGCAATATGAATACTTATTTGTTCTTCACTTTTACTTGTTGTCCATTACAACGTTTAAAGGTGTCCTAGAATTATTTGAAACAATATGTTAAATTGTTCTCTGATATCTCTGACGGTATGTGGCTTAATTAAGGGAAAAAATTATCCAGATACAGTGTTACAGGTCCATTTACAACCCTATATATTGTCCCTAGGATGTAATGTTCTGTTTTTGCCTTATTTGGAAGAGTCATGAATATTAATGTTGAGCTCTGCTCTGATTGGCTTATTTCAGCAGCTCACAGCTCCAGTGTTGCCAACTTAGACTTAATCGCTATATTTAGCGGCTTTTCAGACCCCTCTAGTGACTTTTTTTCAAAATCTAATAGTACTTTTCTACGAGCACGAGGTCTTTTTTTCTCCTCTGCCGTCACACACACCTCTCTCTGCGTCTCCCCTGTTCAGTGAATGGCTGAGGGGAGCTGCACGCATGCAATACACAGACAGCAGCTGACAGACGTGAATGAGCTATACATGAGCACACAGGGTTGCCACGCATTTCTCACTTAATGATATCTGCTTCTTTTGTTTTATATTTAAACAAATTGGTTATGATGAGTTCAATTCTTCTCTTGTGCTTATTGCTTATATTACTCACTATCACAGAGCTTTATCCAGTTTCTCAATTCAGATTTTACACATATAAAATTTTTGTAATTCACTACATCATCCAATTGTATGCCAAAAGGGTATAGGAAATTAAAACATTTATTGGACAGTCGGCTGTATTATATTATTTTAATATACAATAAATGAGCATGGATTAGAAGAGAAAACACGCTAGGCAGGCTGAACGCAAGGATGGCGTGATGGCGTCACGGGTATGCTAATTGACACATGACGTCATCTAGCGACATTTAGCATTTAGCTAGACCATTTACTTTTTGGGCAGGCTTTAGCTACTTTCCTTGGAAAATAGTTGGCAACACTGCACAGCTCAACAGCAGTTCAGTGAAGCGGCTTGTGATTCCTGACTGTCCTGACACAACACAGACCGACTAAATGAAACTTTAAGGAAAACATCTCAAATGGAGATTGATAAAATGCAGCTTACTTGTTCATTTGGTGTTTTCAGATCATCCGCATGCTAGAAAGAGCTCGCGTTCGTGCGGTTGCCAGATTTCAGTAATAAATCCCCCAAATTGAGCTTTACTGTGAAAAGAAACCGGTACACTCCGGTTTTTCCCAAAACATGTCCAATCTGGCAACCATATGCACGCAAACTCTCTCTTGCGCACGGACAATCTTAAAACACCAATAAACAAGTAAGCTGCATTTTATCAATCTCCATTTGAGATGTTCTGCTTAAAGTGTATCATTCAGCCTACATTTTAGACTTGTCTTTTTCCGTCAACAATATTGCATGTTTGTATAACGTTAGTCACAATGTAGGCTAAGGTTACGCATTGTCTGTGATGTAGCCTAATCTGAAATACAAATAGGCAAAAACATCATAGGAAACACCATCACCATTCAGTTCTCAAAAATATAAATATATAACTTATAATTTTACAAAATGAATAGCCTTGTCAAATGACTATCGTTTTAACTTATATGGTGGAAAAGGTGACGTTTGCTAGAAGGATCGAGTGAACGATCTAAGCAAGTATCTACGGTTGTATTTTGTAATACAAAATAATATTACACTTTGTCATTAGACACACTATTTAGTTTGGTATGGTACTTGGTGTTTCCTATTGTTACTGTACTTATCTAGACAATGCTGTCTCTCTAAAAAACTTTCAATTTAATCAGAAATTGTTTAAACAGTTAATAAGTGGATAAAATCGCTACTTACTGCTTGCAGGAATAGTTGCCACTTTCTTCAGTTTAAGACGCTAAGCGACGCTTGCTTGAAATGGGGTGAACAAACGAACGATTGATTGCTTCTACCAATATCAGTGTCTCATGAATCTCTGCTCACTGTAGTATTGTTGGTCTTCTTCTAATCTTATGTTCATTGTAACTCATCGAGTGCTGTGTATAGTGACGACCAGGGGCGTTTCTAGGATTTTTATTTTAGGGGGGCTCAGCCCCCAGTGAGGGTAGGCCTGTAGAAAAAATGGTAACACTATTTAGTTTAGGGTCCAAATTGCGCTATTAACTAATAGCTTACAAACACGCATACCCAGAAGATATTGGCTGTTTATCATTACTTATAAAGCAAATATTAATACCTTAATGCATGGCCATACTGTACATGCAATTATCATACCCAATAATGTAGGCAGGTTTATAATAACCAAGATCCCAAATGTTAGGGGGTTCTAACATGGTCCCCCGAGAAAATTTTGATTTCTATGATCTACATATGAGCATTTTATGATGTTCTGAAGGCCAAAAAATTTGATAACAATAGCTTGAAAACCATGTCGCTGGGCAGTAAATTATTTGTCTTATCTCCACATCTCTCGTTTTCTCTGTTTTTATCTTGCCCCGTCTCTTCATAACGCTGAGCTTTGACAGTTTTTTTCCGTTTTCGTCAGTGAATAAAGTGAACATATGGTTTACATATTAACATACTGATATTTATGTTTCATGAATAATTTTCTTAGACACGTTAATTTACTGTTTATCAAAGTTTTAAGTTTATTAAAATCACAGTATGAACATTCATTAGGCTACTAATATTATGCCCAATACAGGCTGAAAAAGCTGATGGTTTTTTTTTAATTTACTGAATGTTACAAATAGAATTATATTAATTTACAATATATACACATTCATTATTAAACTTACGCCTAATCTGATGAAAATGGCTTTGTTAATATTTTCTGTTCGTTAAGGCCTACGTTATGAATCACATTGGCATAATTCCAGTTAAAAATGTCTAAAAATTAGACACAACAAGTTTATTCATTTGCCTAAATATTTTTTTCTTTTGATTAACATTTCTGACTTAAAGCAGAAGCTGTCAAACATGAATGTTTAATTTAGCTGCATTTATCTTACTTGACGTCGAGTTGCTCTGCTAAAATTTGCGCTCAGCCTCAGCAGTTTCTGTGTGACCATAAAGCCCGCCTACTCTGATTTGATTGGTTTTATCAAATATTTTGACATTGACGAGCGGTGACAGACCAATGACGCTCAGATTTACACACACACACACACACACACACACACACACACACACACACCTCTGCTTCTGACGTGCGCTGCGCTCTGCTCAGAGCCGCAGCGGATTGGAGAGACAGACTAAAAAACGGGATGAAGCCGAAGCCTGCCGCCAGTTTCATATGTTTTAAAGGTTAATCACATATTTTTTAGGGGGGCTGAGGCATAAGTTTAGGGGGGCTGAAGCCCCCCTAAAAAGGGCCTAGCGACGCCTATGGTGACGACAGACGAGGAGAAAAGTGAGAAGTCATGGAATTGTAATGCATATCTATGCAAATTATATATTAAATATTATATTCAAACATGGATTTAAAACTGTTAATGGGATAGTTCACCCAAAAATGTGTGATGTTTATCTGCTGACCCCCAGGGAATCATAGGTGTCTTTGTTTCTTCAGTAGAACACAAATTAAGATTATTAACTCAACCGCTGCTCGTCTAATGCATGTCAATGGGGTGTATTTCTATGAGAGTAAAAAACACACAGACATACGAATCCATATTAAACCCTGTAGCTCATGGCGACACACTGATGTCTTAAGACACGAAATGATCGCTTTGTGTGAGAAACCCAACGGTATAATTTTTTTACGTTAAATACAACAGAGCTCGTTCAGCTTATTCAGCTCATTTATCTCACTCCTGCAGTTAGTGCTCAGTGCTGTGATACTCGCGCGGTGACTCACTCATTATATTGAACAGACACGTTCAGTTTTTAATTGTAGTGTCTTCTCCAACTCAGTCACAGTAATCAAGTTGGTGGCTTTGGGAATGGCCTCACAGGGCAGCGAAGCATTCTGGGAATCGTAGTCTTCTTTTCTCAGTCTAGAAGCACCAAATTCTAATATAATTTCGCATTTCTACTACATTGATGACCCAGTTTAAATACAGATTCATCTTCCCAGTGCTGAAGTACACCTTTAATATGGATTCGTATGTCTGTGTGTTTTTTACTCTCATAGAAATGTACCCCATTGACATGCATTATACGAGCAACGGTCTGAGTTAAAAATCTGAAGAAACAAAGACACCTACATCTTGGATGCCTTGGGGGTCAGCAGATAAACATCACATTCTCATTTTTGGGTGAACCATCCCTTTAATCATTGGTTAATTTTGTATAAATTATTATTTTTTCCCTTTCAGAGATCCTGTGATAAAAAGTCTTCAAACATTACAGTGTCTGAATTGCAAGCCATCAGTTGCAGAAAATGCAAGTCGTACTCAAAGAAGTGACCATCCACTTGAAGATGATGTGGCATTTAAACTCTTGTTTCCTTATTTGGTCTTTTGCAGGCTTGATTGTAAAGAGAATAATGGATTCACTTCTGGACTCTCAGGTGAAAAAGACACTATTAAATGTATTAAAAGTGCACTTAAGTATGTTTTTAATACAATTAAAATATAATATAAACATACTACTTGAATTTCAAGTGCATTTTAATACATTTAATAGTACATTCTTTTCACCTGGGCTTTGTTCTCCAGTAACTTTTATTTAATGATGTCATATTCCAAACACGATCACATGAGACTGCATATCAATAGTGGGAGTGTGTAGTCGTGGAATGTATGCCAAAACTCATTTTGGCATACATTCCACGATTGCGCACACCAAAACTCATTTTGGCATACATACAGTATACTACACAACATAACTGAAATTTTCTACAAGTGGATGAAAATAGCTCTGCCATAGCACTTTCTTGATCTTTCATTTATTATATTGTATTTGTCAAGAGATTATGTATGCTGCGGTACTTTGTTAATGTATATGATATAGTACATTCAAGTTTTCTATATTTCAAAGTTTGTACGTGTCAAACTTTTATATTTACATTTATATTTAATAATTCTGCACTTTTTATACCATTTTGAATACCGAAAAAACAATATTATAATATACTAGTAGTGTAATATTAATGCATTTCCAATGTACTGAAAGTCTGAAAGTGTACTGAAAATTTATTATTAAAAATATATTTTAAATACATTTAAATTGCACTAAATGTACTTATAGTTGTTCCATTTTAGCACAATTTTATATATTCAAATATATTGCAAATAGCTTAAAATTGATCTTAAGCATATCTTAAAATACACTTAATATACTTAAAGTTGTTTCAAAATAATACATTTGATATGGATTTAGTATAGTGTAATTTAAATATATTAAATATGTCCAAAAAAGGACAATTTAAATATATTTATTTTCGACCTGGGGTGCCATTCAGTAGCGATCACTATAGATCCACAGTCTTTACAGACTACCGGTAAAGGTAAGGGGTTTCCGAGAAACGTGCACTAGGCGGTTAGCGAATCAGAACACTGTGCCAGCTAACCAATCCTGGAAACCATCAGACCGTTTTTCAAGGACAGTCAGAGCAGTGTAGAATAAAGGTAAAACATATGATTTTTTTTTTTATATAAAGCATGAACACATTACAGTGCACCCTACAAACACAATCAAGCCTTCAAAAGAATGTGCTTTACAATCCCTTTAAAAAATTAATCCTGCTTGACTTATGTAAATATATGCGGATGTATTAGTGTGTGTTAAAGAAGGAGAATAAAGAAACCTGCTGGGGTGTTTGAATCAGCCCGACGAGAAAACATAAATAAATCAATCATTCATTTGCTACAAAAGTAAGATGTCAAATATAGCATAATATCTGAGAATTGTCAGTTTGCTATCAGACCAACCAATACAGTGTGGCCCTTGTTATTTGCATGGTTTTGTTGAGCAGACTGCACAATGTCAAAAACAAACAAACAAAAAAAAATTCTTTTTAAAACTGGTCAGAGTAATTACATTCTCGACATTCATACAACCCACAGTTTATACATAACGACTATATCATCAGTTTCAGTTTG
This sequence comes from Pseudorasbora parva, assembly GCF_024679245.1. Taxonomy (NCBI): domain Eukaryota; kingdom Metazoa; phylum Chordata; class Actinopteri; order Cypriniformes; family Gobionidae; genus Pseudorasbora; species Pseudorasbora parva. Next base: position 35,978,355 of record NC_090182.1, on the reverse strand, counting down.
CTTCATTGGACCAGCGAAGAGAGAAAAGGAAGTTTGTGTGATGCTGTGTAAAACATTGCCTCACTCAGCAGGTATGGTGTAATGGGATTTCACAGTGTAGCCAAGTACTTGCAGGGCTTTAGTCGAGTCAGACTAAGATACATATTCTAGGACACTTGAATATTTTGAAAATAGATACAAATGAACAAAAACAATTTCTTCAGAACTTTCTTCAGCCCAAATTGAGTAAATCAAGTAGTTCTATAAAAAGATCTACTATTTACCACTCAGAATGTGATACTAAATGCACTCAACTTTTGTAAACATAAG